>NC_134266.1:269003167-269328167 GCF_031893055.1 Leptodactylus fuscus
AAAATTCTCTTGAAGTCCTGTTGTGATTCCGGCCTTCCATGTAATATTTCCCACGATGGACCGAGAATATTACTGTACGATGTTAGCAATGAAAGCCATTAAATGGATGCGATCTATACATCAGTGACGGCTGAACTTTAAATTGTGCAAATTATTAGAGATGAGCGAACACTAAAATGTTCGAGGTTTGAAATTCGATTCGAACAGCCGCTCAATGTTCGTGTGTTCGAATGGGTTTCGAACCCCATTATAGTCTATGGGGAACATAAACTCGTTAAGGGGGAAACCCAAATCCGTGTCTGGAGGGTCACCAAGTCCACTATGACACCCCAGGAAATGATACCAACACCCTGGAATGACACTGGGACAGCAGGGGAAGCATGTCTGGGGGCATCTAACACACCAAAGACCCTCTATTACCCCAACATCACAGCCTAACAACTACACACTTTACACACTCAATACCACCTCTCTGACAGTAGGAAAACACCTTGAAACATGTGTATTTGGCACTTGCAGTGAGGAGAGCTTGTCACCAGCAGTGAATTTGGCCCTTGTAGTAAGTTGAGGTTGGCACCAACATTTGTTTTGAAAATCAGGGTGGATTGAGCCTCTAACCAGCAGAGTTTGGGCAAATTCATGGTGGAGGGAGCCTCTAAAAACCCCAGTTTGGGCAAATTCATGGTGGAGGGAGCCTCTAAAAACCCCAGTTTGGACCAATTCATGGTGGAGGGAGCCTCTAACCAGCCCAGTGTGGGCAAATTCATGGTGGAGGGAGCCTCTAAAAAACCCAGTTTGGACCAATTCATGGTGGAGGGAGCCTCTAACCAGCCCAGTTTGGGCAAATTCATGGTGGAGGGAGCCTCTAACCAGCCCAGTTTGGGCAAATTCATGGTGGAGGGAGCCTCTAAAAAACCCAGTTTGGACCAATTCATGGTGGAGGGAGCCTCTAACCAGCCCAGTTTGGGCAAATTCATGGTGGAGGGAGCCTCTAACCAGCCCAGTTTGGACCAATTAATGGTGGAGGGAGCCTCTAACCAGCCCAGTTTGGACCAATTAATGGTGGAGGGAGCCTCTAACCAGCCCAGTTTGGACCAATTAATGGTGGAGGGAGCCTCTAACCAGCCCAGTTTGGACCAATTAATGGTGGAGGGAGCCTCTAACCACCCCAGTTTGGACCAATTCATGGTGGAGGGAGCCTCTAAACAGCCAAGTTTGGACCAATTCATGGTGGAGGGAGCCTCTAAAAACCCCAGTTTGGACCAATTCATGGTGGAGGGAGCCTCTAACCAGCCCAGTTTGGGCAAATTCATGGTGGAGGGAGCCTCTAAACAGCCCAGTTTGGGCAAATTCATGGTGGAGGGAGCCTCTAACCAGCCCAGTTTGGACCAATTAATGGTGGAGGGAGCCGCTAAACAGCCCAGTTTGGGCAAATTCATGGTGGAGGGAGCCTCTAAACAGCCCAGTTTGGACCAATTCATGGTGGAGGGAGCCTCTAAAAAACCCAGTTTGGACCAATTCATGGTGGAGGGAGCCTCTAAACAGCCCAGTTTGGGCAAATTCATGGTGGAGGGAGCCTCTAACCAGCCCAGTTTGGACCAATTAATGGTGGAGGGAGCCTCTAAACAGCCAAGTTTTGGGAAATTCATGGTGGAGGGAGCCTCTAACCAGCCCAGTTTGGACCAATTAATGGTGGAGGGAGCCTCTAAACAGCCCAGTTTGGACCAATTCATGGTGGAGGGAGCCTCTAAACAGCCCAGTTTGGGCAAATTCATGGTGGAGGGAGCCTCTAAACAGCCCAGTTTGGACCAATTCATGGTGGAGGGAGCCTCTAAAAAACCCAGTTTGGACCAATTCATGGTGGAGGGAGCCTCTAACCAGCCCAGTTTGGGCAAATTCATGGTGGAGGGAGCCTCTAAACAGCCAAGTTTGGACCAATTCATGGTGGAGGGAGCCTCTAAAAACCCCAGTTTGGACCAATTCATGGTGGAGGGAGCCTCTAACCAGCCCAGTTTGGGCAAATTCATGGTGGAGGGAGCCTCTAAACAGCCCAGTTTGGGCAAATTCATGGTGGAGGGAACCTCTAACCAGCCCAGTTTGGACCAATTAATGGTGGAGGGAGCCGCTAAACAGCCCAGTTTGGACCAATTCATGGTGGAGGGAGCCTCTAAAAACCCCAGTTTGGACCAATTCATGGTGGAGGGAGCCTCTAAAAAACCCAGTTTGGACCAATTCATGGTGGAGGGAGCCTCTAACCAGCCCAGTTTGGGCAAATTCATGGTGGAGGGAGCCTCTAACCAGCAGAGTTGTGGGAAAGCAGGGTGGAGGGAGCCTCTAACCAGCAGAGTTGGTGGAAATCAGGGTGGAGGGAGCCTCTAACCAGCAGAGTTGGGGGAAATCATGTTGGAGGGAGCCTAGTATTAGCAGAATTGTGCAACGCTTATGGTGGATGAGTATGAGGATGCGGAGGAATTGGAGAGGTTGAGTACAGACATGGAGTTTCATGTTGGGGTGCTTTACACAGGTGGGCACAAAAATGAAGGCTCTATCCAGTGGTGGTTCATTTTTATCAAAGTGAGCCGGTCGGCACTCTCAGCTGACAGACGGGTGCGCTTGTCAGTGATGATGCCACCGGCTGCACTGAACACCCTCTCAGATAGGACGCTGGCGGCAGGACAGGACAGCACCTCCAAGGCATATAGGGCAAGTTCAAGCCACAGGTCCAACTTCGACACCCAATACGTGTAGGGCGCAGAGGGGTCGGAGAGGACAGGGCTGTGGTCGGAAAGGTATTCCCGCAACATGCGCCTATACTTCTCACGCCTGGTGACACTAGGACCCTCCGTGGCGGCACTTTGGCGAGGGGGTGCCATCAAGGTGTCCCAGACCTTAGACAGTGTGCCCCTCGTTTGTGTGGACCGGTGAGAACTTGGTTGCCTACTGGAGGAACTGCCCTCCCTGCCGCCAACGTCACATGCTGGAAACATCTCCATCATATTCTGCACCAATTGCCTGTGGCAAGCATTGATGCGATTGGCCCTCCCCTCTACCGGAATAAAAGACGAGATGTTGTTTTTATACCGGGGGTCAAGGATAGCAAAGATCCAGTACTGGTTGTCCTCCATGATTTTGACAATACGCTTGTCGGTTGTAAAGCACCCCAACATGAACTCAGCCATGTCTGCCACAGTGTTAGTTGGCATGACTCCTCTGGCCCCACCGGAAAGTTCAATCTCCATTTCCTCCTCATCCTCCATGTCTACCCATCCGCGCTGCAACAATGGGACGATTCGAAGTTGCCCGGAAGCCTCCTGTATCACCATCACATCATCGGACAACTCTTCTTCCTCCTCCTCCTCCTCCTCCTCCTCCATTAAACGCAGTGAAGCGGACAGATGTGTGGACCTACTCTCCAGCTGTGACGGATCGGATGCTATCCCTAACTCCTCTGTGTGATCTGAGTTATCCCTGATGTCAATCAGGGATTCTCTCAGAACACACAAGAGCGGGATTGTAAGGCTCACCATCGCATCCTCAGAGCTCACCCTCCTTGTGGACTCCTCAAAGACCCGTAGGATGTCACAAAGGTCTCTCATCCATGGCCACTCATGGATGTGAAACTGAGGCAGCTGACTTTGTGGCACCCTAGGGTTTTGTAGCTGGTATTCCATCAAAGGTCTCTGCTGCTCAACCACTCTATTCAACATCTGAAACGTTGAGTTCCAGCGTGTGGGGACGTCGCACAAAAGCCGGTGTTGTGGCACATGCAGGCGTTGCTGGAGAGATTTTAAGCTAGCAGCGGCTACTGTCGACTTGCGAAAGTGGGCGCACATGCGCCGCACTTTCACCAGTAGCTCTGGAACATTGGGGTAGCTCTTTAGGAAACGTTGCACCACTAGGTTGAAGACGTGGGCCAGGCATGGAACATGTTGGAGTCCGGCAAGCTCCAGAGCTGCTACCAGGTTCCGGCCGTTATCACAAACGACCATGCCTGGGCCCAGGTGCAGCGGCTCAAACCATATTGCCGTCTCATCGAGGAGGGCATCCCTCACCTCGGAGGCAGTGTGCTGTCTGTCCCCCAAGCTGATCAGCTTCAGCACAGCCTGCTGACGTCTACCAACGCCAGTGCTGCAACGTTTCCAACTCGTAGCTGGGGTCAATCTAACAGCGGAGGAGGAGGCGGTGGCGGAGGAGGAGGCGGTGGCGGAGGAGGAGGCGGTAGAGGAGGAGGAGGAGGGGGGTGTTCTTCTCGTGTCCCTGCCAGGAATGTTAGGCGGGGAGACGAGGTACACCGGGCCAGTTTGGGAAGCAGTCCCAGCCTCAACTACATTCACCCAGTGTGCCGTCAGTGAAATGTAGCGTCCCTGTCCGCATGCACTTGTCCACGCGTCGGTGGTCAAGTGGACCTTTGTGCAAAGCGCGGAACTAAGGGCCCGCCTGATGTTGAGTGACACGTGCTGGTGCAAGGCGGGGACGGCACACCGGGAGAAGTAGTGACGGCTAGGGACGGCATAGCGAGGTGCCGCAGTTGCCATCAGGTCCAGGAAGGCGGGAGTTTCAACAAGCCGGAACGCCAACATCTCCTGGGCCAGCAGTTTAGCGATGTTGGCGTTCAAGGCTTGCGCGTGTGGGTGGTTAGCAGTGTATTTCTGCCGCCGCTCCAATGTCTGAGAGATGGTGGGTTGTTGTAAAGAAACGCCTGATGGTGCCTTTGATGGTGCAGGAGAAGGAGATAAGACAGGACCAGGGGAGGATGAGGTAGAAGTCAACAAAGTGGCGGAGGCAGATGAAGTGGTGTCCTGGCTCGTCCTCTGGAGTGCATCGCCAGCACAGTCAGCAGTGGCAGTGGCAGAGGCAGAGGCAGTGGCAGAGGCAGTGGCAGTGGCGTGAACGGCAGGCGGCCTTTGTCCTGCCGTTGCTGCCTGCCACTGATTCCAGTGCTTGGATTCCAAATGACGGCGCATTGAAGTGGTGGACAGGTTGCTCTTCTCAGAGCCCCTAATCAATTTCGAGAGGCAAATTGTGCAGACAACACTATATCTGTCCTCGGCGCATTCCTTGAAAAAACTCCACACCTTCGAGAAACGTGCCCTCGAGGTGGGAGTTTTTCGGGGCTGGGTACGAACTGGAACATCTTGGGAGATTCCGGGTGTGGCCTGGCTTCGCCTAAGCTGCTGACCTCTGCCTCTGCCTCTAGCTACCCTTTTTGGTGCTGCACCTGCCTCAACATCCACACTACTTTCCCCGCTTGACATCCCCCCTGTCCAGGTCGGGTCAGTGTCCTCATCATCCACCACTTCCTCTTCCAACTCCTGTCTCATCTCCTCCTCCCGCACAATGCGCCGGTCAACTGGATGCCCTGACGGCAACTGCGTCACATCATCGTCGATGAGGGTGGGTTGCTGGTCATCCACCACCAAATCGAACGGAGATGGAGGAGACTCTAGTGTTTGAGCATCTGGACACAGATGCTCCTCTGTTAGGTTCGTGGAATCGTGACGTGGAGAGGCAGGTTGAGGGACAATGAAAGGAGCGGAGAACAGCTCTGGGGAGCAGGGACAGTTTGGGTTATTGTTCTGTAAAGCTTCGGAATTTTGGGAGGAAGGAAGACAAGACTGTTGGGTAATAGGAGGAGAGGAGGCAGAGTCTGACTGGCTGCTGGACAATGTGCTGTAAGCGTTCTCTGACAGCCATTGCAAGACCTGTTCCTGGTTCTCGGGCCTACTAAGGTTTGTACCCTGCAGTTTAGTTAATGTGGCAAGCAACCCTGGCACTGTGGAGTGGCGCAATGCTTGCTGCCCCACAGGAGTAGGCACGGGACGCCCTGTGGCTTCACTGCTACCTTGCTCCCCAGAACCATTCCCCCGACCTCGCCCACGGCCTCGTCCACGTCCCTTTCCGGGAGCCTTGCGCATTTTGAATTCCTAGTTAGAAATTGGCACTGTATACCAGTAGTAAAAATTGTGGGTGCACGTAACCCCAATATATTCTTTGAATTACCAGTCAGAAACTGGCACTATATGGCAGTAGCAAGAAATGAGGGTATTTGTATTCCCAATATATTCTTTGAATTCCCAGTCAGACACTGGCACTATATGGCAGTAGCAAGAAATGAGGGTATTTGTATTCCCAATATATTCTTTGAATTCCCAGTCAGACAATGGCACTGTATACCAGTAGTAAAAATTGTGGGTGCACGTAACCACAATATATTCTTTGAATTACCAGTCAGAAACTGGCACTATATGGCAGTAGCAAGAAATGAGGGTATTTATAACCCCAATATATTCTTTGAATTCCCAGTCAGACAATGGCACTGTATACCAGTAGTAAAAATTGTGGGTGCACGTAACCCCAATATATTCTTTGAATTCCCAGTCAGACACTGGCACTATATGGCAGTAGCAAGAAATGAGGGTATTTGTATTCCCAATATATTCTTTGAATTCCCAGTCAGACAATGGCACTGTATACCAGTAGTAAAAATTGTGGGTGTATATAGCCCCAATTCTATTGCTAGGGGACTTGCAGGGTATTTCTGGGGTGAAGGTGGGGGGGCACACCGTTGGAACGGGTATCGGGGGTATATATCGGGTATACGGGAATACACTGACAGTGTATTCCATTCAGGATCCTGGGAAAGCTGGGTTGCGGCGATTGAGCCCGTCAGTGCCACGTTACACTGACAAGCTTCTCCCTGGAATTTAGCTCTTATAAGAGCTGTTGGTTGTCTTCTCCTTCCTATCCTAGCCTGTCCCTGCCTACCCAGAATCTAAGCCCTAGCTAGCTGGACGGAAACCTCCGTCCTCGGTGAATTGCAAGCTCAGAATGACGCGAACCTGGGCGGCGCTGTTCTTTTAAATTAGAGGTCACATGTTTTCGGCAGCCAATGGGTTTTGCCTACTTTTCTCAACGTCACCGGTGTCGTAGTTCCTGTCCCACCTACCCTGCGCTGTTAATGGAGCAAAAAAGGCGCCAGGGAAGGTGGGAGGGGAATCGAGTAATGGCGCACTTTACCACGCGGTGTTCGATTCGATTCGAACATGCCGAACAGCCTAATATCCGATCGAACATGAGTTCGATAGAACACTGTTCGCTCATCTCTACAAATTATCAAAAAATAGAAGAAAACTTCATCACGACCTAAACCCGAGTCTACATTTCGGCAATGGATTCTTCATGCGACATCAAGTAAGTTGGTGCTAATCTCCTGGCTGCCTCGGGCAAGGTTTCTGATGAGGTCACCGGTACACGGCGCCTGTCCAGCTGTCAAATAAGTATTTTCTAACAATCTCCTGCTCGGGCTCCTTAGCGGAGTGAAGTGTCTTGTGCGATCTTACAGATGACTAATATAAAAGTCACAAAAATGTCAAAGTGTCTTCTCCTCATTAAAACATAGAGAAGCCATCAAACAGAACCATTTTAGGTCCGATGAATCCAATATCAATTTTCATTAAAATTGATCATTTCTAGATCTGTATTATGGACGGAGTGGCGGTCCGATGGTGGCTGACATGGTTGTATGGAGTTGAGTTTGGGATCTATAGGTTCTCCTGGTTTGGGTGTAGAAGTTTCCTCTAAAATTATACTCGCTGGGCAGGTTTATTAAATCTAGAATTTCATATGACAGTCTTGACAAAGGATTTGTCTTGAGACGGGCGCGGTTGATACATGAAGAGCTCCGACAACCCAATGGAGATTTAGGTCACTTAGGAACCGGCCTAGATTTTTTGGCGCCGCCCCCTGAGAGGCTGGCTGCCTTGATGCAGTGCTCCAAGCTGGGAACAAACTTTTCTTTCCTTTTTCACTCTTTTTCTCTGTATCTTCAAGAATCCTGTATCCAAGCAATCTAGCACTATGAATTTAGTAACTATAAATCGAATGGAAGACCCTGTGGAGTTTTTTTGTTCCTTTTGTTTCCATTGTAAAGCATGGACTCAAGACCTGGTTCAGCTGGTTTCCACATGTGCCTGTTACCATCCCCCCAGCTAGGACAGCATGGCTCAACATGCGGCATGGAAGAGAAACCTACATGGAAATGCGGACTTCTTCGTTCAAGGAGATGATTTCTGGCGTCAATTGCTGATGTGTGAAGATGCTACAGCTGACTGGTATTTCTTTCTATTACTGTGGACACATGGGACACTGTTACAACCTGGGAACCTACCATCACCCACCTACCCCAGGAGTTATGGAAGCTTGGCAAGAGAGCAGCACCATGTATACCTGGATGGTCTCTGACTTCCTTGGGGCAGTAGAACACTGTGGTAAGAAGGAGGAGGAGGGCTTGTGATGAAGGACATTTGGGGCATTTTTTGTGGTTAAAAGGACAATAGTGCTGATGCAAGATACCGAACTATCAGCTGTGAGCAGGAGATCTCACCACCTACCAAAGGAACTGCCACATGTTATCATGATAGCTGCATATGTCCCCCACCTCTGCAAAATTTCTGCTTGTTATATCCACACGCTGTGACCCCCCTCCTCGTGTCCTACAACCAAGTCGGCTGTATTATTATTATTATTAACATCAATCCGCACAGAGAACTAAATGATCCTGCAGTGTGTCTGTGTTTCTTTCTTTTTTAGTTGCTATGATTCCTAGGATTTCTCTATCTGCCATGAGCTTCTATGTGTTTTTCTCTTGTTATATACTACTGTACCATCTATGAAACTGTATCACTGAAATTTCCCCATTGTGGGACTATTAAAGGAATATCTTATAGTATTTTAAAGGGGTTGTGTCATTATGGAGGCTTATCCCCGATCCACAAGACAGGAGGTAACTCCAGTGACCAGTAGGACAAAGATTGAAAGTGCCCCCCGAAAGCCTCCTTGTGAATGGAGTACCAGTGCACTTTCATGTCCGGACTGTAGGATTACAGTACCGTCAGTCCCATAGCTGTGAATGGAGCACTGGTCACACAGGCCATTCCCAGAGAGGCTTGCGGGACACTTTTGGTTCTCCGTCCTCCTTAAATATCTCGTGTGTTTGGGACTTGCCAATTTTCCTTATAGTATATTTCTAGTTCAACAAATAATGGGATCTTAAGGGCCTGTCCATAAGGAAGAATCCTCCCTAAAGCCACCACAACAGTATTATGTTCAACAATAGCCCCTCACAGTATAATATGCTATAATATAATATATAATATAAAGTTCTCCCCCTCCCCCACAAGGCTCTCCATAATGCCGCACCTCCCTACATTTCCTCCCTCATCTCTGTCTATCACCCAACCCATGTTCTCTGTTCACTCAATGACCTAACACTTACATCCTCTATTATCAGAACCTCCCACGCTCGTATACAAGACTTCTCCCGAGCTGCACCACTTCTCTGGAATGCTCTACCCCGGACAATCACATTAACTCCCAATTTCTACAGTTTCAAACGCAAACTAATGACACATCTGTTCAGACCGGCCTATCACAATGTCTAACGTAAACCCTTAACCCTCCTCTGTCCCCGCTCCCACATTTCCCCACATGATATAATGCCATCTCAGGATAACTCCATAGGTCCAAGCTCCATCCACATGTTACAGGACACGACTGGTGACGGCTCATAAAGTCTTATGTTTGTGTAATGACAGTCACCTCTATTACAGAAGTGTCTGACCTCTGTATAAGTAATGCCGCCCCTGCTACCTCTTGTGTCACCCCCTCTACCTCATAGATTGTAAGCTCTTGCGAGCAGGGCCCTCAGTCCCATTGTGTGAAATGATTCTCTTTGTAATGTATCTTTCTGTCTGTATTTGAACCCTACAAATTATACAGCGCTGCGGAATATGTTGGCGCTATATAAATAACATTTATTATTATTATTATTATTATGCTCCCAAGAGCCCCTTGAGCCACTATAGGCGAATTCTACTCAATTAATTTTGATGAATCTTCATGAGATTTGGACCTCTGGTTCGTTTCAGTCTTCTCAGAATCCAGATTATAATAAGCTGAGGCTAAAACGAGGTTGGTAACAATAACAAACACCTATACTCACCTTGACTCACCTCTCCTGGGCTTTCTCACTGCGTAAGGTGATCTCCAGCCTGAGACGTCATGTGTCCTGGGGTTATCTTTGATGCCTGTGATTGGGCCTCAGCAGTCATGTTGGGCACACTGACCTCATAAGGCCGACATGCCCCATGTTACCGCTGAGGTTCAATCACAGGCTCAACAGTGACCCTTATGGCACGTGACGTCTGGCAGAGACTGGAAGAGGGCTGAGGAGGTGGCTGGAGAGCTCTGGAGGTCCATGAGGTATATACTTACAACATATGATGGCGGGATCCTTTCCATTAGTGGTTGACCTCTGTTGCCGGAGGAGTATAGTGTATATAGCGGTCAGGGAATTAGGCTTTGTTTGACTGCTATCATAGTGCTGAGTGGCCCAGACCCTACCCCTTCAGGTCCGGTCACAATCATATACCCTACGTCACTTGGTCACTGTCTTCCTGATCACCAGGGGACCAGATCAGACCCCCATTCATCTGACACTTATTCCTTCTCCTTTGGATAAGGGATGGCACAACCCCTTTAAGGCTTTGAGCCCCTAATGTAATCTACTTACGGTAGATCATTGTGAACTTTATCACCTTCTATAATGATTCATTGTAAAGCCAAAAAGTAAGAAAAATTCTGTTTGTACGGAATGAGTCCGGACATCTTACGTCTTATCTGTAAAAAAAAAAAAAAATCCCCCTGTGATCTTCAAAAGCAGAAAAAAACAACAATATAATGTAACAACAAAAATAATGAAAAATCACAATTCGGAGATGAGTCAGAATTCAGATATAAAAAGTTGCAAGTTTATTTTTGGCCTCAGGACAGAAGGATTTAATTTCCCTTGAAAACTAAAAATTTTGATTTTAATCTGCATCGGAGAACCTGGCGCAGGTCTATTAAAGGGCCTTGTTGTCGACAGTTCGTATCTTATATACGAGCCAAAAAATCTGTGTTGTCAGCAGCCTATCTCCATGCAAACTGTATAGGGACGAACATCATAATAGGGATAATTCGTCCCAATATTTGTAATTCACCCCCATACAAGGTTACAGGTTGTCTTGCAGGATTTTATTTATATGGCCCTTTAAACATCAACCATTATTGTTGATCGCGTCACAAATTGCCCCATGTTAAAGAAGGGGGTATAAAGTTTAAGGGAGTCTACTATATGGGCCATGACCCACACGTAATAAACTATCCAAGGGTTACTCTGGGTTAGATTCCCATCCTCCTACTCCAAGAACAATGCAACCCTCCTCCTAACTCCAACCTGTCTGAGAGCAATGTAGTCCTCCTCCTAACTCCGGCCTATCCAAGAACGATGTAGCCCTCCTCCTAACTCCGGCCTATCCAAGAACGATGTAGCCCTCCTCCTAACTCCGGCCTATCCAAGAACGATGTAGCCCTCCTCCTAACTCCGGCCTATCCAAGAACGATGTAGCCCTCCTCCTAACTCCGGCCTATCCAAGAATGATGTAGCCCTCCTCCTAACTCTGGCCTATCCAAGAACGAAGTAGCCCTCCTCCTAACTCCGGCCTATCCAAGAACGATGTAGCCCTCCTCCTAACTCCGGCCTATCCAAGAACGATGTAGCCCTCCTCCTAACTCCGGCCTATCCAAGAACGATGTAGCCCTCCTCCTAACTCCAACCTATCTAAGAACAATGTTGCCCTCCTCCTAACTCCCACTTATCCAAGAACCAAGAACAATGCAGCCCTGCTCCTAACTCCGACCTATCCAAGAACAATGTAGTCCTTCTCCTAACTCTGACCTATCCAAGAACAATGTAGCCCTCCTCCTAACACCGGCCTATCCAAGAACGGTGTAGTCCTCCTCCTAACTCCAACCTATCCAAGAATCATGTAGCCCTCCTCCTAACTCCTGCCTATCCAAGAACAATGTAGCCCTCCTCCTAACTCCGGCCTATCCAAGAACAATGTAGACCTCCTCCTAACTCCGGCCTATCCAAGAACAATGTAGCCCTCCTCCTAAATCCGGCCTATCCAAGAACGGTGTAGTCCTCCTCCTAACTCCAATCTATCCAAGAATCATGTAGCCCTCCTCCTAACTCCGGCCTATCCAAGAACAATGTAGACCTCCTCCTAAATCCGGCCTATCCAAGAACAATCTAGCCCTCCTCCTAACTCTGATCTATCCAAGAACCAATAACAATGTAGCCCTCCTACTAACTCCGACCTATCCAAGAATCATGTAGCCCTCCTACTAACTCCGACCTATCCAAGAATCATGTAGCCCTCCTCCTAACTCCGGCCTATCCAAGAACAATGTAGCCCTCCTCCTAACTCCGGCCTATCCAAGAACAATGTAGCCCTCCTCCTAACTCAGGCCTATCCAAGAACAATGTAGCCCTCCTCCGAACTCCAACCTATCTAAGAACAATGTTGCCCTCCTCCTAACTCCCACTTATCCAAGAACTAAGAACAATGTAGCCCTGCTCCTAACTCCGACCTATCCAAGAACAATGTAGCCCTCCTCCTAACTCCGACCTACACATGAACCAATAATAGTGTAGCCCTCCTCCTAACTCCAACTTATCCAAGAACCAAAGAACAATGTAGCCTTCTTCCTAACTCCGGCCTATCCAAGAACAATGTAGCCCTCCTCCTAACTCCGACCTTTTACAATCTTATATGCTTTGCATAGGAACAAATATGTAAATACATTCTTCTTTTGCAAGGTAGCTCCCTATAGATCAATACCCGGTTTTCTAGAAACCTAGTGACATGATCTGGGATTACTAGGTTTCTAGAAAACCAAGCATTGATCTATAGGAAGCAACCATCTAAAAGGTGGCGCTAGAGCAGGTTTTCCTTTATCCTGCATATTCTTTTCCCAAAATTCTGAGCAGGGTATGTAAGGTTGTAAATAGAGATGAGCATTCCAGTTCATAATAAGCAACATTTTGTCAAAACCCAAAATTGTGGGCGTTCACTAACCCCTTTCATACGCTGCGGTTCCTCCAGACCCTAAGGTATAATAAACAGAGGTCCAGGGGAGGTGAGTAAACATAAAAAACAGTCATACTCACCACTCCATGGCTTTGTTGCTGCATCTGGTGCCGTATCCCCGCCCTCTTGGACCTCCACCATCCTCCTGAATGATGTCAGTGGTTTCAGGGGGGCTTCGACTTGTCAAGATATGGGTGCTTGGTCAATATGCAAATGAACTCTTTGGAACAATGAGGGCACTGCCACTTACCTCTTTGGAGCAATGGCAACATCCCCATTGCTCCAAAGATGTCTTTCATATATTGACAAAAACAACAGTATCCACGGAGTCAGGGCGGGTTCACATCTACGTCCAGTCTCCGGTTTAGCCAATCTGGACAGTTTCTGTCTTCTGCCCCACAAAACTGGACAGGAGACGGAAACCCAGCGGTTAGTTTTCAAACCCATTCACTTGAATGGGTTTGCAAAGGTGACCACCCATGTGTGTCTTCTGCCCGTCAACGGGGAAAACATTTTTTGTCGAACATGCAAGACTTTGGCTCCGGTTAAAAAAGAAAACTGTTTCCCCGTGGACAGGCAGAAGAGACACATGGGCAGTCACCTTTACAAACCCATTCAAGTGAATGGGTCTGAAAACTGACCGCTGGGTTTCAGTCTCCTGTCCAGTTTTGCAGGGTAGAAGACGGAAACCGGCCAGATTGGCTAAGGCGCAGATGGGAACCCGGCCTCACCGAGTCACAAGGGGAAACACTGTTTGCTTTAGTTAACCCTAACCTATCTATCTGGGGGGAGGGGTGATAAGCTGGGTGATAGACTCCCTTTGGGTGGGGCAATAAGCTGGGGGACAGACTCCCTTTGGGTGGGGCAATAAGCTGGGGGACAGACTCCCTTTGGTTGGGGTGATAAGCTGGGTGATAGACTCCCTTTGGTTGGGGCGATAAGCTGGGTGATAGACTCCCTTTGGTTGGGGCAATAAGCTGGGTGATAGACTCCCTTTGGTTGGGGTGATAAGCTGTGTGACAGACACCCTTTGGTTGGGGTGCTAAGCTGGGTGACAGACTCCCTTTGGTTGGATTGATAAGCTGGGTGACAGACTCCCTTTGGTTGGGGTGATAAGCTGGGTGATAGACTCCCTTTGGTTGGGGTGATAAGGTAGGTGATAGACTCCCTTTGGTTGGGGTGATAAGCTGGGTGACAGACTCCCTTTGGTTGGGGTGATAAGCTGGGTGATAGACTCCCTTTGGTTGGGGTGATAAGCTGGGTGACAGACTCCCTTTAAGGTGACCCCGCACCCTTACTGATACAGTGACTTTGTCCTATCCTATGTTTACTGTTGTATTCTCTATTTTCTACTCTTTCTTGTATCACTGTATATGTAAATTTCCGTTTTTCCTAGAACAGACTCATTTTTCCAGCGGCGGATCCCGGTAATTGGAGCTATTTTTCGCGCTTAGGTTCACCTTCATCATCATGTGGTTTTATACGGCTGGGTGATAAACAAAATGCAGGACTGTGAATCTCTAATGACCCCGTCCTCTAATGAAATACCAGATAAGAGATAGCTTAGAAGTGTCTGCAGAGTATGGCGGTATTTAATGTACGCGCTAGTAATTATTCTGTCACCGTAATCACTTTACCTCAATGTATATAATGACTCGTGATTAATCTGGAAGTGTAGTCATGAAGAGGAAAGTGACTGGTGCGTCCTATGAGTCCCGGCAACGTAATCATAACAAAATCGTCTTCTCTGCGCCGAAACATGGATGTGCCTGGAAAATCAATACATGGTAATGAGAGACGGAAATATATTCTAGAAGACAAGGTTCTATGTATATGACATATAATGGGGTTTAAGGTCAATTTTGCTCAATCTACATTTCCGTATTTTGCGTCAAATAGGTCATGGCATCATTTATTGATGTAATGATGATGGTGAAAGTGGTGTTATCTATAGAGGTGTTGTTTACTATTGTCTGCGATGTAAATAGGGTGACGGAAAATCCCTACAGAATTGGCAAGTATCAGTCTATTATTGGGCTTAGTGGCCAGAATGGAAATTGCGGCATATAGTACATTGTATTAAAAAAATGTAAGTAATGGAGAAACAAATGTAAAAAAAAAAAAAAAAAAGTAGGTCATTGCCTTTAAGTCTATCCCTTTTATCCTATTTTACTTGATTTGTATGCCTACCCTCTTGAAGTAAGTGGCGGAACCCCTTGGATGTCACGGTCATGTTTGACTGCGGCATCCAATGGGTCAAAATCCTGCCATGTAATGACAAATAATATCAGCGGGTTCAACTGATGGCCCATAAAAAGGGTCACACAAGAAACATCTCACGATGGGTAAAAGCAGACTTTCACAACCTCATACCGGTGGCATTGGGTACAGAAGAATTTCTAAACTTTTGGTTCCAATGAGCTCTGTTGGGGCCATAATCCAGAACGGCAAAGAACATCATTTAACCATAAACCGACCACAACCAGGAGGTCCATGCAAGATTTCAGACAGAGGAGTGAAAATAATTATCAGAAGAGTTGTCCAAGAGCCAAGGACCACCTATGGAGAGCTACAGAAAGACCCGGAATCAAAAGGTACAATTGTTACAAAGAAAACTCTAAGTAAAGCCCTCAACCTCCGTGGCCTGTAGGCACTTAAAGCATGGTCAACACAAACCTTGGAGATCATCTGGTCAGTGGAGACCACAATTGAACTCTTCGGATGCCATACTACACACCATGTTTGGAGGCCAAAGTATCACCCCAGAAAGTGGGATCATCATGGTGTGGGGCTGTTTTTCGGCGTACAGAACTGGAAAACTTCATAGAACTGAAGAAAGGATGAATGGACAAATGTACCGAGACATTCTTGATAAAAATCTGCCGCAACTTCCAGGACAATGAAGATGAAATGAAGATGGACATTTTGGCAAGACAATGATCCCAAACGCAAAGCCGACCGTGCCGAGCCAACCACCTGACCTAAATCCAATAGAAAATTGGATAGAGATCGGAGAAGGAGCCCAAGATGTAAAGAGTGTTTGTGTGGTAGAATGGCCCAAAATCTCACCTGAGCAATGCCGGCCACTAGTGTCTCTGGAGGCATCTTCAAGCTTCATAACCATCATTTATGGACATCTATGGTTCTCTGGTTTGATTTCTTTCCCTGGTCGATTAGTTGGGTGGTTCCCGACATCTGTGGAGAATTCCATGTCAATAGAACCTTAAGAAATAGAATCACTTACAAAATTGGTGACGCGTTCCATCCCTATTCCACCTGCTGTGTATATATATATATATATATATGACAATAAAAGATCCTTGACGTCACACATGTATAATGGCGGTCACCGGTGGCTCAGTCACTTTGTATCGCGCTTTGTAAATTATCCCCATAGTTCAAAGGAACGGACCTTTCTATTCCGTAACCTCATCTAAAGACTGGAAGAAATTCTGCGCTCGGCTTTATTCATACTGACACAGAAATTACGCAAGGGGCCTGTGGAGATTGGAAAGTGAACAGTACTTTTATCTCGGAAGGTCAAGGAAAGGTTACAAATTGTAACAGCGTTCGAGGCTCTCGCTAAAGAAACTTTAAGGAACTGATAATTCACCCGCTGGTGCCAAGCCGCCTAGACCGCACAAAGCCGTGGCGCTCTATATCTGACGCTTACGGGAACGTTATCTATGGGCCAATACAGGTGAACACGATGCTTGTCTTTGGGATTCGGTGTTGAGCGAAAACTTAATTTTCTACTCAACTTTCTTAAGGGGAACTCATCATACAAGGTGTCCAACTTGTGGTCTTTCAGGGCAAAGGGGACTGAGAAGATTGATAGACAGTCTTATGGGAAAAGATTGAGTATAACTTGTAGTAGATTGATCTTAATCTTCGTTCCAGTTGGTGGAGCCACTCAATGCTCGAAAGCCTTTTCTTGTAGAGTTGAGCTGGTCGCAAGCCAGATTTGTTACAAATTTATTGGAATTTGGGAAAACTTGAAATTTTTGGGATTTTCTACTTACAAATTAGTATTAGACTCTAAGGTGTCTTCAGAATTCAGAGTCTAATAATCGAGAAGCAAAGGAGGTGCAGTAAAATATACCGAGGCTCACCTTCTTATACCTCTCCCGGGCTTCCTTGCAGTGACTTGCTCTCAACCGTTGTGCTATTTGGTGTTCCAAAGTGATGTCATGGCCCCTGCAAGTTGTGTATGGGCCTCACCGTTTTTTTTAGTGCTCATGATGTCACCCAGAGGCCATAAGAAGCCAAAAGATGACCAAAGAGGACCACGATAAAGAGCCAGATGCCGCAGGGGAGTTCAGGAGATGTAAGGCATCAGTGTACGTTGCCTGAGCCTCCATTCATTAGATTCTGGTGTAGCCGAATTAACCCGAACTTCTGCAATTGGTTAAACTGCTTTGGTGTCACATCCTAGAATCTTCTGTGATAAGATCTCTCACTGCAGCGGGTTAACCAATCGCAGACATTAGGGATAACTCTGCTGCATCTGTACAATGGGAGAAGAGGTACGAAAAAAAACTAAGAATGACCGGAATTCTTCTTTAACCCCTTCAGACACACTTTCTTTTTTTTTGTATTTGTGGTTTTAGGGCTATAACTAGTGTTGAGCGAATTGTATTTGTCGAATAGCTCGCCGGTATAGGAATGCATGTAATCGGCCGAACACCAAGGGGTTAAATGCTTTGAAGATTCGATGCGTTTAATCCCTTGGTGTTTGGCCGATTACACGCATTTCTATGCCGGCGACGTATTCAATTAATACAATTCGCTTAACACTAGTTAGAACATGTTTTCCTTTTTCAACTCATATTTGCGTCTTTCTTCAGTGGTAAATGTTTTCTAGCTGTTTTTATTTTTCTATTTGTTTTTTCTTTTTCTCTCCTTCTGTTCTTTCTTTTTTCCTTCTTTCCCTCCTTTTTCTCTGTCTCGCTCGCTTTGTCTTCCTTCCTCCCTTCCTTTCTTTCTCTCTCTTTCTTTCCTTCCTTCTTCCCTTCCTTCGATTTCTCTTTCTTTCTTTCTTTCTTTCTTTCTTTCTTTCTTTCTTTCTTTCTTTCTTTCTTTCTTTCTTTTCTTCCTTCCTTGATTCTTTCCTTCCTTTCTCCCTTCGTTATTTCCTTCCTTCCTTGATTCTTTCCTTCCTTTCTCCCTTCCTTCCTTCCTTCCTTCCTTCCTTCCTTCCTTCCTTCCTTCCTTCCTTCCTTCCTTCTTTCCTTCCTTCCTTGATTCTTTCCTTCCTTTCTCCTTATTTCTTTCCTTCCTTCCTTCCTTCCTTGATTCTTTCCTTCCTTTCTCCCTTCCTTCCTTCCTTCCTTCCTTCCTTCCTTCCTTCCTTCCTTCCTTCCTTCCTTCCTTCCTTCCTTCCTTCCTTCCTTCATTCATTCTTTCCTTCCTTTCTCCCTTCCTTCATTCTTTCCTTCCTTTCTCCCTTCCTTCCTTATTTCCTTCCTTCCCTTCCTTCCTTCCTTCCTTCCTTCCTTCCTTCCTTCCTTCCTTCCTTCCTTCCTTCCTTCCTTCCTTCCTTCCTTCCTTCCTACAGTTCCTTGCCCCAGCAGCCATGTGTCAGTGAGGTTAAAATGGGTTAAAAATAAGGATCCCCCCCCCATGACCAGCTCTGCTCTTTTCCATGGGCTGTGCCTGGTATTGCAGATTCGCTTCTCCTAATTGAATGGGTAATACATACAGGGTGCAATACCACACAGGGCCACTGGCCAAGAGGGGAGCTGTTTCTGGGGGAAACAGACTCTTATTTCTTACCCTTGAAAACTCTTTTTAGAATAAAACCTAGTGTTGGAAACGTCGGAATGAACAGACATGAAATGACAGTATTTTATATAATTCATGCAAATGTTTCTAATGTTACTTAATGCAATTAGTCGTGAGCTCTGTTGGGTCCTGATTAGGACTGAGCAGATGTTGTTTTGGATATGAATTTATTATGGAGTCTGGAGGCCCAAGGACCAAATCCCTCTCTTATTATAGGGATCACATAACTCTTGTTACATACCTGGAACTGAATAATACCTTAAAACTTTTTGTGTCCAAAAGGTCTTATATATAGATGAGCGAACAGTAAAATGTTCGAGTTTTGATATTCGTTTCGAGTAGCCCCTTAATATTCGACTACTCAAATCAATGCTGGTTCTGCATCAAACTTTTCCATTCGAATAGCAAGTGGTACTCGATCGAGTACTACTCGCACATCTCTAGTCTTATACTGTCCTGTACGAGGCGATACTACACCTGCCCTTATGTAGTCTGAAGATACCGCCCTATAAATGATGCTCATGGGTGGGAAGGTCGATCAGTTAATAGCTATTAAGTAGAGAAGTACAATAATATAGATTTATAGTTTCTACTAGCAGTACCCGCGACTTTGTCTGCGACAGCGTTCCCGCTTTGCGCGACCCACCTGCAGCACAGGCTCTGGCCCCCCCCATTGCGTCCCTTTTCCAACCCCTCTCCCCCGACCCCCTTTCCACCACCCCCCGCAACCCCGACCCCCTTTACACCATCCAAGCACCGTGACCCTGCTTCCCTCTCCACCCCCCCATACCTTGTCCCACTTTATAGATAGCCTTTCTTCCCCCCCATGCCGCGACCTCCTTTACAGTAAAGCCGCCACCCCTTTCGACCACAGACTCCCCTCCCCACCCCCAAGCCTCGGCCTTCTCCTCCCCACCCTCCGTGCGCCTAGTGTGATGGTGTGCTTAGGGTCTGCAGTCGGCAGGCCATGCATGCCATGCTAGGGGAAGACGGCGGCTTGGGGAAGTGTGTCCCAGTCACTCCTTCAGTTTCCCACCCCCGGGGGTCCGGAGGACTTACTTCTCCAGGCTGGGTGGCAGGCTCCACCGATGGCTGTCTGCTGTGTCCTCTGCTTACGCGACGCCATCTTCTTCCTGTCGCTCGGCGGCCGGCTTGTGCATCTATAGCTCTGCCCCCTCTGTAGCGCACAGTGTCCATCGCCCCGCCCTGCATGTGACGCGAACCTATCGGAGGCCACCGGAAAGAGCCGGGCTGACGTCATCTGAGGTCCCGCAGCGGAGCCGGAGCAGACTTTCGCCAGTAACGTTCGGGATTTCGGCGGCTGGAGCGGTATACCAAGTAGGCGTTGATGCGGAAGGTTTCGTCTACCTGCAGTGAATTTTCTTGCAAGAGCTGTTTTGTCCAGCTTTCGTTTTTCTTCATGGAGAAGTTTTATGAGCAGCGCGCGGCTGTGAAGTTTTGCTTTCTGCTCGGGAAAAAAGCATCGGAAACCATTCAAATGTTGAAGACCGCTTACAAAGATGACGCTATGTGTCAAGCTCAAGTTTGCTCATGGTTCACCCGCTTTAAAAATGGTGAAATGTCAATTGATGATCAACCGCGTTCTGGACGTCCGTCAACTTCCCGAACGGACGAAAGTGTCAAAAAAATCAACGAGCTCGTGCGTGAAGATCGATGACGAACCATTGAGGAACTGGAAGAGTTGTCTGGAGTGAGTTGGAGCTCGATTCAGCGCATTTTATCGGAGGATTTTAGCATGTCACGGGTCGCTGCAAAGTTTATGCCGCGGCTCTTGACTGATCAAAAGAAAGAGCGTCGCAACGAAACATGCCGTGCCATGAAAGAACATGCTGAAACCGACCCAGAATTTTTTTCTAAAATTATTACGGGAGATGAGTCTTGGTGCTATCCTTACGATCCGGAAACCAAAAAAAAATCAAGCCAATGGAAGACGCCATCCTTGCCCCGCACCAAAAAGGCTCGTCAAGTGAAGCCCAATGTGAAGACAATGGTCATTTGTTTTTTCGATGCAAAAGGCATTATGCACTCGGAATTCGTTCCAACAGGGCACACCGTCACCCAGGTTCTCTACTTGGGGGTTCTCAAGAGGTTGTGCAACAGTGTGCGGCGAAAAAGGCCCGAAATGCGGCAGTCTGGTGATTGGTTTTTCTACCACGACAATGCCCCAGCTCACACCGCCATCTCGGTGACTTCTTTCATGGCAAGAAGCGGCATGACTGTCTTGCCCCACCCACCCTATTCCCCCGATATGGCTACCGGTGACTTTTTTTATTCCCACGAATGAAGAGGAACCTCAAGGGGAAGCGTTTCACCAATGTGGAGGAGGTGAAAAAGAAAACGACGGAGGCACTTGCACACATCAACGTAGATGAGTTTAAAAAATGTTTTGAACAATGGCAGACGAGATTTGACAAGTGAATTGCCGCTAAAGGAGAGGACTTGGAAGGAGATTGAAGGAATTTTGTACAAAAAAAATAAATACATGCTTCAAAAACAACTTTTCTGGAAACTTTTGGGTACCCTCTCGTATAGTACTCCAGAGCTGCACTCACTATTCTGCTGATGGCCCCCCACTACGAGCTGCTTTAAATTTAAAAATAAAGTTAAAATTATTAGCCTGTGAAGGTAAATATGACAAAAGTAAGAGGTTTTTGTGCAAATGGGCTGTTACAGTTGCATGCTCACTACTAATTTCCACCAAATTTGTATATATTCCATTACTTATCCTGTCCTGATCCTGAGTTACATCCTGTATTATACTCCAGGGCTGCACATAGACTATAATGGGGTCCGTGTGCTTGAACTGCACAGCACTTGCAGTTTCGCTTGTGTTCCGTCCGTAGGGGTCCTCATGCGGACTCTTACGGACGGAACACATCAGCATGTGTGAACCAGGCCTTATTACTTACCTGCACAGATCGCTGCTGCTCCCCGCTGTTCTCGCTCCTCTTCTCGCTTCGCTGCCCCCTGCCTCCCAGGTTAGTGTTACAGACCTAGGAAAAAGGCAGGGCTTGTGGCTTAGGAGAGTGTGGGCGGGTACTGGGAGAGGAGACGTGGCCACAAGCCCTGCCTTCTTTCTAGGTCTGTAACACTAACCTGGGAAGTGGGGGCAGCGAGGCGAGAAGAGGAGCGAGAACAGCGGGGAGCGGCAGCGATCTGTGCAGGTAAGTGGACAGCAGGGGGGACTTAAGTAGCCAGGGATTTTTTAATCACTACACAGCGTGGAGTCTAACAATTAAAGTGTTCAATTTTTAGACTCCATGCTGTGTAGTGAATAGAATCGTTTTTAAAATCCGATCATCGATTATTAAAAAAAATCCCATTGACTTGCATTGGGATCGAATGGAAAATGATCAGAAATCGGATTTTAAAAACGATCCTGAAATTTCAAGATCGGCTCAACCCTAATCCTGTAGACTCACAATGCACCTTCACATCCTCAGTCTGACTCCTATAGACCGGCCATGATACTGTTTGTCTTCCTGTTTATAGAGGAACCAATGGGTGAATCAGAGAAGAGGTCAGTGCTCCGGAGGGGAGCATATAACTTCACTATTCAGTAGCATTACACTACACATGGGCTCATTTTCATTTATTTTTTGCTAGACTGGTTCTTTCTTCTTTCCGTGAAGTCATTTGTGGTTTAATTATTTTTCCATAATGAAATATTTTGTTAGAAGAAATTTTTTTTTCCACTTTCGATTCTTTTTAGCCTCACTAATGAAGTTGTCCATGTAATCACTTGATCGCCAATATAATACATGGCAATATGTGTTTAGGCCATGGCCACCCCTGTAGCCCATGTTACTGGGAAACTTGGGAATATGAGGGGTTAAACATGCAGATTTGGAGTTATCTCTTATGATATCTGTTATGTAAACACTTCTAGACAGCGCCACTCCTGCTTACAGGCAGTGTCTGGTATTGCAGCCCAATTAAGTCCATAGAACTGAGATGCAATACCACACACCTCCTATGCACAGAAGAGGTGCTGTTCCTAGAATAAACCAGGCTTATCTTTCTGATACTAGACATTCCCTTTATATGGCATACCCCTTTAAGAGAATTTTTTTAAAATGTATAAATCCTATTATAACCCGCGGTACGTAATTATTTTACAGTGGTTTAATGGAACAGCCTTTTATCTATATATTGAATTACATCGGAAGTGCAATATAATTATTTTATGCAAAGTGCAGCCAGAAGATTGTGTTCGGCTTCTACACAAATTGCTATATTAATTAACCATATCATTAACATATTCGCTCTGCATATGGCGTCTCTTTCCGTCGTCGCTTTATCAAGTTTTTTGTTTTTTTTTTTCCCCTGTAAGCCGACATGTCTCATGTTTGTAGTTAGGGAGACGCGAGACGGCGAGTGACATTTAATGGAAGCCTTTGAAATGTCACTTATCATAGTCGTACATACGTATATGGATATAAATGATATGCTATATAAATTATGCACTTGTGTGGTGAACGTTAGACGGTTCCTTGAAGAAATCTATTGTGGATGTGAAATTCTATTAGTATTTAGTTCCTTGATGTGTTTAGAATTTCCTGTACAATATAGATTACATTAAAGGGACACTCCAGGCAATCTATGGTATGTATTGTGTTATGTTAGGATCTGCAGGGGCGGTCTCTTCTGTCTTGCTCCACCCCCTCGGAGCCTGCACTAGTATTAGTACTTGGAATCCTCGGCCTTTGTGCTACTTTCCTCCGAGATTCGTTCACTGTACAGCCAAAATGACGTCACCTGCATTCTATGTTCCAACAAGAATCTGCATAATTAGTCATATGCTAAATAGTTACAAGTCACATTTATGTATGCGATAGCCAAGATGGTTGTCTATTAGAAAAGAGCAAATACTTTTTGAAACAGCAGTTTCGAATTGCACGCTCCATTAGGAATGAATGGACGCAGTAGGCACGCAGCCAGCACGCAGCCGGCGACGGCGTCCGGCTGCTTAACCACTTGCGCACCAGCCACTCCCATTCATTCCTATGGGAGTGTGCTATTCGAAACTGCCGTTCCAAATAGTATTCGCTCATCTCTATTGTCTATACCAGGGCTGTCCAATACGTTGATCGTGATCTACCGGTTGATCGCAAAGGACGTATGGGTCGATCGCGGGATGCAGCAAGGGATCCCCGGTGTCTGCTTGTTCACAGTGCAGGCTGAGAGTCGACAACACTCTGGACACTTGCAGGCTGGGCAGCAGCAGCTCCGGGGAATGACGCGCTCCCCGCTCTTAGGGATGGAGGGAGCCGGGGTGCTGCTTGTTCACAGCGCAGGCTGAGAGTCATCTACAGACGCTGGCAGGTGGGGCTTCCGCAGCCCCAGCATCCCAGTGTCCAGAGATAACTCTCACCCTGCGCTGTGAACAAGCAGACAGCGGGGTTCCCTGGGCAGCCATAGAACGCCGCTGTCTCCTGCTCTCACGCTCCGCCCGCCCCCGCCCACATGTCAGACCCTGCCCACAGGCACACCCCACCCCGGCCCCACCCACAAGAAGTGGGTAGTAGATCTTTTGCCTTGGTCAGTTTATAAAGTAGCTCACATTCTGAAAAAGTGTGAGCCCCCCTGGTCTATACAATGATGGGAGTCTCATGTTCCAAGCTTAGTGGATGGTGAGATATGGAACCAGAAAGTCACAAGTTCTAAACATTGTTACCCTAGTAGGTATGTGACGTCAGCACTATAAGGTCTCCACCTACTACCTGGATGATGATGTCACCAAGTAGACCAAGAGAGAGTGTTGAATGCCACAAAGAGACCCAAAGGAGGTGAGGGAAGATGAATATAAATTATATGGTAGTTCATCCATTATACTCTGGGGTCTGGAGAAGTTCGGAACGAAAAGAACCGGAGGAAATGAGTCTTCGGATCTTCGCCCATCTCTACTTTTGACACAAGTTGGCAACCCCTATATTCTAAATCACTTTTAGATATACTTCCTTATCTTTTCCTTGGTATGTGTCCCAGAATGACCGGCTTTTCAAAACAACATGCTCCTGGAATCTTCAATATCTCTATCCTACATGTTTCTATGTGTGACCCCCCGGCGGTCGTGTTGCGGATTGAGACCTGTCAAGGATTTCGCAAGGCTGTCGAAATATTGTATCAAATTGGTTTCATGAGAAATTGGAGAAGTTTGAGCTAAGTTCCGCTTGGACCCGTCTGTCCTCTTCAGTAAATTGATGTAATAGTTGCCTACTCTAACACTTTTTTCGAGATGTTCTGCCTGTTCCATTGTCCGTCCATCGACGGCCTCGAATCGCTCGCACTTTCACGGCGACACATTCCCGGCCACCCGCTGTTTTATGACTTAGAGCTGATAATTATAGGAAGTTAAAATGCCTAAAAATAAATCCAACGCAACGCCGGAGACAGAGCGGAGCGTAGGATTCAATAAGTCTAGCAGATGCATCATGGATAACATTTTCACTGTGAATTTATTATTAATTGGTGACACGTCTGCCATTTGGCCTCGGGCCGCTAATGTCATTTTTGGACAGCTACATTTTTCTTTTTGGCTACTCACTATAATTAAACATAAAATTCCAGAGACCAAATATTTCAGCGGGCTATTAAAATAAATTTACAGATATTAGAACATGATTTCTGTTATTTTACAAAAAAAATAAAAAAATCGCCATTTGTTTTTGTTATAAAACATGTAATATGGCCGCACTTTTATTGTTGTGCACGGGTGGGTTACACGGAACGCTGTAAATTTTGATTATCGGGGCTGAAGTGTTCCGAAATTTACTCACCGAACGTCCACGGGGAAGATCTGAGAATTTGAGAAGGGCCTAGTGTTTTTTGTCTGCGTATACCTTGACCATTGGACATTTCCTCCATCTTCTGGAGAGGAGGGTCCTGCACAGGTTCTTGTCACCAATAATGATGTGAATGGGATCAAGTGAACATGTTTGCTCACACGCCAAAGACATAAGAGGACCCGCCTCTATGGTACGTGTGTGTATGTATCTGGGCTTGAGAATGATATGAGAAGCCACGGTCATGAACCACTACTTATCTATACATGTGTCATGGATAAACAGTCACCCCTGACTATTGTTCTCTGGGTTCTTCTTTATCTTTATCTTACATACTACTCATCTTTCTCCCTTTCATTGCTCCTTTTTCTTTCTTTTACTCGTTTGTCTTATAATTTTGCTCTATTTTTCTTTTTTTCTCTCCCTTTCCCTTTCTTCGGGTATCTTTCGCTCTTTCATTCTGTCTTTGGTTCTGTTTCTTTTTCTATCTGTATTTCTTTCTGCCTTAGGCTCTGTCTTTGTTTTTTTTTTCCCTTTTTTTTTTCTCTTCCTTCCTTTGCTCTTTCTTTTCATAGTAACTTTCTTTCACTCTTTTCTTTCATCACATTTTCCTTGTTTTTTTCTTTATCTTTTAGCTCTTCCTTACATTTCTTCTTTCCATTCTTTTTATGTTTTATTTCATTATCTTTATTCTTCCTTTCTATATTTGCTTTTCATTTTTGGATCATTCTTTCTTCCCCATTGCTCTTTCCTTTGCTCTTTCTTTCTTTCCCACTCTTTCACTCCTTTTATTTTTACAATATTTTCCTTTCATGCATCTTTTGTTCTTTCTTTCTTTCTTTCTTTCTTTCTTTCTTTCTTTCTTTCTTTCTTTCTTTCTTTCTTTCTTTCTTTCTTTCTTTCTCATTATTTCCCTAATTCCTTCCTTCTCTTTCATTCCTTCCAGCCTTCCTTCCTTCTCTCTTTTCTTCCTTCTTTCCCTCTTTTCTTCCTTCCTTCTTTTCCTTCCTTCCTTTGTTACTTCCCTCTTTTCTTCCTTCCTTCCTTCTTTTCCTTCCTTCCTTCGTTACTTCCCTCTTTTCTTCCTTCCTTCCTTTGTTACTTCCCTCTTTTCTTCCTTCCTTTCTTCCTCCCTTCCTTCCTTCATTACTTCCCTCTTTCCTTCCTTCCTTGCCTCTTTTTCTTCCTTCCTTCCTTTGTTACTTCCCTCTTTCCTTCCTTCCTTCCTTCCTTCCTTCCATTCCTTCCTTCCTTCCTTTCTTTGTTACTTCCCTCTTTTCTTCCTTCCTTCCTTTCTTTGTTCCTTCCCTCTTTTCTTCCTTCCTTCCTTCCTTCGTTACTTCCCTCTTTCTTTCCTTCCTTCCTTCCTTCCTTCCTTCCTTCCTTCCTTCCTTCCTTCCTTTGTTACTTCCCTCTTTCCTTCTTTCCTTCCTTCCTTCCTTTCTTCCTTCCTTCCTTCCTTCCATTCCTTCCTTCCTTTGTTACTTCCCTCTTTCCTTCCTTCATTCCTTCCTTCCATTCCTTCCTTCCATTCCTTCCTTCCTTCCTTCCTTCCTTCCTTCCTTCCTTCCTTCCTTTGTTACTTCCCTCTTTCCTTCTTTCCTTCCTTCCTTTCTTCCTTCCTTCCATTCCTTTCTTCCTTCCTTTGTTACTTCCCTCTTTCCTTCCTTCATTCCTTCCTTCCATTCCTTCCTTCCATTCCTTCCTTCCTTCCTTCCTTCCTTCCTTCCTTCCTTCCTTCCTTCCTTCCTTCCTTCCTTCCTTCCTTCCTTCCTTCCTTCCTTTGTTACTTCCCTCTTTCCTTCTTTCCTTCCTTCCTTTCTTCCTTCCTTCCATTCCTTTCTTCCTTCCTTTGTTACTTCCCTCTTTCCTTCCTTCATTCCTTCCTTCCATTCCTTCCTTCCATTCCTTCCTTCCTTCCTTCCTTCCTTCCTTCCTTCCTTCCTTCCTTCCTTCCTTCCTTCCTTCCTTCCTCCCTCCCTCCCTCCCTCCTTCCTTCCTTCCTTCCTTCCTTCCTTCCTCTAACCAGATGAATCAGTGAGGATGTAATATTGGACTCTTCTTCCACAAGAGAACAGGATCAGTGTCCACCATGCCTTGTCCCTCCTTCATGTTGGGGTTGATGGCATGGAGCAGGACCAGTCTCCTATTTTGTACATTGCTATGGGGCTTTGCTGCTTTATGTCTTGTGATGTAGCAGCCCTATATACCTATATCTCATGTGATGTACCAGCCCTATATACCTATATGTCACGCACAGCATGTACCGCTGAATACTATCCATTGACGTCTTCAAACAAAACATCAATCATGAGCAATGTCTCTGCCGATGATAGCGATGTACTTACTGCGCACTGACATTATCAGCAGTCAGGCATGAAGAGACGGCCGTGACTACCTACGGTGTTTGTGTGTTCAGACACGTACAGTATTACGTCTGCTCCATGGGGAACTGCAATGCATTGAGGTAGAAGGTAGAAAACATGGCTGTGGCATCGCCCGCTGTCTGTGCACTTCATTATCATCCCATGTAAGGCCTGGAATATTGGAATATCTAGAAGGACCCTGCAAAGAACCTGCTGTCATAGAAAGAAGTCTCGGCTTCACAGTCAATTACCTTGTAAAGAGCAATTCCAGCCACATCCGTCATGGGGAACACGGGCAGAAATTCTAATTTTTTTTGCAATTTTTTTTTAATATAAAAAATGGACTTTGTGGTTGTTATAAAACAATCAGGAGACAGCTCTGTCGCTTATAGTATGGCTTACAGTAGTCAGTATTCCTAGGGCCCCATGCTAAACTTAGGAGTCGGCTTCGTGTTGCCCAATAGTAATGTAAATACAGCATACCTGCCATCTCTCCTGGAGGCTCCCAAAAAAACGGTGACCATCTGGACTCTTGGAAGAGTTGGCAAGTTTCCCAGGCCAAGCAGAAAGTTTCGACATCTACCTAGTTAGCAATCAATGTATAGAGCCCATCAAAAAGGGGGGGTCAATTATTATACTTTAGAGTCGGAAGATACCCCAGTGTATAATAGGTGGAGGCCCAGGAAAGGCGACCCTGTGTCTACCTCCTTGCGGCATCTGGCACTCTTCTGTGACATCATCCCAAGGCTTGACACTGGGAGAGTGATGTCATAGGAGAACACCGGACATCACGAGGAGGCCTAAAAGAGGCGAGGGATGGTGCATATGGGGCACCACCTATCATACCCCACACTTTAATAATTTACTGGTGGCTGCCATTTTTGTTTGTCCCAGACACTTCGGTAGGGTTGAGCGATCGGTATGGGAAAAGATCGGATTCCGATCAGCGATCGAGTAAATTTCACAATCGCGATCGGAATTCCGATCCCGATTTTTTCCGGCGGGATCGAGGTCAGAGGTTATCTCAAGATCGACTTAACCCTATCCAAGTATATATCATGACTAGGCTTGAGCAATCGGGATCGGGAAAGATCACATCCCAATCACGATCGCGATCGGCTGGAAAATGATCGGAAATCGGATTTTTAAATCGATCCTGAACCCGAATATTCGGGTCAAATCTGGTTCGTTGCAAACCAATACGCCCATCTCTAGTCAATGGGTGCTACTCATACCTTCCAATATGGATGTCTTCTGCTGGACTATGATTGTGGTAGAGCTTGGGCCCACCGGAGAATCCTCTGGTACTTTGGTGGCCCAGTATGACACAACTTTCCAGGAGCCTTCAGTTTCTGTAGAAGGACACACTTTCCTCCCATATGACCAGATACGTCCACCCTCACCCACCACCAATGGCGTCCAAAACTTTTCCTTTTACGATCTGTGCTCTCAGGTTGGTGACACAGGATTTTGGATCACCAAGCTGTTTTTGGACCGAACCAGTCCACCCTACAGTATATACAGAGTGTATGTACAACTATACGAACATATGAGCAGACTATATCAATTACAAAACATGCCAAACATAGATGAAATCCAACGTAAGAGTCATCGAGGCTCCGCAGACTGAGCGCAAGGTCAGATCCACTTTCTACCACAATGGTCCCGGTTGATAAATGGCCACACAATTACCTCTGTAAATGATTCATGAATTCTTCCCTGTTTTACAGCGGAGAGTAAAAGTTGGTTGAACGGTTAATTCGCCCGATACATGAAAATGCGGAGGTTTTATCATGAACAGGAGAGCGTTATATCGTCTATATACGCCGAGACTGGAGACGATGAATAATCATTGTTATAGTCAATTTATGAGATGAACTTTTATAGATTTACGACTCCATCACTCAGCGGTAATTGTTATACTGTAGGTCAGAGAGGCGGAGGATTAGCCGATAGACCTTTATATAGGTGACTTGCAGTACCACCTTTCACCACTTGGCAGACACAATTTGATGCGTTTTTTCCAAGTTAAATGTAAAATCTCAGCCTGGATAGATGAAATATGAAGGGGGAAATTTATTAAGATTGGTGTTTTGCATGGTTTTCACCATATACATGCAACGTTTGCTCAACCAAAGGAGAAAGACACTGGTAGAGCTGATATACGATGCTTACTTAGATAGGGCCATCATATTTTGCAGTGAACAAAACAGGGACCAGAAAGTCCATGTAACAGGGAATCCGTGCTCGCTGGTTTGGGAAGTACTGCACAATACAGGGGGTTTCTCGGTAAAAAAAGCCCCCTTTTTTTATTGTACTGTCCCAACGCGTTTCAGGCTCTAACTCAGCCCTTTATCAAGTGCAATTAACGAATACCATCAAGCCAGATGCGTCATATTTTGCAGCACTTATTGTCTTTACTGCCACATATAGGGCTCCACATTCCCTATTAGTAGATCTTTGGAGGATACCAATGCAGACATGGGGTGAGCATGCAAACTGCTTGCAGGTCTTGTCTTTGCCTGGATTTGAACCCTAGACTCCAATGCTGCAAGACAACCATACTAACCACTGAGCCACCTTATGATAGAGGGACACCACCCTTGACAACAAATAAATGGGCACCTTACCTGGTCGGCTGACCTCATTGAACTGGTTGGTTGGGTCAACATTTAAAGGGATTCTACAATTAAAAACTTTTTTTTTTCTCCCTAACACTTCGGAATAGCCTTAAGAAAGGCTATTTGTCTCCTACCTTTAGATGTCTTCTCCGCCCTGCCGTTCACTTAAAATCCCGTTTTCCGCCGGTATGCAAATGAGTTCTCTTGCAGCACTGGGGGCGGGCCACAGCGCTCAAACAGAAAAATGTAAGCGGCCATTTTTCTTGTGGCAGCGGGCATGCACAGTCGTCTTTGCCCTAGTCCCAAGGCCTAGAAGTTTGAAGCCAACCCTTGAAAGAAGATGCGGTGAACATCCCGTTCCTGAAGAAGATGGAGGTGGCACTGGAGAGTTCTCTTGCAGCATTAGGGATGCCCCCAGTGCTGTTGGAGCGCTGGGGCCCGCCCCCAGTGCTGTGAGAGAACTCATTTGCATACCGGCAGAAAACTGGATTTTAACCAAACGGTGGGGTGGAGAAGACATCTAAAGGTAGGAGAAGAATAGCTATTCTGGCGTGTTAGGGAGAAAAAAAAGTTTTTAATGGTAGAATCTATGGCCGACTCAAAAGGGTTGTCCATGATTTAGAGCAATCTCAGGGATGGCCGAGGTGGGTGTAAAATAAATGAAACACAAAAGAATTACTCACCTATCCCGACGCTTTGTTGTCCACTTCTGGTCTCTGGCGTGTGCTGGGGCTCACATGATAGCTTAGACCAATCAGTGGCTTCAGCGGACACTGGGGAGGAACCAGTAAATTATACAAGTGATGTCATCAGTCCCCCTCCAACTAGGGCCAATGGTTCATTTAAGTGGTCATGGAACTCTCCTGGCTCCCAGTGGAGCAACCCAGGCCCATGAGGGACAGGAGACTGGAAATATACCACTGAGTGCCAAGGATAGGTATGTCAATTTTTTTTCCTTGCAGCCAAATCCTGGACAACCCCTTTAAGATGCCTGATTCAACCAACCAGTACATTGCTTTGTATTGAGGGTTTGGCTGGAAGTTTCCATACAACAGTTGCATGTATCTTCAACGACAAACAGTATACCACATCCTAAGACATCTCATCTAGTCAACGCGCACCCTTCTCTGACCTAATAAGGGACAAAATTCCCAAAACAGCAAACCATTGTCTTCCTTTTGAAGGAATTTTTGGGTCAAACATAAGGCAAACGATGACTGACCTAAGGTGCTATCAGGTTGTAGAGTTGACACTTGGAATTTTTGGTTTGGTGTCCTCCTGGGTCTTGGTCATGCCGAAGGCCTCCTAAGGAACCAGCGTCATAAGTTGAGTTTGATAGTTGGATAAGATGGTCTTCATAAGACAACTTACATTGGAACCCAATATCTTCAAGCTCCCGCTTCACCCCGGGGCCCAAGTTGAACCTATTACCCTTTTACCCCTATTAAATCCTTCTCTTTACTCACAGTTATGGAATTTTAGACTTCGCCCATTGCTGGAAATTTGTTGCGATGGAAAACGATCCAAGACTTTCATCTACGTATTTTCTTTGGATACAATGAGACTCAAGAATCCGTGGATAATACATTGACATGCTTGCTTTATTTCCTAGAGCAAATGAATTGGCAAAGCCTCAGTATAATCATCCAGTGCCAGCTGTAGACTAAATCAAAGATATGCTTGGAACCCCAGAAAATTACCGACCCAAGCGCATGGCCAAATAATTGGATGTGATATTTATAAATACAATGCCTAATTATGCACACATTAATAATGCAATGTCCCATTGAAATACGCTGCGATGGTCTAATTAAAGATTTTATGTTGTCGGTATTATGGCAACATTCATACAGTACAATAAAAGCCTTTGTAAGGAAGTGCGCAATTATACAGAAAGCAATGATCTCCGATCTGTCATACATGAAATACTGATAATAGAGGAGCCATACCATAAACGCCTCTTATTATTCCAATGGCAAACTCTTAAAGCGCACCTGCCGTTTTATGCCGAGAGATACTTGGAAAAAAATTTTATTACCCAATTATTTCTATCTGATTTGGGTGGGGTGGGGGGATGATATGAGTTTACGATGGTCACACTTCCATTAATATCCTACATGGGTTGTCTTCTTAAGGAACTTGGTATGGCCAGAGTGATACATTCTCCAAGCTATGATCCATTGGTGGAGTCTAAGGGATCCCATCTTCATCCATAGAAAATAGGGACTTTACTGAAGGAGGACTCTCAGGTAGGGTTGAGCCAATCTTGAAATTTCAGGATCGCTTTTAAAAGACGATTTCCGATCATTTTCCAGCCGATCCCGATCGTGAAATTTGCTCGATCGCCGATAAGGATCCGATCTTTCCTGATCCCGATTGCTGAACCCTAATTGTATATTATATAGACAGTAAGGTTGAGCCGATCTTGAGATTTCAAAATCTGATTTTCGATCATTTTCCAGCGATTGGCTGGAGACCCCGGTGGGGAATGGGCTTTTCAACAGAGGAGCCGAACCCCTGCCCCGGACCTCCAGGCCATGCAGTGAAGTACAATAATAACAAAAACAATATAGAAAAGCTGACCATTTCAGCAGTAAAAGCAGAAAGTCAGTCCAATCTCACTACAAGGAGCAAGCAACAGGGTCGCAAGGATGCATCCTCCAAGGGGGCGCGGGGGCCCAGGAAAAAAACGCCCATAAGGTGACCCACACTCCCCAGGAGAAAGCAGACCCCCGCATAAAAACCTACACAGGAAGAAACGTATCGAGACTGTAGTCCCAAAACTCAGGTGGATGCAGCTGGAGGGGCTCGGTCATGAGGGAGCCATTTAGGACGCCTCAGGGGTCTAGCAGGTAGCGATGAAGGCAAGACACCAGAGAACGAAGGCCAAACAAGTTGGGTGGAGGAACAATCTCCACTCAAGGAAAGTGGGGGAAAAGGCAGAAAGTGCCAAAATCCACACTACAAAGTAGCGTGGAGACCCCGGTGGGGAATGGGCTTTTCAACAGAGGAGCCGAACCCCCGCCCCGGACCTCCAGGCCACACAGTGAAGAACAATAATAACAAAAACAATATAGAAAAGCTGACCGGCTCAGCAGTAAAAGCAGAAAGTCAGTCCAATCTCACTCCAAGGAGCAAGCAACAGGGTTGCAAGGATGCATCCTCCAAGGGGGCGCGGGGGCCCAGGAAAGAAATCCCGATCCCAATCGTGAAATTTGCTCAACCCTACTCTCAGGTCATGGTAACCAGAATAGTTATAGATTGGAAGTAGTAGTAACTAGTAATGGGTAAACCACTCAAGATTCATTTTGAAACTATTTGCGAGGTTCATCCACAGGTTTTGGTTAAGTCTTGAGACCACTGAGTATAATAATAAGATGCCCAGTAGAAGTGCAGGGTATCGACGTCAAAAATGTTCTGGGTGATGGGTCCACTGAGTCCAAGGACCGAGTGGTGGTGACTCTGGGTTTTGCCGGTGATCGCCGGCGCCTGTAGCAAGCTCCAGGATCGATGTCACGTTTTCATGACAGCCGGGAGCCTTGTAAAGGCTCCCTGGCTTGTCTGCAGTGATTTCCTTTTGCAGCCGGCAAAAGAAATGATGATTTTTTGCAATGCATTAGCAGTGTAATGCATTGCATTAGTGATCAGACCCCCTGGGGTTCAAAACCCCTAGGGGGTATAATAGATGCAAATTTTTTTAAAAAATAGAAAAAAATATAAAAAAATTTAAAAAGTATTTAAAAATCAAATCACCCCCCTTTCCCTAGAACACATATAAAAGTAGTTAAATACTGTGAAACACATACATGATAGGTCTCCCTGTGTCCGAAATTGCCCGCTCTACAAATTTATAAAAATATTTTTCCTGTTTGGTAAGCGTCGTAGCGGGAAAAATAGTCAAAATGCCAAACCGCCGTTTTTTCACTGTTTTGATTCTGATAAAAATTTGAATAAAAAGTGATCAAAGCAAAAAGCAAGTCCCCAAAATGGTAGAACTAAAATGTACACCCGGCCCCGCAAAAAAAGACGCCCTATGTATCCCCGTACACTGATGGATATGGCGACTTTTAGAAAAAAAAAAAAAAATTAACACAGTTTTGGATTTTTTTTAAGGAGTTAAAATGTAAATAAAACAATATAAATTTGATATCCCCGGAATCGTACCGAAACACAGAATACAGGGGACATGTCATTTTGGCTGCACAGTAAACGCCGTAAAACCGAAGCCCGTAAGAAAGTCGCAGAAATGCATTTTTTCTTCAAATGCCGAAAAGGCGTTTGACTGGGTACACTGGAGTTTTCTTCATGAAACCCTCCACCAGGTAGGAGAGGGCCCCGTTTTTTTCAGTAAAGTATTTGCCCTTTACGGGGAAGCTACGGTGAGGGTCCAGGCCAATGGGGTCCTCTCGGACTCTTTCTCGGCCAGGAACGGCACTCGCCAGGCCTGCCCCCTGTCGCCATTGCTTTATGCACTAGTCATGCAGCATCTGTCCGTGGCATTGCCCGGAGATTCATGGTCTGCAGTTGGGTTCCTGCATGGTTAAGGCGGCTCTCTATGCGGACGATCTTCTCCTGTATATTTCACAGCCACGTGTGTCGTTCCCAGCCATTCTCCAGGAGTTCTCTCACTTTGGCCACCTTAGCAACTTTAAGGTTAACTTGTCCAAGATGGAAGCTCTAAATGTTTCGCTCCCTTCGGCGGAGGCTGCACACCTTGGACGTGAATTCCCGTTCCGCTGGCAAACTGTCTCGTTTAAATACCTCGGGATACATATTCCCCTGACCCTGCCTATCTGTTCCGTCTTAATTATCTCCCGCTTCTTAAAAGGGTCTCTTCTGATCTCTGCATATATGGCGCTAAGTCCTTATCCTGGTTGTATACACACACTTAAGATGGACATTCTCCCATGATTTCTGTATCTTTTCCAAATGCTTCCCATTCCTTTCCCATGGGATTAACTCAACCGGGTCCAATCGTTGTTTGGGAGGTTCGTGTGGGGCGCTTCGTGGAGTAGACTCCATTATCGTACTCTTACCCGGCGTAAGCAAAGGGGGGTGCCTGACATTAAGTTGTACTACCGCTCCTCAGTGTTTCTTCGTGTATTCGGCTGGTGACTCCGGCGTAGGAACAAGCAATGGGTCTCCATAGAGACTGAGTTGATTTCATCCTCGCTTCCTTCCCTGCCATGGATTCCACTGCATTTCCGTCCTAAATCCTCTGGTCACTCCATTCTTTCCCTGCATTTCCTCAAGGTCTGGGATCTGGTTTGCTTCAATGGGAGATTAGCTCATGTTCTGGGCCCTTTGACTCCTTTGTTTGACAACCCTATGGTTCCCCCGGGCTGCTCTACGGTCAAATTTCTCTGCTGGGAGAGGAGCACGGATGTTCGCCTCCAGCAGGTCGTTAGTGGTTCCTCCCTCCCCCCATTCACTCAATTGTGCCTTTCTCATCCTGATCTTCATCTTTCCTGGCTGGAATTTGGTCAGCTGTCATCCTTCCTTAGGAAGTTCTCCCTCTCACCCCTGCTCTCAACTCCTCTGCTGGCCCTAGAATCTGCTGTTGCGGGTGCGGACCCCCTTCAACGTGCATTGTCTATTTTATATGATCTTCTCCTCATGGACGCCACACCAGGACTCCTCTCTTATGTGGATGACTGGAACTCCGAACTCGCTTCAAGTCTCCCGCCTGCCGATTGGGATAAATCTTTTACACTGTCTTTGCCCTGTAGTGCGCAAGAAAAGAGTTTTAGAATCTTATCTCGCTGGTACAGGTGTCCCGACATCCTCCATAGGACTTTTCCCACTGTTTCCGACCGGTGTTGGCGCTGTGGCTATGCTTCATATCTGGTGGGAATGTGATGGCCTCCGACCTTTCTAGGATGCGTTTTTCTCCCTTTATTCTAGAGTGTGTGATCGCTCCATTGTCGTTACTCCCCAATTGGCATTGTTGTCGGTTATTCCAGGCAAGATTTCCAAGATCAAGAAGGACCTTTTTTGGGGCATTTCCTCATGGCCGCCAGAGCCGTCATTCCGAGACATTGGCGCAGCTCTACACCATCCTTGCTGTTTGAGTTCTTGCAGGAACTTTTCCTTATACGGAGAATGGAAGCCCTAGTCGCGGAGGATTCTCCCGACTACTCGCGGCTCTGGAGGCCCTGGGTGATCTTCCAGGAGGCTTCTGATTTCTCTTCTTCTTTTTCCTGATCGGAGTCTGGCTGCTCTTCTATCCTTTTTTGTTTTTTTCTCCCCTTTTCTCTTCTCTCTTCTTCCTATTCGGTCTTCCCAATTCGTTTGTGTCCAGGTCTTGTTATCTTGTCTGTCATTAGTGGCTTTATCTGGTTTTTGTCTCCCCCTTCCCTTTTTTTGTTCTTGTTTTTTATTATTGCCTTTTGCCCTGATGGGCCCGTTTTGGCCCTCTTTTGCCTTCTTATTTTATCTGCCTTGGCAATGTTTATATTGTGTCATACGGTATTGGTTGAAGGCATCCCCCTCGCCCTCTCATGCTTCTTAGGGTTTGCATGCCCTTTTCGATACCCTCATTATTTGTGTTCTGTTCTTATGTTATAATACTTCAATAAAACCCGGTTATACATAAAAGTGTAAAAACTTCTAAAATGCTTATAATTGTATTTCAGTAACCATAGACACATCTGCCGAAAAGATCGAAAAACTGGAGCAGCAGAACTTGTGATAACCAAAATGTGTGTCTGTCTCCAAACTTTTGGCCATGACTCTACATTAAGGCACAATGCAGCAGAACTAGAGATGGGAAAAGCTCATGAGATGAAATGGAAGGGCTGTTATGATATATTATATATTCTACTCACCTTGCTTTACCTCTCCTGGGTTTCTGATGGTCCTTCAGCCAATTCAAGCCCTTGGCTAACATCATGTCAACATCATGCCACTTTGACTCAGCAACATAATGTTGGTGCACCCTGCAAGACCTCTGAGGTCAGCCAAGAAGCCTTGAGGATGCCCAGGAAAAGTGAGGTAAGGTGAGTATGACTGCTCTTTATGTTTACTCAGTTTTCCCTGAGTTTCCACATATTATACTCTGGAGTCTCAAGAGACCCTACAGTATAATTGGGTGTAGTGGGTGACGAGGACCAAAGGTTTTGGGTTCGAATGAAGCCTGAAACCTTTGGAAAACTTGGGTCAAACTGAATTCGATCTGAATCAGTTCACTTATGCAAAAGCAGATCATGTCAACTAAACATCATTGTCTAGGAAATCTGGGAGGATACCCACAACACACTATGTCTAGGGAGCCGCACTGCGGTATCTAAAGCCACCATGACACTTTGTATGGCGAGTGGGCATCATGGCTCCTGAAACATTACTGGGAATGCCACTACCCTGGTACATTTGATATGTATCAGACCCCTGAAGGCCTAATATTGGTGGCCTATCCTTAAGAATTAATAGGGGTGGCCTATCCTTAAAATCTAATATTGGTGGCCCATCCTTAAGACCTAATATTGGTGGCCCATACTTAAGCCCTAATATTTTTGGCCTAACCTTAAGACCTAATATTGGTGGCGTATCCTTAAGACCTAATATTGGTGGCCCATCCTTAAGACCTAATATTGGTGGCCCATCCTTAAGCCCTAATAGTGTTGGCCTAACCTTAACACCTAATATTGTTGGCCTAACCTTAACACCTAATATTGGTTGCCCATCCTTAAGATCTAATATTGGTGGCCCATGCTTAAGATCTAATATTGGTGGCCTATCCTTAAAACCTAATATTGGGGCCTATCCTTAAGACCTAATATTGTTGGCGTATCCTTAAGACCTAATATTGTTGGCCTATCCTTAACACCTAATATTGTTGGCCCATCCTTAAGATCTAATATTGTTGGCCTATCCTTAAGACCTAATATTGGTAGCCCATCCTTAAGATCTAATATTGGTGGCCCATGCTTAAGATCTAATATTGGTGGCCTATCCTTAAGACCTAATATTGGTGGTCCATCCTTAACACCTAGTATTGGGGCCCATCCTTAAGACCTAATATTGGTGGCCTATCCTTAAGACCTAATATTGTTGGCTTATCCTTAAGACCTAATATTGTTGGCCTATCCTTAACACCTAATATTGTTGGCGTATCCTTACGACCTAATATTGTTGGCCTATCCTTAAGACCTAATATTGGTGGCCTATCTTTAAGATCTAATATTGTCGGCCTATCCTTAAGACCTAATATTGGTGGCCCATCCTTAAGACCTAATATTGGTGGCCCATCCTTAAGACCTAATATTGTTGGCGTATCCTTAACACCTAATATTGGTGGCCTATCCTTAAGATCTAATATTTTTGCCCTATCCTTAAGATCTAATATTGGTGGCGTATCCTTAAGCCCTAATATTGGTGACCTATGCTTAGATATCCCCATGTAACACTTGTAAGGTCTACAAGTTACATGTGGCAGAAAGTTCAAGCTCAACCACTCCCTTACTTGCAGCATATGTCCAACATGTGAATGACACGTGTAGGTACATGTTCAGCCTGTGAATGTCAAATACTGTGTGAATAGTGTTTGATAGATGCCCAGAGGACCATGTTGTGCAGGAACCATTTACAAGGAGCGTTCACCCTTGACAAGTCTAACTGCGGTGCCTCGTACCGCATCTCTGCTCGATTAACAGATAAAACCCCGGCAGATAGTTTCTTCTCAAGTCTAAATTGGTGAAATATGTCTCCACGCTGAAGAGGTAAACCAGAGGAAAATGTAAAAATAATAAAGTTTATGTAGCAATAAATGAAATGACATTTACGCCCACAATCCCGATACCTCCTAATTTAAGGAGTGAATACAAACTATCTAATCCCTTCACGTTAAACTTCGCCGCCGTCTGATTAAGCAGGACAATTTAACGGGACTGCCGTAGTGTAGGAGCGCGGGGTATTCGTCTTCTCGAGTGGTTTAATGCCGCAGTACGGCGCGATGCATGATAAATAACACCGGAGTCAATGAATTGTAATGGAGCGCTGTATATTTAACATTAGCCGCGACGTTTAAAACGGTAATAGCAGAAATAACTTCTCCTTGCTGACAACAAAGAAGGAGATTAAATAAGTTTTCAGAAATTAAGCGTAGTTTTACTAAAGTATGATAAGCCAGTCAGACTGAAGCTCGAGAGTTCGGCATACATACGGTGCAGACAGCCAGGACGGGGCGGAATCTTCTTGTGGTGGCCCCTCATTGACCCTGGTATCTATGGGGTTAAACAGCTAAGTAGGGTTGAGCGATCGTGTTCGGAAAAGATCGGATTCCGATCGGCGATCGAGAAAATTTCACGATTGCGATCGGAATTCCGAACACGATCTTTTTAGGTGGGATGGAGATCGGTACTATTTCCCACAATGCTTTGCTTAGCCTTCACACTGAGTATACGCTCCGCTCATTCTGAGTGGAGTGTATACTCAGTCTGAATGCTCCGCTGCGGTTCCATAGGAATGAATGGAAACAGCCGGCACACAGCCTTAACCCCCTGCGCGCCGGCTGCCTCCATTCATTCTAATGGGAGACTAAACTAACATCTCTAGTAGCTACTTAGCTGCAGAGATGGCTGCTCCGGTGCCCGGTGTTCTTCTTCACCTCGCTGCCACTCCACGCTGCTCTTCTTGCCTTGCCGCCGCCGCCTCCCAGGTTAGTGTTTAAAGAGCTAGGAAGGCGGGGCTTGTGGCTTAGGAGAGTGTGGGCGGGTACGTGACGTCTCCGCTACCAGTACTCGCCCACACTCTCCTAATCTGGAAGGTAGGGGGCAGTGAGGCGAGAAGAGCAGCGTGGAGCGGCAGCGAGGTGAAGAAGAACACCGGGCACCGGAGCAGCCATCTCTGCAGGTAAGTGGACATCACGGGGGACTAAGTAGCCAGAGGATTAAAAAAAAATCCTCTGGCTACGTAGTGATTCACTACACAGTGGATTCTAAAGCATTTAATTGTTAGATTCCATGCTGTATAGTGAATAGGATTGCTTTTAAAATCCGATCTCCGATTAATAAAAAAATCCCATTGACTTGCATTGGGATCGGAATTGGGATCGAGATCGGGTTCGAATGAAAAATGATCGGAAATCGGATTTTAAATCGATCCTGAAAAGTCAAGATCGGCTCAACCCTACAGCTAAGGTTTCTCAGATTCCGACTGGTTGTCAATCACGGATGAGCTCCCATTTCTTATGGCATGGTTCAAGATTCTGGGGATTTCCAGACTTAAAGGAGCTGTCCAAGAATCTCAGCCAAGGAAGGTGAAATATATATCAGTTTACTTATCGTTAGGGGTGTGATATGTCAGACCTGACAAAGTTGATGGATATGCCAAAGTCTACTGGTTCCATGATCACATCTCAGTATGCAAAGGCTGGTATAAAATAAAAAATAAAAGGCAGCTGTAGTCGAAAGTCAAAGCTTGGCTTTGGTTTGGTCATTGTAGCATGGGCATAGATATCATCTCTGTACAGTGCTCGACTCAAAAATATAATGTGGACCTTAAACTTGAATTCATCTCATCAATGGTTTAAAAGGCTGTAGTTTTATATGCTTTGGCTATAAGAGAAGCACTATTGTGTCCCTAGCGTCAAGCTTTTGACTTTTGTCCACGGCTGCTTCTGTCTACAGATGTTTTGCCAACTTTGCATACTGAGATGTACCAGTAAACCTTGACGTACCCATAAATGCATTATATCGAGACACAGATGTCTATACCAGGTGCACACCAACAATCAATACTTTTGGAACTCTGTCAGGCCAGTCATATCACATGCTACAGAGGTGATTTTGGTGGCGCTAGACTCCTTTTAAGCTATGATTTAGTTGTCACATGACGTAAAGCAGAACCTAAGTAGACTTTTTCTTTTCTTTATAAGTTTGCCACTCAAGAGAAGAAAGTTAGAGATAAAAAGTCTCTTGTAGAACAAAGTTCAGACCAATTATTGATGTTCTTAAAAATGCCAGAATAATTAATTCCCTGGTTTGGACTGAATACATGTCAGGGTGTAGAAGAGATATGTTAACAGGTGTCATATTTAGAAGGTGATGTTCTTAAGCTCTTAAATAAGTCTGCGGGATTCCTAAATGAGCGTTTTATTTCAGCAGAATGTGCGGAGAACAGACAATGTACATTGTGAAATGTCAGACGTGTCTGTCTGGAAAAGTAATATCCCGAGTCCAGAGTAAGTTACCCACTGATAATACAGTATGGCTGCGACACGTCAGTGACGGACAAACAGAAGGGCAACATTAGGGCCCTTTCACGCCGCTCCATGACACCGCCACATGACTCTCCAAACCATCTGGGACTAGAAGTTCTAGAGCGTCCCTCCATTGTAATCATCTTCCATCTCTAATGTGTCAATTACCATTGGGAGAGAGAAAAAAATTAACCCGAGAGTATACACAGGAAATATGCAACAGCGTGCAGCGCCTTGTAGTTCCATATTTTTTGGGTATTGGTATGCCCAAATGTAAATTCTCCATAGACTGTATTGACCATAACATGGTTTGACATCAATCTTACCCCAAAATTTACCTCCAAAGGATCATTAATGAGAAGGCCCTAGGTGGTATTCAAGAGTGGAGCATTGACATATGGCGGTACACACCTACATGGTGGCTCTACTGGAGTGGTGGTTCTCTAAAGTAAAAATGGTGTTTCGACTGCAGTCAAGTTGATCTAGAATGGAGCAATGACATATGGTGACATATACCAATATAGTGTTCTCCACTAGGGTGAAGTTGTTCTTGAGTGGAACAGTGACATACATGTGGTTGTGAGTTTGTGGGTTTGTGTGTTTGGATGTTCGGATGTTTGTTCCTCAATCACGCAAAACCCGCTCCACCAATTTGGCTGAAATTTTCCACAAACATAGTTAATACACCCGATTGCACAATAGGCTACTTTTCGTCACAATAGCGCACATACGTTTGTGCCAGGACCCCCACAAAACCCAAACTCACATCACTATCTCTGCAATCTCACACACTTTGGACCATAGCAAGCCCCAAAATTCCTATTGCCCTCTACAGCCTCGCCCCTAACCCCACACAATCACATATACATATACTTTACCACTTTGCCCCTCACCTTAACGATACTCCAGGAGGCTACCTCTTTAACGCTCCGGAGCAGCCATGTTTGCCGACCCCCACCGCTCTGACAATCCGCGACACCGCCCACCCATGTCACTACCCCTAGGAGGTCTAATAAATGCAAAAACAAAAACAAAAAAAAGGAAAAAAAATAAAATAAAAAGTATTACAAATTCAAATCCCCCCCCCCTTTCCCTAGAACACATATAAAAGTAGTTAAATACTGTGAAACACATACATGTTAGGTATCCCCACGTCCGAAATCGCCCGCTCTGCAAAGCTATGCAAATATTTTGCCTGGACGCTTAACGCCGTAGCGGCAAACATACTGAAAAGTCCAAAACCGCTGTTTTTTCACTATTTTCATTATCATACAAATATGAATTAAAAGTCATCAAACCAATAGCATTTCCCGAAAATTCAACAACTAAAAACTACACCCGGCCCCGCAAAAAAAGACAAATAAAAAAGTGACTGCTGTCAGAATATGGCGACTTTTACAAACAAAAAAATGTCAACACACTACTGGCAGAAAATAACAAATCATACAATGTCATATATCGAGGTATATTAACTTAAAATACCTCTGTCCCAAAGACACTAGGTACAGTTTATAACAACACCGTATAGCGGCTCAAATACAAATTAGCTTCAACACAAAAGTCTCATGTATTCTCTGAATTTTAGCAAAAACAAGATACAAAGTTACATTTCATATCCCATACCTTATACACAGTACGAAAACCTTACCCGCGCCTGTATATACCCACTGCTACAATCACCGCAGACCAAGTCGCGGGTACCAGCTAGTATACCAATATAGCGTTCTCCACTAGAGAGAAGTTGCTCTAGAATGAAGCAGTGACAAATGGCGGTATACACCTACATGGTGGCTCTACTGGAGTGGCGGTTCTCTAAAGTAAAAATGGTGTTTCAACTGCAGTCAAGTTGCTCTAGAATGGAGTAGTGACATATGGTGCCACATACCGACATAGTGTTCTCCACTAGAGTGAAGTTGCTCTAGAATGGATCAGTGACATATGGTGCCACATACCGACATAGCGTTCTCCACTAGGGTGAAGTTTCTCTAATATAGGGTAGTGATATATGGTGGCTCATACCAACATAGCGTTCTCCACTAGAGTGAAGTTGCTCTAGAATGGATCAGTGACATATGGTGCCACATACCGACATAGCGTTCTCCACTAGGGTGACGTTGCTCTAGAATGGAGTAGTGACATATGGTACCACATACTAATATAGCGTTCTCCACTAGGGTGAAGTTTCTCTAATATAGGGTAGTGACATATGGTGGCATATACCAACATAGCGTTCTCCACTGGAGTAAAGCTGCTCTAGAATGGAGTGGTTTCTACTGGTCAGTTCTACAAGCTTCAGTGCTGTACCCTACAGATCCGATGACGGGGACACTGCCCTCATTTTAGCGCCTGTGATAAATAGTCAAATAATAAACGTTCCTAAATATAGCCCCGGTTATAATAGCGGTTACTCTAAAGGTAATGATTTCTAGCATCTATGACATAAATCACGGAGAGTTGCCTTCTTATACATTGTCTCTTTTTGCATTCTAATGAATCTGCTCATTAGTTGGCTCCATATAGTTTCCGGGGCTCAGGTTGGAGAGAGACATGTAGGGATTAGGGATATGCTCTCGTGTGAAGAACTGTATAACTATATTTAAATCATTATTACAGCTGCGGACGCCATGGAACATGCTATTAGTTACCAGTTCATTACCGTGACCTGGATACATCATTAGAAATGGAGATGCGAAGGAAAGTTTCTCCAGCTGGAGACCCCGGTGTACACAGTGTGACTCTCCGACCACGTATTTATTGTATTCTTGCATATTAATAATAGCTAGAAGAAATATCTTGTAAGTTTGGTGATTAGTAAAAAGAGCAGCACTCGAAAGCGAAGGCTACCCCACTGTGCAAGGTGGTGCGGTTCACATACAGTATAGCAAGACAATTAGATTTACTCAAACTGTATAGAAGAAACCTGCAGATGTACAATGTAGCGCTGAGTGATTGTTATATTCAGACTCATTAGTAACAGAAAATCAGCACTACACACTCCGACCACTAGGTGGAGCAGTAGATATATAATACAAGTCTTCACTTCTAGTTGTGTCTAGACATGTAATTGCGTAACAGCACAACTTGTGGTCAAGAAGGGTATTGCAAGAAAACCAAAGTTTAGTCAAATATTTTGGAATTGGAAAATTATAATACATGAGTTATGAAAACAGGACATGGTCCAACTTCCAGGAAGAAGTTGTATCATGGCTGCTTCTATAGCTGTCTAATCAGTGCGCATTGAGGTGAGATGTGGTCTGTTAGGGGTTGGCCTTGGATCTGAATGAATTTAAGGTCCTAGACTGGGGACTGAATTAATTTAGGGTTCTAGTTTGGAGTCTGATTTTTTTTTTCTCTAGTCTCTGGGTTTGAACTGGAGAATGAATGGCGGCTTCCATTTAGGTATGCACAGTGCTCATGGAGCGATTGGCAAGGCAGAGACAGAAGTGAACTCGGGGATGTCCAGCTGTCACTGTCCTGCTCCTGGATGTACTAACTCTGGCGGCAGGGGCGTAACTATTGGGGTAGCAGAGGTAGCAACTGCCACAGGACCCGGGACATTAGGGGCCCAGCGCCAGCTGCTACCACTGCCAATTTATTATTTTTTGCAATAGGCCGTTACCGGCTGGAATAACTCCAGCAGGTAATGGACCCTATTTATGGACCGATCCTGGCTCCTGCTCACAGCTGTCGGCACATCTCCTTCTGCGGAGGCGGCTGTGAGCAGGAGCCGGGGTCAGGCCACAGGCTCTTGATCCCCACAAACACTATTACTATACTTGGGGGTCTTTTCAGATCCCCTCGTATAATGATAGGAGACTCAGGGGAGGTGAAGCTAACATAAAAACACTATTGCTTACCTCTCCTGGCTCCGGGCAGGCTTCGAGCCCACTTGGTGACATCCCAGACATCACGTGGACTGGGGCTTGCATCCTTATGCGTCGCAATGCAAGCCCCGGCTCATGTGACGTCCCGTGGATCATTGAAGATGGCCTACATCAGCAGGGACTGCATCGGAGCCATTGAGAGGTAACTAAAATAGTTTTTTAGGTTTGTATCGCGGATTTGATGGATGTTCTTGAGTTGGAGGAGGCAGGAGGTGTTGAGGGTTTGAACGAGTGACTTGAAGGATAGGTCGGGGTCCAGTGTTATCCCAAGGAATCGGAACCGTTGGATGGGGGGTGAGAGTGGTTCCATTAACTTTGATAGATGGGTCAGGTGGAGGGACCACATTGGGTGGGGTGAAGAGGATGAACTCTGTGTTCTCCATGTTCAGTTTGAGAAAGTGGGAGGAGAGGAAGGAGGCTACGGCCGCTAGACAATCTGGAATTCCGGCCAGCAGGGAGGTAATGTCTGGTCCAGAGATGTAGATTTGGGTGTCGTCGGCATAGCAGTGGTACTGAAAGCCGTGAGATTCTATGAGTTGGCCCAGGCCAAGGGTGTAGATGGAGAACAGGAGGGGTCCTAGGACGGAGCCTTGGGGGACACCTACAGAGAGAGGGCGAGGTGAGGAGGTGGTGTGTGAGTGGGAGACGCTGAATGTGCGGTCAGAGAGGTATGAGGAGATCCAGGAATGGGCCAGGTCTGAGATACCAAGGGATGAGAGAATTTCTAACAGGAGGGAGTGGTCAACTGTGTCAAAGGCAGAGGAGAGGTCGAGGAGGAGGAGGACAGAGTAATGGCGCTTGGCTTTGGCGGTTAGCAGGTCGTTAGTGACTTTTGTTAGGGCAGTTTCAGTGGAGTGCCGGGGTCTGAAGCCTGACTGAAGTCTGTCAAAGAGCAGGTTGGATGAGAAATAGGAGGAGAGTTCGGAGTGGACGTGCTGCTCAAGAAGTTTTGAGGTGTACGGGAGCAGTGAGATGGGGCGATAGTTGGCAGGAGAGGACGGGTCGAGGGACGGTTTCTTAAGTATAGGCGTGACAGTGGTGTGTTTGAAGGCTGAGGGGAAGGATCCATTGGTTAGGGATAGGTGGAAGAGATGGGTTAGGGCCGGGGTGATGACTTTGGTGAGTCTGGGGATGAGATGTGACTGGATCGGGTCGAGCACGCAGGAGGTGAGGTGGGATTTAGGGTGGAGAGATGTAGTACTGTATACAGGTGTGACATTATGTATAGAGGCAGTATAGTGTACAGGTGTTGCCTTATGTGCAGATATAACAAAGCTTCCTTCTAACACTACATAATAACAACACAAACACTTTGGATAATTCTATACATTGCCATGAAGTCCTTATTATAACCTCAGATAACACATCATTAGCACGACAGCAGTTTCTCTTCTAGCACCTTCCACCAGCGGCTCGTGCTCCTGGTGCTCCATGTCTCATGACACGAGCATTCACTGCAGTTAATAATACAATATCTGCAGTCACACATTAATGTTCTAGTGCTCGAAAGTACTGCAAAGATTAGCAACACGTCATCTCTGCTACATCTGACAGTCTCGGCACTGCTACATCAGCTCTAGATAAGGCAATGGCTCCAGTACAGCAGGTTGGTGCTTAGAGCTGTAACTACACAGGGGTCCAGTATGGAGTATATATGTTTGTTTGTCCCTGTATTTTCCCATCTTGTTGACACAAATTCACACAGCGCAGCAAATGATCCTCTTAAAATAATTTCTCTTCTTGCAGATTTTTCACCGTTTCTTACTTTGCATTGCAGTTTAATTTGATCCTACTACAAGTTACATCTGCATCAGACGGGCTCTAAATCTCAGGAATGTCATTTTTCTAATTGTCTTCATATTCCGGTCCTAGATATCCGGCGTCGGTATTATACCCGATACTGGTGATAATTGACATGTTTGTTATACCATCTGGAAAAATAAAGTTTAATACGCAATAAAGCGATTGATGAAGAGTAACAAATCACAAATCCACACAGGGAAAATATAATACAACTAAAGGCCAATCCTTCCATCTGTCTTCATCCTAAATGTGCATTTGTGGTACGCCAGTGAAGATATAATGTGAGGACAAACACATATAGTCTATAATGGAGACAGGGTTATGGAAATGTACATTATACTGCTGGTATTTGTCCTATTTACCCTACTCAGCCCTCTAAAGTAATAACAATATGGACAAGTCACAGCTAGAGATGGGAAAACCTGAAGGGATTAGGTAACTTAGATCCAAGATTTCTATAGATTTGTATCTATAAAACATAGTGTATGACACTGTCAGGGCTCCTAGGAACCTATCTATAATACATAGTGTATGACACTGTCAGGGCTCCTAGGAACCTATTATACATAGTGTATAACACTGTCAGGACTCCTAGGAACCTATCTATAAAACATAGTGTATGACACTGTCAGGACTCCTAGGAACCGATCTATAATACATAGTGTATAACACTGTCAGGGCTCCTAGGAACATATCAATAATACATAGTGTATAACACTGTCAGAGCTCCTAGGAACCTATCTATAATACATAGTGTATAACACCGTCAGGGCACTTAGGAACCTATCTAATACATAGTGTATGACACTGTCAGGACTCCTAGGAACCTATCTATAATACATAGTGTATAACACTGTCAGGACTCCTAGGAACCTATCTATAAAACATAGTGTATGACACTGTCAGGGCTCCTAGGAACCTATCTAATACATAGTGTATGACACTGTCAGGACTCCTAGGAACCTATCTATAATACATAGTGTATAACACTGTCAGGACTCCTAGGAACCTATCTATAAAACATAGTGTATGACACTGTCAGGGCTCCTAGGAACCTATCTATAGTACATAGTGTATGACACTGTCAGGGCTCCTAGGAACCTATCTATAATACATAGTGTATGACACTGTCAGGACTCCTAGGAACCTATCTATAATACATAGTGTATAACACTGTCAGGGCTCCTAGGAACCTATCTATAATACATAGTGTATGACACTGTCAGGGCTTCTAGGAACCTATCTATAATACATAGTGTATAACACTGTCAGGGCTCCTAGGAACCTATCTATTATACATAGTGTATGACACTGTCAGGGCACCTAGGAACCTATCTATAATACATAGTGTATGACACTGTCAGGGCACCTAGGAACCTATCTATAATACATAGTGTATATACTGTCAGGGCTCCTAGGAACCTATCTATAATACATAGTGTATGACACTGCCAGGGCACCTAGGAACCTATCTAATACATAGTGTATGACACTGTCAGGACTCCTAGGAACCTATCTATAATACATAGTGTATAACACTGTCAGGGCTCCTAGGAACCTATCTATAATACATAGTGTATAACACTGTCAGGACTCCTAGGAACCTATCTATAATACATAGTGTATAACACTGTCAGGACTCCTAGGAACCTATCTATAAAACATAGTGTATAACACTGTCAGGACTCCTAGGAACCTATCTATAATACATAGTGTATAACACTGTCAGGGCTCCTAGGAACCTATCTATAATACATAGTGTATGACACTGTCAGGGCTTCTAGGAACCTATCTATAATACATAGTGTATAACACTGTCAGGGCTCCTAGGAACCTATCTATTATACATAGTGTATGACACTGTCAGGGCACCTAGGAACCTATCTATAATACATAGTGTATGACACTGTCAGGGCACCTAGGAACCTATCTATAATACATAGTGTATATACTGTCAGGGCTCCTAGGAACCTATCTATAATACATAGTGTATGACACTGCCAGGGCACCTAGGAACCTATCTAATACATAGTGTATGACACTGTCAGGACTCCTAGGAACCTATCTATAATACATAGTGTATAACACTGTCAGGGCTCCTAGGAACCTATCTATAATACATAGTGTATAACACTGTCAGGACTCCTAGGAACCTATCTATAATACATAGTGTATAACACTGTCAGGACTCCTAGGAACCTATCTATAAAACATAGTGTATAACACTGTCAGGACTCCTAGGAACCTATCTATAATACATAGTGTATGACACTGTCAGGGCTCCTAGGAACCTATCTATTATACATAGTGTATGACAGTGTCAGGGCTCCTAGGAACCTATCTATAATACATAGTGTATGACAGTGTCAGGGCTCCTAGGAACCTATCTATTATACATAGTGTATGACAGTGTCAGGGCTCCTAGGAACCTATCTATTATACATAGTGTATGACAGTGTCAGGGCTCCTAGGAACCTATCTATAATACATAGTGTATAACACTGTCAGGGCTCCTAGGAACCTATCTATAATACATAGTGTATGACACTGCCAGGGCTCCTAGGAACCTATCTATTATACATAGTGTATGACAGTGTTAGGGCTCCTAGGAACCTATCTATAATACATAGTGTATAACACTGTCAGGGCTCCTAGGAACCTATCTATAATACATAGTGTATAACACTGTCAGGGTTCCTAGGAACCTATCTATAATACATAGTGTATAACACTGTCAGGACTCCTAGGAACCTATCTATAATACATATTGTATAACACTGTCAGGGCACCTAGGAACCTTGGCAGTGTCACTGCTTTCCACAAAAACAGCACACTCTTCTCCGGTGCTGTTGATGACACTCTTCCATGAACCACCGGATTCTCTGAAGTCTCTGCTTCCCCATTTACAGAATCTTTGTTTTCTCTATTATGAAAGCAGCCTAAATTTGAATGGACAGGTCACTACCTCCCACACGGTCAGCACACTCTACACCCTGCAGCCTGGGCATTGTGGGTAATTTTAGAGGATACTGGCAAACTGAAAGGCACTAACCAATACTGGGAAGTGCCATCATACAGCCTCCACTCCATCCTTCTAGTTACCATACTTGTGCTTCCATCTTGTTTAGAATTTGTTGTTTAATTGTTCACGTTCCTCTTCAATAAACCATGATTTTTTAAAACTGCAGGGTATTTATAGGTCAATATTTTATATGCCCGTGGTGGTGAACCTATGGCACGCGTGCCAGAGCGGGCTCTCAAAATCCCCTCTGTGGGCATGCACTCTGTCACCTCAGCCAAACACTTGGATCACTTGCTAATGGGGAATCCGGGACAGCCATCCCAGATCCCCCTATGGGCTAGCGAGCCCTTCTTTCAGGTGTATACGCAAATACACATTCACCTGAAAAGTGTCAATGTGTTAGGAGTATTTAGGTTCATTACTTTCTATTTTTCTTACCTGGGGAGTTTTTGGCTGCGCAGTGTCTGGGGTGGCATCCTGGCGCTGCGGGGTTGTCCTGTCGTGGGTATTGGTGCACACCTTCTGACTTGCACGTGCGCACTGATGGTAGGCAGCTTTATTTCCTGGTTGATTAGTCTGTCCTCCCATTTGCACCTGGGAGGAGTGGTCTCTACTCTGTATTTAAACCCATGCCTCCCATGGTTCTGTGCTGAGTGTCGCTTTTACAGAGCTAGGCCTTAGCAGGAGGAGTAGGTGGTGTTTGGGGATAGAGGAAGTTCCGTGGTTGGTTTTTGGGAGGTTTGGGTGAACGAGTTGGTTTGTGTGTTTTCCCTTCTGTGTTCACCAATCCTCCCTCTGTGTATAATTGACTGTGTGAGTGAATTGCCTTATCCTTTGATTTCTACTCAGTTTCCCTGTGTTTGTTTCCTAGTGTACGGTTCCTTCCCATTTGGTTTGGGGGAATCCTTTCCCACATTTTTCCTGTGTGCTGCTTGTGTTGTTAGTCAGCGCACACCCTTGTCAGTCCCTGTCAGTAGCAGCTTCACTTGTTCGTTAGGGGTGACCCCCTTTAGTCTCCAGTCCCTAGAGGTCTTATAGGGCATTCCTTCTCCCACTTCCCTCTAGGCCTACGGTATCAGTGAGAGAGGAGCTGTCGGGGTCAGGCTTAGCCTGAGTACAGCCGACCCACACCCGTGAGGCAGGGACCGGGTTAGCTAGTGGGAGTAGTGCAGGGCGAGATTCCCTACTGCTATTCCTTAGCCCCGTTGCAGCTACCTGGACTGACATAACAGTACACTCAGCCGGTAAAAAAAAAAAAAAAAAGGTTTGTTTGCATTATGACGGACCTGAAACAGTTGTACCAGGCGGTGCAGCAGATTTCCACTGAGATGGAGGGGATCAAGCTACGAATGGATGCCATCCAAGCTTCTGACGTATCTCAAGTACAGCAGTTGGCTCAACACACAGCCTCTCAGGTGGAGGGCATACAGAGGCAGGTGAGTAGCGCCCCTGTGGGTCGGCCTCTGGAGCCAAAAGTCAGCTTACCTGAACCCTTCCGAGGTAAGAGGTCAGATTTTTTCCGATTTCAAAAGGACTGTCTTTTGTATTTCCGGCTACGGCCGTTTTCCTCCGGTTCTGAGGTACAGAGAGTTGGGATTATTATTACTTTATTGAGAGATGATCCCCTCATCTGGGCACATTCGTTACCAGCCGACTCAGCTTGCTTACTAACTGTAGAGGCGTTTTTCTCCACAATGGGGTTACTGTATGACGACCCAGACAGGGTACGCACGGCTGAGTATAACCTACGACGTGTGGTGCAAGGGGATCACGCTATAGAGAAATATTGCACGGAGTTTCGTAGGTGGGCAGCAGAAGTACACTGGAATGACCCCGCTCTACTTAGTCAGTTTGAGACAGGGCTCTCGGACCAGGTTAAAGACCATCTAGTTTCTCACCCTGTTCCGGGAGATCTAGATGAGGCAATGCAGCTGGCAATTAGAGTTGGACGGCGCCTCCGGGAGCGTGGAGACAAGAGTCCTGGGGGGCTTAGCCCTCCTCAATTCTCTGTTTTTAGAGAGGACCCGGGGGACCAACCCATGCAGATTGGGGCCACTGTGCGAAGTGCTAGACCCAAGAGTGAAGGGTCCCGCACAGTACGCTGTTTTGTGTGTGGAGGGATGGGACATGTAGCAAGGGTATGCCCCTCCAGAGAATGGTTCGCCAAGGAGAAAACCTACTAAGGAGGGAGGTGTGCATATTTCCTGTACTCAGACTGCCGGGTTGACCCTTGAAGGATGGGTAAATGGGCAGAAGTGCCGGATTTTGGTTGATTGTGGTTCGGCAGTCAACCTTATTGACTCAGAGTTTTGTGAGCAATTAAGGGTGAGTCCTTTGGTCTTGGAGTCTCAGATACCGGTGTGGGCTATTGATAAGACCCCTCTACAGCAAGCTGTCATCTCCAAACAGGTGGAGGGTCTGGAGTTTATTGTGGGTGGCCACAGGGAAGAGATTGACTTGTTCTTGTTGTCTAAGTTACCAGCACAAGTAGTGTTGGGGTGGCCCTGGCTGAAGCAGCATAACCCTATTATCAACTGGGAGACCGAGTCAGTAGTTTCTTGGGGGCAGGGGTGTAATGGTCGATGTCTGCCCATATCCGTTATGTCTTTGTCTATAGACAATTTGCCTCAAGAAATATGTGAGTTCAGGGAGGTCTTTGAGGAAAGGGCAGCCAAGACATTACCACCACATCGCACCTATGATTGCTCGATTAAATTTATACCAAATGCAGTGCTACCCAAGACAAGGTTGTACAATCTCACTATTCCGGAGAGGGAGGCGCTCAAGGAGTATATTGAGGGGAGTCTAGAGGTGGGGCATATTCGCCCATCTAAGTCCCCAGTAGCAGTGGGGTTTTTCTTTGTAAAGAAGAAAGATGGAGGGTTGCGCCCTTGTTTGGATTTTAGGGAGATTAACAAAATCACGGTGCGGAATCCCTATCCCATTCCGTTGATCTCGGATCTATTCAGCCAGATTACGGGAGCCCGCTGGTTTAGTAAAATAGATTTACGTGGGGCGTATAACTTGCTGAGAATCAAGAAGGGGGATGAGTGGAAAACAGCGTTTAACACACCCCTAGGACACTTTGAGAATCTTGTGATGCCTTTCGGTCTAACCAATGCGCCTGCGTTTTTTCAGAATTTTATTAATGATGTACTAAGTGCCGTCATAGGGAGGGGGGTTGTGGTCTATCTGGACGATATACTCATTTACACCCCGGATTTGGAGACTCATTGGGAGAGAGTGAGAGAGGTTTTAGATCTCCTGAGGGTTAACCAATTAAGTGCTAAGCTGGAGAAATGTGTGTTCGCAGTCAATAAATTATGTTTCCTTGGCTATATCCTATCGGACAAGGGGTTCGAGATGGACCCTGAGAAGGTCAGGGCAGTCTTGGAGTGGCCGCGACCCGAGAACCTAAAGGCGGTCCAACGGTTCTTGGGGTTCTCCAACTATTATCGCCAGTTTATCAAGGGATTTTCTGAGGTTGTGAAACCTATCTCGGACTTGACTAAGAAGGGGGCTGACTGTGCTAAGTGGTCGCCAGAGGCGCTAGCTGCGTTTGAAGAACTGAAGAAGCGATTCTCGTCCGCTCCCATTTTGAGACAGCCGGATGAGAGGTTGGCCTTCCGAGTGGAGGTGGATGCCTCCTCGGTGGGGGTGGGAGCAGTACTTTCTCAGGAGTTCGAGGAGGGTATGCATCCCTGTGCCTTCTTTTCTAAGAAATTCTCTGCCTCTGAACGGAATTATGACATCGGAGATAGGGAACTACTAGCAATAAAACTAGCGTTCGAACATTGGCGTCATTTCCTGGAGGGGGCCAGAAGGCCAGTCCAGGTATTTACTGACCACAAGAATTTGGTTTATCTTGGGTCGGCGAAGAGATTAAATGCACGGCAGGCAAGATGGGCTCTATTTTTTGCGCGGTTCCATTTTACCGTGACTTATGTGCCGGGTTCAAAGAATGTTAAGGCTGATGCTTTATCCCGGTATATGTCGACTGAGAAGGAACGAGAGGCGCCTGCCACTATTTTTGGGGATGGAGTGGTGGTAGCAGTATTGGGCGCGAAATTGGAGAAGGCCTTGATCGAAGCGCAACACGCTGCACCTTCCAAGATACCTAGAAACAAGCTTTTTGTCCCAACTACTCTCCGACAAAGTCTCCTGAGGGAGTGTCACGAGTCGGTTCTTGCTGGTCACCCGGGGGTTTCAGAAACCATGAGATTGGTGTCTAGGAATTTTTGGTGGCCAGGGTGGAGTAAGGATGTCTTGCAGTTTGTTCAAAATTGTTCGGTCTGTGCAAGAGCCAAGGCGTCGCATACCCATCCCCACGGTCTTCTACATCCATTGGAACCTCCTAAGGCACCTTGGACTCATCTGTCTATGGATTTCATCATGGGCCTTCCGGTGTCTAAGGGTTTCACGGTCATTTGGGTAGTCGTTGACCGCTTCACGAAAATGTGCCATTTGATCCCGTTTTCCAGGCTGCCATGTGCCAATACACTATCAGAGGCGTTTATTAAAGAAATTGTAAGGTTGCATGGTCTTCCTGAGGAGATCGTTTCGGACAGGGGACCGCAATTTGTGGCTTTTTGCAGCAGGTTGGGAGTTACACTGTCGTTTTCCTCCGGGTTTCACCCAGAGTCTAACGGACAAACAGAGAGGAAGAATCAGGATGTGGAACAGTTTTTGAGGTGTTTTGTTCGAGAGAACCAGAATAATTGGGCTGCCTTTCTCCCCCTGGCAGAATTTTCCCTAAACAACCATGATTCCAATGCCACAGGTACCACACCTTTTTTTTGCTCCGGTGGTAGACATCCTGTTTTCGGAGTATTTTCTTCCATTTCTTCCCCAGTTCCGGAGGAGGAGCTATTTTCTAAAAAGCTGCAAGGGGTATGGTCCCGTATCCGAGAGAATCTGGTGCGGGCGTCGCACCAGGCTAAGGTCCAGGCGGATCGGAAGAGAGGAGAGTTGCAGTTCTTCCCTGGTGAGATGGTTTGGTTGTCCACCAAGAATATCAGGTTGAAGGTTCCTAGCAAGAAGCTGGGTCCCAGGTTTGTTGGTCCTTTTAAGATCATCAAGATGGTAAATGAAGTGGCGGCACAGCTGCAACTACCTAAAAGGTGGAAGATAAACCGGGTGTTCCATGTCTCCTTGTTAAAGAAGGCCAAGAAGGGAACGTCTCCAGTTAAGGTTCCACCAGTTTCTGAGTCCGGGGAGTATGAGATATCCCGAGTTCTGGATAGCAAATATGTTCGGGGGAAGCTACGGTATCTGGTGGCATGGAAGGGATACGGTCCTGAGGATAATTCTTGGGTCCTGGAGTTGGATATGTCAGCCCCCAGACTCGTGGAGAAATTCCACAAGGAGTTCCCGAAGAAGGATGCTCCTAGAGAATCCAGAGTCTTCTCCTTGAGGGGAGGATCCTGTTAGGAGTATTTAGGTTCATTACTTTCTGTTTTTCTTACCTGGGGAGTTTTTGGCTGCGCAGTGTCTGGGGTGGCATCCTGGCGCTGCGGGGTTGTCCTGTCGTGAGTATTGGTGCACACCTTCTGACTTGCACGCGCGCACTGCTGGTAGGCAGCTTTATCTCCTGGTTGATTAGTCTGTCCTCCCATTTGCACCTGGGAGGAGTGGTCTCTACTCTGTATTTAAACCCATGCCTCCCATGGTTCTGTGCTGAGTGTCGCTTTTACAGAGCTAGGCCTTAGCAGGAGGAGTAGGTGGTGTTTGGGGATAGAGGAAGTTCCGTGGTTGGTTTTTGGGAGGTTTGGGTGAACGAGTTGGTTTGTGTGTTTTCCCTTCTGTGTTCACCAATCCTCCCTCTGTGTATAATTGACTGTGTGAGTGAATTGCCTTATCCTTTGATTTCTACTCAGTTTCCCTGTGTTTGTTTCCTAGTGTAAGGTTCCTTCCCATATTGGTTTGGGGGAATTCCTTTCCTACATGTTTCCTGTGTGCTGCTTGTGTTGTTAGTCAGCGCACACCCTTGTCAGTCCCTGTCAGTAGCAGCTTCACTTGTTCGTTAGGGGTGACCCCCTTTAGTCTCCAGCCCCTAGAGATCTTATAGGGCATTCCTTCTCCCACTTCCCTCTAGGCCTACGGTATCAGTGAGAGAGGAGCTGTCGGGGTCAGGCTTAGCCTGAGTACAGCCGACCCACACCCGTGAGGCAGGGACCGGGATAGCTAGTGGGAGTAGTGCAGGGCGAGATTCCCTACTGCTATTCCTCAGCCCCGTTGCAGCTACCTGGACTGACATAACACAATGTAGTCCACAGGACTGCGGCTTACACTGACAGACAGCGCCTGGTTTGAGGTGGAAGGAGATCACCCAGCTGCTCTTCATAGGACTGCAGGTAAGTGTAGGAGCATATTATACTGTGTGGGGCCACTGTGGAGTATATTACATTGTGTGGGGTCACTGTGGAGCATTGTCAGAATTCTGTGTATTTTACTAATCTACCACCAGTGGCCGCTGTTTCTCTCACTCTGAAATATTGTGTTGCGCTTCCAATCCTCACCACTGGAGGCTGCTGTGTTTATCCTAGGAATTGCCTTTAACTAAGATGACCAATCTGTACCAATGTGAAGCCATCTTGTTCTCGGGGGAGGGGGTCCCATATAGGGATCACAATGTACTTTTTTTTTTTCCTATCAGTATGTCTTTGTAGAATGGGAGGAAATCCACGCAAACACAGGGAGAACATACAAACTCCTTGCAGATGTTGCTCCTGGTGGGATTCAAGCCCAGGACTCCAGTGCTGCAAGGCTGCAGTACTAACCACTGAGCCACCGTGTTGCCCCCATCTTGGTTTCTGTTTGGGCCTATTTATACCCATGAGGCAGTACAGCCTTTGATCAAGTATTGTGACTTGTTCCAGTCTCCTGCTCCTCAGAACTTTCTTTCCCAGACTGTTTTTACTCCTTGCTGTATTAACATTGCGATCTACACTTCAAGCCATTATATAATGCGAGAGCCACTAAGGGGCGTTATACGATGTAGGCGCCAGTGAGGGAGCATTATAATTTGTGCATGTCAAATATGGTGATGGGGGGGGGGGGCACTTCTGAAATCTTTGTAAAGAGCCCACCATGGGCATTCGGTCTCAAAATGGTTTGCCATCACTGGTATAGCGTCTTTAAAATTTTGCGTCTAATATCCCTGGTGGTCTAGGATATTTATACTGTAGGGTAATATGTTATATGTTTAATGATTTATATTGTTTATTGGCTAATATTTAATATTACCAGTGGTCCACGGTGGTTATAAGTTAATATTTAACATCCTTAGTAGTCTAGAATGATTATTGTGCAATATGGAAATATATTTGGTGGTCTACAATGGTTATATTTCTGGTGGTCTGTCTTGGTTATAGGTTAATACACAATATCTCTGGTGGTCTATGTTGGTTAGAAGTTAAGGTCTAATATCCCTGGTGGTCTAGAGTGGTTATCCTATCCTATCCTATCCTACTCCTACTAATATTATAAATGTGAAAGTTTGGATGTCTGTTCTTCAATCACGCAAAGCAGTTGAACGGATTTGATTGAAATTTGGCGCATAGATATTTTATAACCTGGATTAACACATCGGCTACTTTTTATCCCGGTAAATGACATGGCTTCACAACTGTTATGAATTTATGTTCACGTACTATATTATACTGCTCTATATTATACTGCTCTTGGCTGCAACTTATCTCAGGTTCTGATAAAGTCAGGTCTGTTATCTTTCTGTGTAAACACTCAGCTAATTCTCAGGCCTTTGTGTACACGCATCTGCATATTATCTGATCTGCTCCAGGCAGTGCTGACACACTGGATGGGAAAACACCTTTAATCCAAATTGGCAGTTTGCTACTTTTAAACATGTCAGGAAAAAGAAAATCTAATTTGTCGCAAACAACAACAGCTATGAAGGGAAGGAAGCTAGAAGTCAACAGAGTTCTCCTCAAGCGGACCTTCGAACACACTCATTATACTGTATGGTGTCCCAGCGAGCTGCTGAGATGTCGGAACAATGACAGGCACGGTGAGAGGAACAATGTCAGTGCCAGGCCGGCTTGAGAGCTGCCGAAACACCGGAGCAGGTGGATCATCAACGCCAACAACAAGCTCATTATATGGCTTCCCAGCGAGCTGCTGAGATGCCGGAACAATCACAGGCACCATGTGAGGAACAAGTTCAGCAGCAGAAAGCAGGCAAACCGGAGCAGGCAAACCATCGATGGCAGCAATTTGCTGAATATAAGCGGATCATTGAAGCCAACAACCCACAGATGAAGTCGTGGACAGGGGCTAATGGTGGTTTATTGGTTAACATGTGACATAATGATATAACTACTCAGAGTCAGCCTGCAGGGACTAGAACCCCTGCCCACTCTGTTTGCCACTGCTGGCCCTCATCTCTACAGATCCCATAGCGTACGGCTTCTTCTCTGATAATGCGCTGTAACAGGGTGTGCATGTACGATGATGAGGACTCACTTTATGTCTTGCACCTCTTAGTTCTCGAGTCGTTTCAAAGCTCATGAATAAACACTTTGCATGAAGAGCAGTCCCCTTTGACTTCCACCTTATTACCGGCACGGTGACTTGTAGACTGTTCCGCATGATGGGATTAGAATTTTTACTGTAGTTAAGCTGCCTTTGAATCAAGGTAGAGACACGGGTTCGCGCTAATGAGGACATTGAGTACTTATCCTTATAAATGATGCAGTCCTAAACACCGTAGGTTACAAAGGCAAAAAAAAAGGACTGATAGGATTTGGAATTTCTCCGATAATCTGCTTTAAATTTGCAGATTCCCTCACGAGTGATTCATTTTGTTCCTTACACCGTAAACCATTAAGCCGAGAATTTTGCCGTTCTGTAAAAGTGACACTGAGTGAATGCGGAATTCTCGGCAGAATATCTTTATGGCTTCATTTACATTTGGAAATGTCACTTGCAGTATGAAAATATATTCAAAGGGAAATTTGCATTGTGAAAATTTGCTGGATGTAATTAAAAAGGGATTCTGTTTCCGGTACATCTCACCATTCCATATTATGACTATAGTCTACTGATGGAGAAAAACATGGGGTCAATAAAGAGGCAAACTTCTCCCAAAATACAAGCCCCCTCCCCTCCCGTAATAGATACATTTAGATAAAGTTGTCATGTCTATGACCGTAGAAATGCTAAAGACTATGAAAGCAGTGGCGGAACGAGCCACCGTGGGACAATCTGGTGCGATAATGGTCCAGCAGAAGACACCCAAGTTTGGAACATATCATGATCTATTTCCTACGGATCCTTGGGCCCCAAGACTTAATTTATATGGTGAACCAAGGATCCTCAGTCCGACACTATATGCAAGGACACTAGAAGGTGGTCAAGTCCATACAAGAGTTACCCAACACTATAGTAACTGTAGGCTTAGCCCCAAGAATCGAGAATTAGTTCCATCTGAGACATAACCAAAGGATGGATAGTAGTATCATATGCAGATAGGTTCTGAAATTTTCTCTTCGACTCACCCTACCCTGGACAAAGAGCTGATGATCCTCCATGGGAACATTGAGGCCCAATCACAGGACTCAATGGTGACCCAAGGCTGCCAACTTTGTCCAGGAGGCCAGAAGAAGAAAGAAGTCCGGACGCTGTGGTACCACTCTGGAAAGATGAGTAGAAGTGGGTTTTTTTACTCATCTTCCTTGAACCTCCAGAAATCCCTCAGTATAATAATGATTCATGGGTGGTAAACCTCAAATAGTTGGGGTTTGGCCTAATTCTGTAGGGATGACCAGTTTTGAAAAGAAAAACATACCATATATACTCGAGTATAAGCCCAATTTTTCAGCACAGTTTTTGTGCTGAAAAAGCCCCCCTCGGCTTATAGTCAATAAGTTTTCCCAGTTTTTTTATGGTAAAATTAGGGGCCTCGGCTTATATTCGGGTCGGCTTATACTCGAGTATATACGGTAATTTTGTAATACATTTGTTTACGCAACTTGTCTATGTGAGGCCCGGTAGTTGAGATGTGCATTGCAGCCTGTCAAGGGATTTGCTACGTGTTGCACTCAAGAGCACTGGTGCTCCATTCACAAGGGGAACTTGAGCCCCCCAGCTTCCTGATTACTGGGGGCCCTGGCAGTTGCCCCCCCCCCCCCAGCAATTGTACACTTATCCTCAGTCCTGTGGGTAGGAAAAAAGTGTCCGTAATAGTACAACCCCTTTAAGTGCAGCAGTATGGTGCAACAACTAAATGGTATAGAGAGTAGTCATCTTTTGGCTCCATATCCTGTGCCAAGAACGGAAGATCAGTAGGGGTGCCAGATATTGAACCTCTACTGATCTGTTACTGATAACCTAACCTAAGGCCGTTTTGCTTCCAATCTGCGCATGACCAAGTTTGCAGCAGAATGCATTTGGATGACAATTCAAGTGCCAATCAATTTGGAGCTGGATAGACTTGGATGTGCAGTCTAAGGCATCATACACATTGATGGGTGTGCTATCTGGGAGCCTTCTGGGCTTCCGTTCCAATATTTTTAAAGCAGGTCCAATTTCGATACATTGGAACAGACATATGGAACCAGAAGACCTGGAAGACAGTCGACTAGACTCAGATAGCACCGTCAGTCATGTGCATGAGGCCTAAGTAATCTCTATGTCCCCACAAACAGTTATGGTTACAGTCTCCAGATTTCAGCAGTTATGGATTATCGGTTGGACAACTGCAACAAGGCGGTCATCGAGGGAATAGCTATCAGTATACAACAGACTGGAAGACAACTTGGAACCAAAGTCAGTAGTCAATATTAGAACCATAGAAGCCAGATGACAGTCCAATGGATAAGAGAGCAGCATAAAACAGGGACAAGGCCAAGGTCAAAGACAGGATCAGGAGCCATAAGAGAGTCAAACAAGGATGTATCTGGATCTTCAGACAATGAGTACAAGGGAACATCTTTTAATAGACAACCAGTTGGCATGGCAAACCAGTGGATAAGAGCAGGGAGCCATTGCCGTGGTTCCTAACCTTGGATAAACCACAGAATCTGATAGTGACTGATGGGTTACAGTATGTAGTGATGGTAAATAATCTTAATAAAGAGGTGAAACATTTTCCTAATTTAAAGGGTCTGTCCAGTCTAGATGACCCATTTTCATTTACTTAGTTTGAGGATTCTGATCCTTCAGGATCTTTGCTTCTTGGCCAAAGTGGAAAACAGTGGTGAAGAGCATCTGTCACTATGGAGGACCTGACTTGTCCTACATTATAGGGACAACCTATTGTAATGTTTAATTTTCCATATGGTGGTGCTGTAGAGAAATTGGGCAACTTTGTCCAAGTTTTCGAACAGATCCTAGCCTTCTTACATGTAGAGTTTGAGGTCAATGATGGGTCATCTATGACCTGTGTACTAAATAGAACACAATATCCTCTTTTATCCTTATATTTATATGTAGGTATAAAATGTTTTTATCATTTCAGTTGTTTTTCGCTTTTTCATTGGCTCGTAAGTCGTAAACCCATAGAAAAATTTCCACATTCCATCGGCATTGTGGTCCTTCCGTCGCATTTCCCGAAAGAGTAAAGGTGAAACTGTTGTGTATTATAAACCTCTTGTGAATGTTTTCATATGGTGATTGTAAATTAGTCACCCGGCTTGTCCCTTTGTTGTCTTCTCCTTTCTTCTTATGGTGTATTATTAACGTGTTCTTTGTAGGTATTATATGGATGACATTCTGTGACTTTCCATATCTCATTGATGCATCATTCAAAAGGCCAAATTTCATCTGTAGAACATTGTCTCTTTTATGGAAGCAATTGTCCTATCTGTGCAAACAAAGGATACCTATGTGAGAGGAGCAGATTAGAAAGTTGAAAGTCGAAATTGAGGGCCTTGTGAAATGGAATGACGGTACAATCTCTTGTGATGAAGTGTTGATAAGAGGCGCCACCGTAACGGCTGGATATCTTGCTTCACCACTCAAAAAATTAGATTGTTTTTGCCTCTAGTTTATCTGTTGAAACAAAAGCTGGCTGAAAAGATTTGATTATTGTCAATCAAAACTTGACAATTTTGACTGGATCTGATGACCATCTAATGCGTTTGGGGGTCTACTGGCTCTCTGTTGATCACAGAGAAGGTTCGGGAAGTTGAATTTCAACATACCCAATTCTTTTGTTCTTAGGGGAGATGTGATCCCCTAGAGGTGTCTGGCTACAGCTAGAGATGGGCAAACCTCATGAAATTCAAAGACCTTACTTTACTCTTTCCATTCAGAATATGGGCACACTCAGTTGAGCGAATGTACATGTGTTTGAGGAGGTTGGAAGGATCACTTGTATGGCTAGCAGCTATGAAGGGTATGGCCAGCTTGAAGGGTTGCTGCAACTAATTCCACCAATCCCCTAGCCACGGGAACGAGGATAAGGGTCAAATCAATGAGGATCCAACAAGTGGTAAACCCAGTGATCAGGAGAATGGGAACCAAAGGTCCTACTGAGATGACCATTGCGCACTTTAGATCCCTTAGTTCATTAATGCTGGGGAAGGGGTGTTAATTCTGATAAATATGGGAATGATATGTCTACCTCAAGGAGAACTGAGCAGCTTAACCAGATCTAAAAAAGATATGATATTTGCCCATCTTGATTGTCCATTGGTTTCCATTAGTGTGACCATGGGGGATAATTAAAACGGCTTTCTTGGCCCCCAAGCAACTTCCATAGTGTTGCCCCATCCTCCATGCAGGGGGATACCTGGACCAATGTGCCAATTGCCACCGCACACCAAAAGGTATGTGAGATACGGTGCAAGAAGAAGAAGGTACCACCACTATAGAATGGACAGTGTCTTCTGCTTATGGCACCATCCCATGTGCAGCTTCTGGATCCTACAGGATGCCGAACCAGCTGAACAGTGCCGGATCCCGGTGTTAGCATCAGGGCCTGCAAACCCCTTTTAACAATTGGCTTGTGACTTGCTTCTTGTCTACGCAACTAATGGATCTAGAGAGAATGAGCGTCACCATAAATGAAGCCCAACATTTTGCTGGTTTCTTTAGATATCTGCCGAGTGAGTGGACTCTTCTTGGTGTGATGTAAATCTGTACTATGTTTCCGAAAGATGATATCTCCTAGTGTGGCCATAGAAATTTTGAGCCCCCATAGTAAAAGTCAGATTTGACCCCCTTCCAAAAAACCTGTGTCAAAAAGGACAATCATTGTAGAAATAACGGGTCAGGTTTATGAAGATCGGCATTAGTAACACCAATCTTCTTGGTGTCTTCAGCTTGCGCTAGGTTTTCGAGAACCACCCCACGCTTATCCTGACGCCTCGAGACTGTCGGAACCCACCGTCATAAGCCGTGTCACTTTTCTCCTTGACGCAACGTTTGACATAAGGACAATGCGCGGAAAGTAATTTGTCTGTCTTGCCCAGTAAGAAACCACGTCAAACAATAATTTGGGTGTAATTCAAAATCTTTTTATAAATTCGCTTTCCTTACATTTTCTATAAGGGAAAAGTAAAGAAAAAAAAAATAAAAAATTCTGAATCATCTGGACAAGTGGAGAACTGGGAACAAGTGATGCAAAATGTTAATCGTAAAACAAGTGACTGCGGCCGAGCCTTACAAAGGGAAATAACTTGTTAAGCGATAGGTACATTGACCATAAAGGATTCATTTGCACAGCTGGACTGGAGCTCTAAGTGTTCAGAATCAATTCATTAAAATGGCTCCGAGTGGAAGGTTTTTCTCTTCAAAGTTAAGCTGCGCTCCCTCGAAACACTTAAACTTTGGCCGTATGAATAAACAATTGCATTAAGGGGCATTCATGTTTATATAAAACATTTCCTCGTTATAAATCTTCGGCTCCCGTCCGCGTCGCTACGCGTGGCCTGCTGTTTTTATGACTTGTTTCCTGCATTTTATCAGAGACACAACAAGCCATTAATGTGGACTGAAATATAAAGCAGTAAGAGAGAAAAAAAAAGAAACAACGCACAAAAAGTTTCTGCTTGCAAAAAGTTTTATTGCATTTATGTAGCTATAGGGGATTCAGTCTGAGGCCGGGTTGAAACTTACGTTGCGAACTAGGTTCCCGGATGACGGAGAGCCTGTCCACTAAAGCAGTCCCGAGCGGACCCCATAGACCAGGGATAGTTCTATGGGAGTTCCAAGAAGAGCAGAGCATGCTGGGAGTTGTAGTCTTGCAACAGTTGGAGAGCCAAGGTTCCCTACCTCTGCCATAGAGGATAATGGGGTCCGCTAGGTGTCCGTCAGGTTTTGGATCTTTTTATATCCCCCATGGTGTACTTTTCTCGCTGCTGATTTTTGGCAGACTCTGACACGGATGTGAACCAGGCCCTCGTGCCTCAGGGGCAGCCAAGGCCCCTTTACCCATAAATGGCATATGATGGATGTTTTTGCATTGAAGCCCCCGGAGATTCAAGTTATATCTATGATAGGTGGGAAGTCATTGCAACATCATTAAACTCTTGCCAACCGCTCATTGACTAGATGTACTTGAGAAGTCAGAGATGGTTTATTGACGTCCAGTGTTGGTCTGGTCCACCAGAGTATCAGAGATGGTTTATTGACGTCCAGTGTTGGTCTGGTCCACCAGAGTATCAGAGATGGTTTATTGACGTCCAGTGTTGGTCTGGTCCACCAGAGTATCAGAGATGGTTTATTGATGTCCAGTGTTGGTCTGGTCCACCAGAGTATCAGAGATGGTTTATTGACGTCCAGTGTTGGTCTGGTCCACCAGAGTATCAGAGGATTCTCCATTGGGCCAGGCTCCAACACAAAAATGTCAAGGGTACTATGGTCAATTTCCTAGGGATTGCTAGAGGGTGGACCCCCAGAATCTTTTTATCTGCTGGGAACAAAGAACCCCAGTTTGTAAGTGTTACCCTCTATGTATACACAAAACGTCTTGCCGCAACCATCTGACCAAGTGGTCATGTGATTTTTAGGTGTCGGGGAACTGCATGAGCTGCTGGTTCTTGGAGGACTTAATATAATACAAAACTATGTAAACCTACGTAGAAAATATTCCATAATGCAAAGGGAAAACAAAAATATTTTCAATCATGAACAAGGTCATAGTGGTTAATGGGGTTTCAGACTATGAATGTTGATGGCCTATACTGAGGACAATTCATCAAGAACAGAATGGTGGGTGTCCCAAACCAAGCATCCTCGCTGGATTGTAGAAACTGAAGAAGGTCACTCCACTCTTGGAAACTTTTTAAAAAATTTGGGTCGAATCCAGTTCTATTCAAATGGGTTCATTGATTCCTAGTTGATTCCTAGTTGGTTCTGGCTCTGGAGGATTCAGCAAACCCACACATTATATGGACAGTCTAATTTATTCAATGAGAATTACGTAATACTTCATATTTCCTGCAGAGGCAGTGCAGGGAATTTTAATGTGTTTGCATTTCTTTCCACGATTACAGCTGATCTTTTCCATATTACAACTTATTCCAGTATAGTCAAAAGATACAGTTGGGACCATTATTCTGATTTTTTATCACATAATTTTTTATTTGCTACAGCCACCCCAGTTCCAGGAGATTACACCTGCAATGATGTGATAATTGTCTCAATTAATGCATTTCTGGGTCTAGTTAGAAGCGGCGGTCTACCATATGGCAGCTATCCTGATGATCACACAATTACTAATGATCTCGCTTCTCTATTGTGTTGTGAAGAGCGTGTACGTAACTAGGACATGGGATATCAGGTGGCTGAAGCTGCTGATACTGTAGGAGAGATCAGGCCAAACATGGCACCGGCTGATCTGTCCGAAGGAGAGCTACACTTCATCTTGACTTTAATGGTTCCCTAAGATACTACTTCCAAAAACTTTCACAAAAATAATCTAGAAATTTCATTTTAGAATAAAGAATAAAACTGCTACGTGGAAAAAAATCTTGCCTCGCCTTTCGGTTCATTCAGTTTGTGTCAGGCTGTCATCTAGAGAAGCCACGTGAGTGGAGAAGCTAGCTAGCTACTTTCTTACTCACCGTTGACCTAAAACTCCCAACAGTCCATATTTTTAACCAAGAGCAAGTGCCCACAAAAAAAAGTGCCTCCAGGCCCACAAATCTCCCAATATAGGTCTGCAACCTTATATCACCAGGCATTGGAGCATGCTATCCTCTGTTGACTTCTTGGGCTCTTTGACCTGTGGTTACTCTGGTGTGAGACCTCTGTTTATGACGTCCTCTTCATGTTCTTCTTCATTTCTCAGGTCCTGTTCTCTACCCTGTTCATGTCTAGCCACATGGTCCTATGTACAGGTACTGCCAAGGCCCCCAAGGCATTTCGCTAGCCATATGACATTTCTATTGGGTTCTGCCTGAGGTTCCCTTGGAAGCATCTCCGTTAGATCATGCTTCCATGGTGAAGGTGGTTGATTGGCAGGGCCAAATGTTTAGCGATGGAAGCATGGTGAACAGCGTTAAGCCATCTGAAGCCTATTTGTGGCCTTCTGAGTTTCTAGGCCCTGTGTCTATGTGATGTTTATTTGGCCCTTCTCCTCATGATGACTGCTGAGGTCCTACTCTTTCTCCTTCACTTGTCCATCCATGAAATCCATGAACAGGTACTTCCAAGGACTCCACACGTTGTGCCAGCCTCACCTTAAGACATTTTGTTTGCTCTTGTTGGGTTCTTCCTGGGTTGCACCCACTTAAGGTCATGATCCCATGGTGTCAGCGGTTGAGTTGCATATCCCAGTGTTCAGGAATGGGAGTATGGTGGACAGTGGAGTATAGCCTCACTCCTCATCAGTTAATAGTTGTGTGATGAGCATACTCGGCAACTGTACCGGGACATCAGGGAGGCTCCTATAAAGAGTTGTGACCTCCTGGACTCTTGTATGAGTGGGCAAGTCCCCCAGGTTTCACAGACTGTTCCCACAGCTGCTGTGCTAGCAGTCAGAGGGCAAACCTCTGAAAATTTGTTTCGCCTGATGATTGGAGGAACTTGCATCTTCTCTGTGACGTCATGGGCCTGGAGGATGAAGACATATCACCGCGAGGTCAGAAAGAGGTGAGAGAAGATAACGAGACCCCAGAGTACAATAATGTTACTGCATATCATGTTCGTCTGGCCATTTTAGTTCATCCAAGACAAATCCAAAATTGTTTGAAAACTGAACAATTTGGAATATTCGGGTCAAATCCGGGTTTGTTGCGAACTGATTCACCCAACACTAGTAATCTATAGGAACAATTCAGTAGAGATCATCAAAGCTCAGGGTAATAGAAGAAGGACAAGACGAATGAGACCTTTTAAAATAACCTGGAAGCTAATAGGGGGTCATTGGGCCCCGTGGACTAAAGGCCCATGCCAAGCGATGACCCCTTATTGTTACACCAATGGGACAGCTACTTCCCGGTCTAGAACCACAAGAAACTTAAAATGTAGCTTTAGACCAGTGATGGCGAACCTATGGCACGCGTGCCAGAGAGGGCACGCAGAGCCCCCTCTGCTGGCACGCGTGCTGTCGCCCTGATCGCTCACTAACGGCGAATCCGATGCAGGATTCCCCGTTAGTGAGCGATCGCTGCCTTCAGCTGGTTGTGCAAATGCGCATCCAGCTGAAAGCTGTCAGTGTAGCTCAGTGTAGGCCACGCGTACTACGCGGCCTACACTGACTACAGAGTGTGACCTCTGAACAAGCGCGGGCGTGATGACGTAAGTCATCAGCGCGCGCAGTGAACAGAAGAGAGAACACCCGGCAGCTCTTCAGGTAACTATATTGTGTTTGTTTGCACTGTCAGGGGAGGGGGGCAACGGTAGACATTTCATGTTGTGTAGGAGGGGGCTACTGTAGACTTTCATGCTGTGTGGGTAGGGGGCTACTGTGGACCATTTTATGCTGTATGGGAGGGGGCTACTGTGGACCTTTCATGTTGTGTGGGAGGGGGCTACTGTAGACTTTCATGCTGTGCGGGTAGGGGGCTACTGTGGACCATTTTATGTTGTGTGGGAGGGGGCTACTGTGGATCTTTCATGCTCTGTGGGAGGGGGCTACTGTGGACCAGTTCATGTTGTGTGGGAGGGGGCTACTCTGGACCATTTCATGCTGTGTGGGAGGGGGCTACTGTGGACCATTTCATGTTGTGTGGGAGGGGGCTACTGTGGACCATTTCATGTTGTGTAGGAGGGGGCTACTGGGGATCTTTCATGCTCTGTGGGAGGGGGCTACTGTGGACCAGTTCATGTTGTGTGGGAGGGGGCTACTCTGGACCATTTCATGTTGTGTGGGAGGGGGCTACTGTGGACCATTTCATGTTGTGTAGGAGGGGGCTACTGGGGATCTTTCATGCTGTGCGGGTAGGGGGCTACTGTGGACCATTTTATGCTGCTACTGTGGATCTTTCATGCTCTGTGGGAGGGGGCTACTGTGGACCAGTTCATGTTGTGTGGGAGGGGGCTACTCTGGACCATTTCATGTTGTGTGGGAGGGGGCTACTGTGGACCATTTCATGTTGTGTGGGAGGGGGCTATTGTGGACCATTTCATGTTGTGTGGGAGGGGGCTACTGTGGACCAGTTCATGTTGTGTGGGAGGGGGCTACTGTGGATCTTTCATGCTCTGTGGGAGGGGGCTACTCTGGACCATTTCATGCTGTGTGGGAGGGGGCTACTGTGGACCATTTCATGTTGTGTGGGAGGGGGCTATTGTGGACCATTTCATGTTGTGTGGGAGGGGGCTACTGTGGACCAGTTCATGTTGTGTGGGAGGGGGCTACTGTGGACCAGTTCATGCTGTGTGGGAGGGGGCTACTGTGGACCAGTTCATGCTGTGTGGGAGGGGGCTACTGTGGAGTATACAGGTATAATCCTGTGTGGGGGCCACTGTGGGCCAGATTGTACTGTGTGGGGGGCCACTGAGGGGCAGATTGTACTGTGTGGGGTCCCCTCACTATTTATATCACACAGTATTTGTTTTATAGCAGACGTGAAATTAGTACAGGATGTAATAACATTGCACGGTAACTATAAAACAGATCCTGTGCGATGTAAATAGTGAAAATTAATTGTTTAAAAGTACAGAATGCAGAGACCTTTACCTTTCAGTACAAGATCTGTAAAGCCCCAGTCACATGACTGTAATTTCTGGGTCCGCAATTGTGGACCCACAGAGTTTTAAGGTTAAATTGCCGTGTTGGCACTCCGTGATAATTTATTTGGTTTTGGGTTGCAGTTTAGGCACTCGGTCTCAAAAAGGTTCGCCATCACTGCTTTAGACCATCCCAACTTGACCATGCCAATAATAATCTGATCAATGAGTGTTCCTCTGTTGTAATCCTTAGCGATTGTGGGGAAATCTGTTAGTAAATATCCGATTTCCCTGCAGCGCCACCACAGGTGAAATGAAGTATTACATAGTTCTCATTCAAAATAATTACTTCCCAGGTCCTCCAGAGCAAAATATGCTCTTAGTAATGGCTAACAGAGTGGGAGACCCTCCCAATTTGATAGGTTTTGGTTTTGGTTGTTGGTTCACTTTAAAACATAGGATGTGGTTATGAGGACTTTTAATATTTTGCCCTTGTCGTCCCTTCCATGATTAGTAATTATTACATTTCTTTTTCTATGTCTTTCCTAATCAATGTAATTTCCTTGGAGGTTACTGAAGAGTAATAGACAGCACACCGACGTCCCCGTTGCATGTAAATATCTCACCTTCACAATAATGACCCGTGTCGTCCTTTTTCCATTTACTTTCTCCGTCTGCCAAAACATATTTGCTGTGAAGATTTGCATTTAATCTGCGAATAATTGGGGTCGTGTCGCTGTATTTGGTGTGATGAAAGTCAATGCAACACAACTGACGGGAAAATAAAATTGGCCGCTTAAAAGGATGAGAGCAAGTGATACATAGCTTTGTATATTAAACTGACAGTGTTTTTGTGAACTTTGCCTTAGGCCGGTTCGCCACCAGAAAAACACGGTCAAATTCTGTGCGTCTGGTCTACGACTTCAAATTTCATTGGGGTTAGTTTGCAAAACCGTGAAGGTCTGCATGAAACTTGACTTGGTTGCAGATGGCCCGTTTTAGCGTGTATATTATGGCCGTAACTCAGGGGCCCCTCCACCAAGGGTTCTATGGTGGCCTAGAACAGGAAGATCAGGGGTTTCAGACATAATATGGATTAGTTTTGGGCGAATCGGCTCACAACGAGCCATATATGAATTGAATCCAACCATATGGGAGTCATCTTGGATTAACTAAAATGGCGACATGATTTGCAGGACATTATTATACACTGGGGTCTCTTCAGACTGCAGAGTATAATAGGTGAAGGACTAGGCAAGGTGTAGGCCCAAGAAATGTCTTCCGTTCTTCTGTGATGTCATGCACCCAGGGTCATCACTGAGGCCATGACATCATGACACTCCACGTGCCTATGTCACCACTGAGGCCCAATCACAGACCACGGTGGTGACCCCAGGTGCATGATGTCACAAAAGAGTGCCAGATGCCAACTCTGGTGCTCTTCTGGGATGTCATATGCCTGGAAGAGGAGGACACACAGCAAGGGGGTCCCAAAAAGGAAAGGAAAGGTGCGTCTAAAAGTTGTTGGTTTTTTATTTTCGTCACCTCTCCTTGGCCTCTAAACATTATATTCTAAGTTTAAAGAGAGCCTAGAGTATAATAATTTCACATCTGGTTCTATCCAAACAAATTGAGACCGAACCGGAAGATCACTTCTGGACAAAACAAATTTTCAGAAGTTCGACCATCCTTAATATGGACACTACATTGGATAGTATCTGATATGAGAACCTGAAATTAAAAAAAAATTTTTTTTATTGAATTCCAATTTTGGAATATTGGTGTCTTCTTTTATGACACACTCTAGATAACACTAGGCATAGGTATTGACACTTAAAGGGGTTGTCCCATCTCAAGGATCCTATCTATACTGCTAGCTTATGTGGAGTTAAGACTTTTCCTAAATACAATGCTTCAGCAAAACTGCTTTATTTGGCTATTATCTTAATTTATTCACTTCATTGTTTACACTGCATTTCCATAACCACTGACCTGGGGATGGTCTTTTCTCTCTCCGCCCAGGACAAGTGACGTAGCTCCCTGCTCTCAGGAGGGAGGGGGGCTGAGTGCTCGGAGCGAGCTTGTTTTTCTGAGCTGTTTATCTTCCAGTTACCAGTCGGTTAATTGAATTTTGCTGATAAGGGCTGAGATAGGGAGTCTGTTACCTCTGTATGTAAACACAGACCTATTGCAAGCTGACTCTTGTTCCTGTAGCATGTAAATTTGGGATTCTCATCACATATCAAATCCAGCTCTGCTATATCAGCTCCATATTGTGCATCTTCCAGTGATACTGTGCTAATTTATTTACAACCATCCCTCATTACTGACTGCAAATATGTACTGCTATGAAAAGAGATAGCAGAGCTTTGTCTGAGAGACAGCAAGTGAAACCCCACCCACCAATTCGCCAAGAAAACCAGGAAGTGAACAGAGCACACAGCATGCAGGTTGGTGAACAAGCCAGTTGGAAATACCCCTTTAAGTGTAATTGTTAAGTCTTGGACATCCCTAAGATGGTCACTTTGGGGTGATATTTGTACAAAACTCACCCTTTGTTGTCCATTTCGCAAGACTGTCCGGACAAAACTTTATATATGGCCCCTAGCTCTACATCCGTATGGTTAAGTGTTTGGACTAGCCTGATATTTCCTAGAATAGAGAACAGAAACGACAACTGGATTGGGGTGTCAACTTTCTTTATTGCAAACTTTAGAATTTTGAATAACTTGGAATAATTCCAAAGCAGAAAAAACTGAAATGTGGACATCTTACACTAGTAGACTTCAGCCACCTGGCCGGTAGAAGGTGTTTGGCTGAGATGTCACTGGTTCATTACTGTGGACTCCATTGTCCATGTGCCAGAAGCTGTGATGTTATCTTTCACTACCCCAGAGGAAACACATAAAAAATAAATAAATAAATGAGGAGAACCTCCGACATCTACCATCCAAGAACTCAGGAAACCAAAATACACATTATGTGGTTGACCAGTTCCACCAACATTGGCTGGTTCATGTGGCATTAATCTAATGTTATGGCTAGACTTAGACCAAAGCTTTTGTTTAGAGTCGAGAAAGACACGGTCAGCTATTTTGGAGGCTGCTGTGGTGGTGGAGGACACCAAATGTAAACAGAAGAGGTCTCCTTCATTCACAGAGTATTCTCTTGACCATATGTATTAGAGTTGGGCGAACCATGCAAGATTCGTTTGAGGTTCACCGGCCAGTTTAGTGTTGGACTGATCTTGTTTGGCCCCAAAATATAGTAAGCAGAGGCCCGGGGAAGGTGTGTTGAAATAATACATTCTGATACTACCTTTCTTCACATCTTCTGGGCTTCTTTGTGGCATCCAGGGTCCTCTCCTGTCATCTTCTGACCTCTATAGGACTGTTGAGCCTTATGGGGGGGCATGGACGTCATCCAGGAGGCTAAAGAAGGATGGAAGAGGATCACGATCAAGGGTCAAACACCACAAAGTAGACAGGAAAGATGATACTGCTTATTATACTCTGGGGTCTGAAGAGACAACAGAGTATAGTAGCGTTTCATGGGTGGGGAACACCAAAAAAATTTGCAATGAATGGTTCACTGATCTCTAAGACTTATTTTCCTTCTTTCCTCCACGTACAATCCATTCCGAGAGCTGAAAAAAGGCAATGCCAATTCTCAAGGTTTATATTAACTTCAATGTACGATGCAGCCTGGTAAAACACGTCGAGACAAAATATCTGCAAATACTTGTCACGTATACAATTCTAGGTACACATCAGTACCACGATGACAATGCGGACAGACCCCATGGACCAACTGACTATTTGTTTTCTACCTTGGACCCGTCTGTCTTCATAATGTGGGTTTTGGATGGCGTTCTCGGCAGTCTCGTTGTCTCTTCGTGGCGGGAACATGCGGGGATAATTATTGTTCAGCTCCAGTAATGTGATTGTTTCCTGCTTAGCAGTCCATTTAAAACAATTCAATAGTCTATAAAAAGGCAGTCGACCCGAGGGACCCGGCTAATAAAAGATGCAAAAGAATAAACATAAAATCCTAAATTAACAAGAATAAAACCGTCATGTGAGTGATAGCAACGGCAAGGCGTAATTCATGTTGATGAAACGAAAAATATGAACACGATATTCTCAAAGTCAAGAACGTATCTATTATTTATCGGAGGGAGAGAGATAAACATTATGAGTTATTATACCGCATGGATACAAAGTAACTGTTGGAATCTATTAGCTGCCATCTTGTCTTATCGGGTTTACAATATTTTCAGTATATTGATTGCCACCTGCTCGATTCATTGGTCACTTACCAACTTACCACCAAATGGCGCTGTGTCATGTTAAAGTATGACTTAAAAGGTTTACAAAGTTTGACCAAAACGCCATATACATAGAGCCGTAATATGGTGACAAGTGATGTCTATGGAGCTTGTGTGCTGTATGTCTCCAAATTCATACAGAGACAAAACCTGAACCGTGTTTCATCCCATATTACACATGTATTTCCCTCTAATATTACTTTACAAAATATTGTGTAATACATTATTGTAAGGAGGCGCAGAGGGAACAATACAGAGTAGTGACTGACGCAGGAAGAAGCAGCCTAGGAGCCCTGACAGTGTTATACACTATGTATTATAGATAGGTTCCTAGGAGCCCTGACAGTGTTATACACTTTGTATTATAGATAAGTTCCTAGGAGCCCTGACAGTGTCATACACTATGTATTATAGATAGGTTCCTAGGAGCCCTGACAGTGTCCTACACTATGTTTTATAGATAGGTTCCTAGGAGCCCTGACAGTGTTATACACTATGTATTATAGATAGGTTCCTAGGAGCCCTGACAGTGTCCTACACTATGTTTTATAGATAGGTTCCTAGGAGTTCTGACAGTTTTATACACTATGTTTTATAGATAGGTACCTAGGAGCCCTGACAGTGTTATACACTATGTATTATAGATAGGTTCCTAGGAGCCCTGACAGTGTCCTACACTATGTTTTATAGATAGGTTCCTAGGAGTCCTGACAGTGTTATACACTATGTTTTATAGATAGGTTCCTAGGAGCCCTGACAGTGTTATACACTATGTATTATAGATAGGTTCCTAGGAGCCCTGACAGTTTCCTACACTATGTTTTATAGATAGGTTCCTAGGAGTCCTGACAGTGTTATACACTATGTTTTATAGATAGGTTCCTAGGAGCCCTGACAGTGTTATACACTATGTATTATAGATAGGTTCCTAGGAGCCCTGACAGTGTCATACACTATGTTTTATAGATAGGTTCCTAGGAGTTCTGACAGTGTTATACACTATGTTTTATAGATAGGTTCCTAGGAGCCCTGACAGTGTTATACACTATGTATTATAGATAGGTTCCTAGGAGCCCTGACAGTGTTATACACTATGTATTATAGATAGGTTCCTAGGAGCCCTGACAGTGTTATACACTATGTATTATAGATAGGTTCCTAGGAGCCCTGACAGTGTTATACACTATGTATTATAGATAGGTTCCTAGGAGCCCTGACAGTGTTATACACTATGTATTATAGATAGGTTCCTAGGAGTACTGACAGTGTCATACACTATGTTTTATAGATAGGTTCCTAGGAGCCCTGACAGTGTCATACACTATGTATTATAGATAGGTTCCTAGGAGCCCTGACAGTGTTATACACTATGTATTATAGATAGGTTCCTAGGAGCCCTGACAGTGTTATACACTATGTATTATAGATAGGTTCCTAGGAGCCCTGACAGTGTTATACACTATGTATTATAGATAGGTTCCTAGGAGTACTGACAGTGTCATACACTATGTTTTATAGATAGGTTCCTAGGAGCCCTGACAGTGTTATACACTATGTTTTATAGATAGGTTCCTAGGAGCCCTGACAGTGTCATACACTATGTATTATAGATAGGTTCCTAGGAGCCCTGACAGTGTTATACACTATGTATTATAGATAGGTTCCTAGGAGCCCTGACAGTGTCATACACTATGTATTATAGATAGGTTCCTAGGAGCCCTGACAGTGTTATACACTATGTTTTATAGATAGGTTCCTAGGAGCCCTGACAGTGTCATACACTATGTATTATAGATAGGTTCCTAGGAGCCCTGACAGTGTCATACACTATGTATTATAGATAGGTTCCTAGGAGCCCTGACAGTGTTATACACTATGTATTATAGATAGGTTCCTAGGAGCCCTGACAGTGTTATACACTATGTATTATAGATAGGTTCCTAGGAGCCCCGACAGTGTCATACACTATGTTTTATAGATAGGTTCCTAGGAGTCCTGACAGTGTCATACACTATGTTTTATAGATAGGTTCCTAGGAGCCCTGACAGTGTTATACACTATGTATTATAGATAGGTTCCTAGGAGCCCTGACAGTGTTATACACTATGTATTATAGATAGGTTCCTAGAAGCCCTGACAGTGTTATACACTATGTTTTATATTTGATCAACCCGAAATAAATCTTGATCCTGAACCACCGGAACCCAGAACCAATTGTGAGAGGTTCGTCCATCTATACATGACACATTGATATCCCAATGCTTAGAGTTATGTCAATAAGGAAGTAACAAGTCAATGAATCTTGTAACAAAATTGTATAAAAGAACTAAAAAAAAAAATTGCCATATTTTGTCCTTAGGCATAGACGTGGTATCACGCTGTCCCCTGAGACTTTTTGATAAGGAATACAAAAATGATTACTATCCCTGCTGGCTCCTTATTCCTGTTTCTAAGCTCCCAATCCTCACATTCTGTACATTTCAGCTGATTTACCAGATACGGCTTATCACATATCTTTTAATTCCCGCGGTTATACAGGTAAGATAGATGAGCTGAAGTTTAAAAGGGGAGATGACCATGGTCAAAACATTTGAAAAGTAAATTTTCAAAATAAACACAAAAAATTGCTGAATTTAGCAAATTAACTTTGCATTTTTAATTTTGCATAATTTGCACCTAGAGAAGGACAAACCCCTCAGGATTTACTTTGTTTCGGGTTTGGATCTCTGGTACGTGTCTGGTCGAACAAGTTCAGTACGAACCACACCTTACATTGTTTTAGGGATATAAGTAAGACCTTATTGGTGGAAAAGAAGAATTTGCTTCTAGCGCCACCTATTGGAATCAGCTCTTTATAGATCTTGGCTTTCAAAGAAACCTAAGGGCATAATTTGGAAATAATAGCCAAGCCAGTATGACTCCGTTCCTATCCAATGAAAGTCCAATAGGTGGCACCTGGTTCCAACCCCCGGGTTGGCTGGCTACCTATAGGGAGAAGGCAAATCAATCTGTGGGTCGGTAGCTGGTCCTATTCACATGACCGGGGATCGGGGATCATCCTGCAGCACCTGCAACGTTGGCCGAGCTAGAGCCATGCCAGGTAAGTCATACCTCCCAACTTTTGAAGAACCGAAAGAGGGATAAAATGTGTGGCGCGCTATGCGCGCCGCAGCAAATTTAGCCCCGCCCACTTTTGTGTTGACTCCACCCACTCGTTAATTTTTTATGTGCCCGCACACAGTATAATCCTCCTACAGTCACCCGTAAATTATATGTCCCCCCTCTATCTCTCCCCCAGTTTCATATACACCCTTCATCTGCCCCCAGATTCATGTCCTCTCCATCTCTTCCCCCAGATTCATGTTCCTCCATCTCTGCCCCCAGATTCATGTCCCCACATCTCTGCACCCAGATTCATGTCCCTCCAGCTCTGCCCCCAGATTCATGTCCCCCATCTCTGCCCCCAGATTCATGTCCCCCCATCTCTGCCCACAGATTCATGTCCCCCATCTCTGCCCCCAGATTCATGTCCTCTCCATCTCTGCCCCCAGATTCACGTCCCCACATCTCTGCCCCCAGTGTCATGCCGTCCTCTCCTTCATCTGCCCCCAGATTCACGTTCCACCTCCACATTAAACTTACCTTCTCCTCCGCTCCCTCGCCGCTCTCTGCCTGCCTCTCTCGCTGACACATGCGGCTGAAGGAAGGAGCTGACACAGGTCAGCTCCTCGCTTCGCCGCTGCCCGCGTCTCTCCCTGACACATGCGGCTGAAGCGAGGAGCTGACCTGTGTCAGCTCCTCGCTTCGCCGCTGCCGCCGGCTCCTGGCTTGTCACATCGCGTCTACAAGCCAGGAGCCGGCGGCAGCAGCGAAGCGAGATGCTGACACAGGTCAGCTCCTCGCTTCAGCCGCATGTGTCAGAGACAGAGACACGCAGCGGCGAAGCGAGCACGCCAGCAGCTTCAGCCGCATGTGTCAGGGAGAGACGCGGGCAGCGGCGAAGCGAGGAGCTGACCTGTGTCAGCTCCTTCCTTCAGCCGCATACAGTCCTATGAAAAAGTTTGGGCACCCCTATTAATCTTAATCATTTTTAGTTCTAAATATTTTGGTGTTTGCAGCAGCCATTTCAGTTTGATATATCTAATAACTGATGGACACAGTAATATTTCAGGATTGAAATGAGGTTTATTGTACTAACAGAAAATGCGCAATATGCATTAAACCAAAATTTGACCGGTGCAAAAGTATGGGCACCCTTATCATTTTATTGATTTGAATACTCCTAACTACTTTTTACTGACTTACTGAAGCACAAAATTGGTTTTGTAACCTCAGTGAGCTTTGAACTTCATAGCCAGATGTATCCAATCATAAGAAAAGGTATTTAAGGTGGCCAATTGCAAGTTGTTCTACTATTTGAATCTCCTCTGAAGAGTGGCATCATGGGCTACTCAAAACAACTCTCAAATGATCTGAAAACAAAGATTGTTCAACATAGTTGTTCAGCGGAAGGATACAAAAAGTTGTCTCAGAGATTTAACCTGTCAGTTTCCACTGTGAGGAACATAGTAAGGAAATGGAAGACCACAGGGACAGTTCTTGTTAAGCCCAGAAGTGGCAGGCCAAGAAAAATATCAGAAAGGCAGAGAAGAAGAATGGTGAGAACAGTCAAGGACAATCCACAGACCACCTCCAAAGAGCTGCAGCATCATCTTGCTGCAGATGGTGTCACTGTGCATCGGTAACAATACAGCACACTTTGCACAAATAGAAGCTGTATGGGAGAGTGATGAGAAAGAAGCCGTTTCTGCACGTACGCCACAAATAGAGTTGCCTGAGGTATGAAAAAGCACATTTGGACAAGGCAGCTTCATTTTGGAAACAAAAATTGAGTTGTTTGGTTATAAAAAAAGGCGTTATGCATGGCGTCCAAAAAGAAACAGCATTCCAAGAAAAACACATGCTACCCACTGTAAAATTTGGTGGAGGTTCCATCATGCTTTGGGGCTGTGTGGCCAATGCCGGCATCGGGAATCTTGTTAAAGTTGAGAGTCGCATGGATTCCACTCAGTATCAGCAGATTCTTGAGAATAATGTTCAAGAATCAGTGACGAAGTTGAAGTTACGCCGGGGATGGATATTTCAGCAAGACAATGATCCAAAACATCGCTCCAAATCCTCAGGCATTCATGCAGAGGAACAATTACAATGTTCTGGAATGGCCATCCCAGTCCCCAGACCTGAATATCATTGAACATCTGTGGGATGATTTGAAGCGGGCTGTCCATGCTCGGCGACCATCTAACTTAACTGAACTTGAATTGTTTGTCCAAAATACCTTTATCCAGGATCCAGGAACTGATTAAAAGCTACAGGAAGCGACTAGAGGCTGTTATCTTTGCAAAAGGAGGATGTACTAAATATTAATGTCACTTTTCTGTTGAGGTGCCCATACTTTTGCACCGGTCAAATTTTGGTTTAATGCATATTGCACATTTTCTGTTAGTACAATAAACCTCATTTCAATCCTGAAATATTACTGTGTCCATCAGTTATTAGATATATCAAACTGAAATGGCTGCTGCAAACACCAAAATATTTAGAACTAAAAATGATTAAGATTAATAGGGGTGCCCAAACTTTTTCATAGGACTGTATGTGTTCAACTCAGATCTGCGTCCTCTGGACGCAGATCTGAGTTGAAATCGGGACATACCTCCCTCCAACCGGGACCGCGGGACATGTCACCCAAATCGTGACTGTCCCGCGGAAATCGGGACGGTTGGGAGGTATGGGTAAGTGGAGTTGCTTTTTAGGTTATTACTATGCCCCTTTAATGAATAACCCCTTTAACAAAAAGTTTGACTTGTAAACACTGGAGTCTAATAGAAGAAGAACCTGCACTGTGAGAAATCACACCGAGCAACCGGCTGGAGACCACGATCCCTTTAAGAAACCATTGCCGTGGTAACATCACCTTCTGTGAGTTTGATTTAAAACCTAAAACATTGAGGTTTACTCAGTTTATAGCGCACGGTTAGATTGTTTATAACGTAGATAACTGACTTTGCTGTGCGGAATATGTCATACTCTATCCATGGGGCCTATTTTATGTAGGCAAGACTATTCGACGTCTAGCGGTAAGGGTGTTTTGCTAAGTTAGTCTGCCTGTTAACTGTTTCTGAACCTGTTCTGCCTGTCCTGACCTCTGTCATTTGTACTAGTAGTATTCTCCCTGCCCTGACCTCTGTCATTTGTACTAGTAGTATTCTGCCTGCCCTGACCTCTGCCATTTGTACTAGTAGTATTCTGCCTGCCCTGACCTCTGCCATTTGTACTAGTAGTATTCTCCCTGCCCTGACCTCTGCCATTTGTACTAGTAGTATTCTGCCTGCCCTGACCTCTGCCATTTGTACTAGTAGTATTCTGCCTGTCCTGACCTCTGTCATTTGTACTAGTAGTATTCTGCCTGCCCTGACCTCTGCCATTTGTACTAGTAGTATTCTGCCTGCCCTGACCTCTGCCATTTGTACTAGTAGTATTCTGCCTGCCCTGACCTCTGTCATTTGTACTAGTAGTATTCTGCCTGCCCTGACGACTACTATTTATACCAGTAGTATTCTGCCTGCCCTGACATCTGCCATTTGTGCTAGTAGTATTCTGCCTGCCCTGACCTCAGCCATTTTTACTAGTAGTATTCTGCCTGCCCTGACCTCAGCCATTTTTACTAGTAGTATTCTGCCTGCCCTGACCTCAGCCATTTTTACTAGTAGTATTCTGCCTGCCCTGACCTCTGCCATTTGTACTAGTAGTATTCTGCCTGCCCTGACCTCAGCCATTTTTACTAGTAGTATTCTGCCTGCCCTGACCTCTGCCATTTGTACTAGTAGTATTCTGCCTGCCCTGACCTCTGCCATTTGTACTAGTAGTATTCTCCCTGCTCTGACCTCTGCTATTTGTACTGGTAGTATTCTGCCTGCCCTGACCTCTGCCATTTGTACTAGTAGTATTCTGCCTGCCCTGACCTCTGCCATTTGTACTAGTAGTATTCTGCCTGCCCTGACCTCTGTCATTTGTACTAGTAGTATTCTGCCTGCCCTGACGACTACTATTTATACCAGTAGTATTCTGCCTGCCCTGACATCTGCCATTTGTGCTAGTAGTATTCTGCCTGCCCTGACCTCAGCCATTTTTACTAGTAGTATTCTGCCTGCCCTGACCTCAGCCATTTTTACTAGTAGTATTCTGCCTGCCCTGACCTCAGCCATTTTTACTAGTAGTATTCTGCCTGCCCTGACCTCTGCCATTTGTACTAGTAGTATTCTGCCTGCCCTGACCTCAGCCATTTTTACTAGTAGTATTCTGCCTGCCCTGACCTCTGCCATTTGTACTAGTAGTATTCTGCCTGCCCTGACCTCTGCCATTTGTACTAGTAGTATTCTCCCTGCTCTGACCTCTGCTATTTGTACTGGTAGTATTCTGCCTGCCCTGACCTCTGCCATTTGTACTAGTAGTATTCTGCCTGCCCTGACCTCTGCCATTTGTACTAGTAGTATTCTGCCTGCCCTGACCTCTGCCATTTGTACTAGTAGTATTCTGCCTGCCCTGACCTCTGTCATTTGTACTAGTAGTATTCTGCCTGCCCTGACCTCTGCCATTTGTACTAGTAGTATTCTGCCTGCCCTGACCTCTGCCATTTGTACTAGTAGTATTCTGCCTGTCCTGACCTCTGTCATTTGTACTAGTAGTATTCTGCCTGCCCTGACCTCTGCCATTTGTACTAGTAGTATTCTGCCTGCCCTGACCTCTGCCATTTGTACTAGTAGTATTCTGCCTGCCCTGACCTCTGCCATTTGTACTAGTAGTATTCTGCCTGCCCTGACCTCTGCCATTTGTACTAGTAGTATTCTGCCTGCCCTGACCTCTGCCATTTGTACTAGTAGTATTCTCCCTGCCCTGACCTCTGCCATTTGTACTAGTAGTATTCTGCCTGTCCTGACCTCTGTCATTTGTACTAGTAGTATTCTGCCTGCCCTGACCTCTGCCATTTGTACTAGTAGTATTCTCCCTGCCCTGACCTCTGTCATTTGTACTAGTAGTATTCTGCCTGCCCTGACCTCTGCCATTTGTACTAGTAGTATTCTCCCTGCTCTGACCTCTGCCATTTGTACTAGTAGTATTCTGCCTGCCCTGACCTCTGCCATTTGTACTAGTAGTATTCTCCCTGCTCTGACCTCTGCCATTTGTACTAGTAGTATTCTGCCTGCCCTGACCTCTGCCATTTGTACTAGTAGTATTCTGCCTGCCCTGACCTCTGCAGTATAATTTTCAAATTTTTAAAAGTTTCTAATTTTTCTGAATTTGTTCTTGAAGTTCTATAACTATAAATTTTGTTTCATTGTTTCACTTTAATTTACAGAAGACAAACTCTAAAGGAAACGAAGAAGTATCTGCACAAACGAACCAAATGAACCAACTGTAAAAATATCGGAGTAATTATCCTGGTTAATATATTTCTGCAATTTTACTTTTTTTTTTTTTTTTTTTTTTTATAACTAAACTTGTAATTTCCAAACTTTACTTCAAAGTGAAATAAACCTGAAACTACCGAAAATAGATGGTGAGATTGACAGTGCTCCACTATCCGGCTGTGAGGTGTCTGCATCTCCTACAAAGACGGCAAGACACTTGCTACAAAATTAGCAGAAGCGACGACGATGTTCCAAATTGGGGTAAAGAGGGGTAAATACCGAATGTGTTCATGTGTCGGAAAGATCCATCATAAGGAAATGCCATAAGTGCGACCTACCAGATATAACAGGACGCAATGTCAAGCGGAGTTCCATTTGCATATATATATATATATATATATATATATATATATATATATATATATATATATATATATACACTCACCGGCCACTTTATTAGGTACACCTGTCCAACTGCTCGTTAACACTTAATTTCTAATCAGCCAATCACATGGCGGCAACTCAGTGCATTTAGGCATGTAGACATGGTCAAGACAATCTCCTGCAGTTCAAACCGAGCATCAGTATGGGGAAGAAAGGTGATTTGAGTGCCTTTGAACGTGACATGGTTGTTGGTGCCAGAAGGGCTGGTCTGAGTATTTCAGAAACTGCTGATCTACTGGGATTTTCATGCACAACCATCTCTAGGGTTTACAGAGAATGGTCCGAAAAAGAAAAAACATCCAGTGAGCGGCAGTTCTGTGGGCGGAAATGCGTTGTTGATGCCAGAGGTCAGAGGAGAATGGCCAGACTGGTTTGAGCTGATAGAAAGGCAACAGTGACTCAAATAGCCACCCGTTACAACCAAGGTAGCCAGAAGAGCATCTCTGAACGCCGCACAGTACGTCCAACTTTGAGGCAGATGGGCTACAGCAGCAGAAGACCACACCGGGTGCCACTCCTTTCAGCTAAGAACAGGAAACTGAGGCTACAATTTGCACAAGCTCATCGAAATTGGACAATTGAAGATTGGAAAAATGTTGCCTGGTCTGATGAGTCTCGATTTCTGCTGCGACATTCGGATGGTAGGGTCAGAATTTGGCGACAACAACATGAAAGCATGGATCCATCCTGCCTTGTATCGGTAACGGTTCAGGCTGGTGGTGGTGGTGTCATGGTGTGGGGAATATTTTCTTGGCACTCTTTGGGCCCCTTGGTACCAATTGAGCATCGTTGCAACGCCAAAGCCTACCTGAGTATTGTTGCTGACCATGTCCATCCCTTTATGACCACAATGTACCCAACATCTGATGGCTACTTTCAGCAGGATAATGCAATGCCATGTCATAAAGCTGGAATCATCTCAGACTGGTTTCTTGAACATGACAATGACTTCACTGTACTCCAATGGCCTCCACAGTCACCAGATCTCAATCCAATAGAGGAGCATCTTTGGGATGTGGTGGAACGGGAGATTCGCATCATGGATGTGCAGCCGACAAATCTGCGGCAACTGTGTGATGCCATCATGTCAATATGGAGCAAAATCTCTGAGGAATGCTTCCAGCACCTTGTTGTATCTATGCCACGAAGAATTGAGGTAGTTCTGAAGGCAAAAGGGGGTCCAACCCGTTACTAGCATGGTGTACCTAATAAAGTGGCCGGTGAGTGTATATATATATATATATATATATATATATATATATATATATATATATATATATATATATATATATATATATATATGTATATATATATATATATATATATATATATATATATATATATATATATATCCAGAAAAATGTAAACAAATGGGTCTGTTTTTTATGGTTTAATTAAAAAAACAAACACTACTACTAAAAACTATTTATAAAACTATACAGACATTAGTCCATCAAGTCCAACCCATAAAACAGAGAAAAAGCAGATCTGGAGAGCAGGAAGGTAAGTAATGAGCCTATTCCACTGTATAGGGGGCCAGGGAAGGAACCTCTCTATACAGTTACCCCTTCACTGGTCCCCCATACAGTGGCCCCTTCACTGGTCCCTCCCATACAGTATAGGGGCCACTATAGGAGGGACCAATAATGATGTCATTATATTTTGTTGGGGCAGTGATGAGGGCCAATATCCTGGGAGGGGGAATTAAATTGTATGGGGCATTAGGGGTGAAATAGTGATGGGGTTGTCCACTGGAGTGACCCCTTTGCTGGCCGGAGAAGTGTAATTTTTTTTTTTTTTAAATTTATACTCACCTGTGCCCAAAGGTCAACATCGCCAGCGTCCATTTATTCTCATGCCACTGCTCATGCTGTCCATAACCCAATCAGTGGCCTCAGGGGTCGCTGGAGGGGACTGGTGACATCACATACCAGTGGCCATTGAGGACACTATCTGGTCTCAGTAGTCACATGATGCAGGACTCCCGGCAAGAAGTGGCTGGCACGAGACTGAATGAACACTGGAGGTGGACAATATAGCCCCGGCGTAGGTGAGTTTCCTTTTGTTTTTGTTTTATTTTACACCTCCCCCAGAAGCCACAGGGGTTGCTCCAATTCCAGGACAACCAGCTTAAAGGGTTTATCCACCTAAGTCATGGCCGATGAGATACCACAAGATGGCTCTAACCTACAACCCAAACCCAAGGTGGCAGAGCGGTGCCCATAAAGAATATTCCAGATACCCAGAGCGGTGAGTTTGTAACAGAAAAGCACAACATCAAGATTAGAATACGTCATCTATACACCGGGTTCCTGCACCCTAACCGGGGCACACAGAGGTCCCGTAGACCTTACCACATGTAATAGAGGTGATTGAAGAGTATAGCTTTCTGTCTAATTACAAAATTAACCCGGATAAATGTGAACTACTTAACCTCTCCCTACCCCCAGCTGAGAGGAAGACTCTAGCAGAACGATTCCCATTCAAATGGTCAGACTCCTATCTTAAGTATTTAGGAGTTAAGATAACTCGATATCTTAAAGATCTTTATGATCATAATTATGTCCCTATGTTGAAGGAGGTAGATAAGCTTTTAGCGAAATATGATATACCCTGTATCTCCTGGTTTGGTAGGAGAAGTTTGTTGAAGACGTATATAGCTCCTAAGATTTCCTACCTACTCAGAATGCTGCCGATAAAGCTACCGCTCTCTTTCTTCAAACATCTGAGGTCCTCTTTCTCTCGCTTTCTATGGAGGGGTAGGACTACTTTCTTGCCGACTTATGGCTCTCGCCAAGCCCTGTGTCGGTAGGGAGGACAATTTCTAAATCTGATATTATTTTTGGCGGGGCACTCACGGTTTGGGAAAAATACCAACCATTGATCGCTCCAACTCCATCTTTATGTTTACCAGCTGCCTTGGTGCCAGATATCCTCCCGAATAAGCCTCGAAAAATTGAAGACTTTTGGAATGCGCTCTTGTATACTCCTTTGATCTCCCTGTGTGATAGTGGTGACTTCCCAGAGCCAGATGAACTACGTTCCCTGGATGCTTTTGGCAAAATTGCCAATAAACTGTCCTTCTTACATTTAAGTCATTATGATAACTGCAGAAAGGCCTTCGAGGCCTCTTTTGACTGGAAGAGGGGATCTACATATTTTGAACAGATTTACCTCCTGGCCAATCCGAAAAAGTACAAGTCTTCTTCCCTGTTGTACAAAGTGATCAGACCGCCTAGGATCATTAAACCCTTCTACCTATCTAGTTGGGAATCTGAACTACAGGTCACACTTGACCCTTCAGAGGTTGCAGTGATTCTCTTTAGGTCCTATGGTATGTCGACATGTGTGCGGATTCAGGAAACGCACTTCAAGCTGCTTTCGAGATGGTACTGTTCCCCTGACTGGCTGGCGACGCATGGTCTGTTAGATTCTGGAACCTGTTGGCGATGTGGCTTGGAAAGAGGCACATTACTGCACCTATGGTGGTCATGCACGAAGCTGAGAGATTTTTGGTCTGGGGTGGAAACTAAATTGAACGAGCTTTGCCCAAACTTACCTGATCTTACGCCATCATTACTGATTTTCTTCCTTCCACTACCGAATATCCCCAAGCACACTCAGAGATTAATTTATCATCTCCTCTCTGCAGCTAAAGCCCTGATTCCGTTGTATTGGAAGCAAACCTCAGCCCCTTCCTTATCAGAGTGGGTGGCCAAAACAAATCAGATTGCTCGTTTTGAGGAGATGTTGAGTTGGAACAGGAGGAATAGAAGTTCATATCTCAAGGTCTGGCAACCCTGGCTTGAGATTAGATAGGTTCGCTCACTGTGTTGATTTGCTATCTCCTTTGGAGACAAATCCCATGGGGATGTGCTACCCTTCACTCCTGTGTGTTTGGAGGGGAACCTGTGTCGAGAACTCTGCTACGCTTATGTCTTTATTTCTCTTCTTTATATCTGTTCTTACCCTTCCCCCCCCCCTCTTCTGCTTCTTCTTTCTTTTTCCTTTCCTCTTTCTCCTTTTCTCCCCCCCCCCCTTTTTGTGAAAATGAAAAAAAAGGAGTTTATTGACTTTATTATACCATTATCTGTGTTGTGCTTTGCTATTTACACTCTCATGTCAATTTTCAAGCGCTGCCGGGCTGTGCCCTGTCTGTTTTTGATTTGTCATTTGATATGGTTTTTGTATACTTTTATGTCAATAAACCTGAATTAAAAAAAAAAAAAAAAAACAGAGGTCCCGTAGACCCGCGGTACCAATAGATGAGACGCCAACTGATCCAAAACTTATCTCTGCTACATTGCAAGAAATTTTGAGAATTCAGTAAACTTTCTGTCACCACTTACGTATCGGCAGAGCCCCCCCCCCCCCCCTTCCCGGGGGTGTACCGTATATCCGCCGCATGAATAATTAGGAGCCTCGGAGATGGCATCATTATTTCACAAGTGCCTCCCAATCTGCGCGGAGAGCGGCGGAGTAGCAGAGCCATAACTTTTATTTCTATGATTTTTCTCCGTTAAATGTCACGATCACGTCTCTACAAAGACAGAAGTGGAAGATTCTCTGATTATTTCGCCTTCCTTTAGTTTTTCTTTTAAAAGATGAGAATCTATCAAAAAGTCATAAGTATAAAATAGATTCTAGAGATGGCTCCGTCGTCTTTATTACCGGCTGATGGGGCCATTTATGAAGAGACGCATCGACGGGTCTGCCATGATTTTATTTCAGATATTTTCTGAGTTTGCTCGTGTAGAAAGCAGAAAGCGCACAGTGTTGCGGTTTTACATGTTACATGTGACATGAGGAGTCGACGACTTATAGATTTGTAGCGGAAATTTCATTAATTTAATACAGGATTGTAATTCATAGAACACCCACTAGGCGGCCACCAATAACACAGACACATTGTGACAGAGTATCAACAAATCAGGTTGTTCTGAAAAGCTGGTTATCCCATGGTAAACGTATCTGGATATATCCAGCCTAGAGGAAGGGTAAGGAATAGCACATCTGTATCGAAAAAAATAATATGTGAAGCCAAGGACATAAAGTGTATGAGTGAATGAGGTCAAATTTGGGAGTACAAACTGTTTATATGTTTAATTTGCCTTGTTTCTGTGTTATACTATAGCTACATGCCATGATACTGATTTATATTAAATATTTTGATTTTTTTTTAACTTGCAATACCACTCCTAGCCACACAAAGTGCTGTTGATATGTCAATACACCACCCGCTTATACTCGATCTGCGGGGGTAGCATAAATTACATTTCAGGGATGGTATTACGGTGCACACAGGGGTAGAGAACAAGTTTTATTTACATCTATGTACAGATTTATGTTGTCCAGACTAGAGATGAGCAAATCAATTTAGATGGAACCAAAATCAACCCAAATTTTCCAAAACTTCCAGGTTGAATATAAGCGTGAAAATTTGGAGGTTTGTCACCCGTAAACCGGTAGTGAAATTATTATAATCTGGGGTCTCTAGGTGTGGTGTAAAAAAATAACAAGCCGTTATACGGATCTTCTCTCATATCTTCTGGATATTCTTGTTGACCTCCTTCGGGTTCCTCGGTGCTCCTGGGTGATGTCATGCTCCCTGGGGTCACTTGCATAATGTCATGAGGACAGCGTGCCCCATGTGACTGTTGAAGCCTGAAAAGGAGCCAGAAGAGGACTCAGGGAGCGCCGGACACCACGAGGATGCCCATAAGAGATGAGGGAAGGAAGGTTTGTTGGTTCCACTCCCTTCACCTGGGCCTCCACCTATTATACTCCGAGGTCTGAAGGGACCCCTGAGTATAATAATTTCACTTCCGGTTCGCAACCCCAATCGAATCTTTGAGCCAAACCATCCAAACCTGAAATGAAACTGAGCTTCAGAGATTTAGGTGGTAGAACAGCTCTTGGTTTCCATCAGGAATGTAACTTAGACCTTTGCACCATCTATGTCCTTATCACTGTCGCTGTGACTCCTGCATTGTGGTGTTGCCTTGACTGGAGCAGTGGCCAACCTCAAGTTGTGGCCCAATAAATATACAGTGTTACCGTAATGCCATATGGAGATGTTACCGTTTAGCACAATTTTGATGGACCTCTTGTTCACGGAGATGTCCTCAAGGAGTAGAACTCTGGTAGGTGTTCAGTTCAATTTTTTGTTATTCTATGCTATAAATTTTGCAACTTTGCCCAAAAATAGGACAACTGTTTTTTGACCTATGGGCCACTCTTTATTCCATTATTGAATTATCCAGTGATGATACATGACATTGTCTTCCATAGTATGGGCCACCTACTGAGCCGAGTACTGGTAGACATCTCAGCCAATACAGTCAATGGAAAAATCGGAGTTCTTCCTTTCCACGGAGACCTCTGTGTTAATAGACAGGTGTCCGGTGTGTTTTAATGATGACTCTTAGTAAGGTTTCTCCCCTCATCGGTTCTGGGCTCCCGTTGGGTTTACTAATCTCTGGCCTCTCTTCTTATGGCTCAGGGTTGGACAGGTGCTCGCTACACGTCTCCTCCGCTTTTTTCTGTCTTTGATATTATTAATTTGTGTTGTACAATAAAAAGAATTCAGGGAAATAAAAAGAGCTAGAATAGAAATAAAATACACTCATTGATAAAAGAAAAAAGTACCGCACCAATGCCGGATGGGTGTAAAACTCAACATATGGTGATGTCTCAGGCAGATAGGTAAATAGTAATAGGTATGGTCTGATTAGACAATGAGTCTTGCCACAAGAGGATGTAAAAGAGCTTCCCCCTATAAAAAGGGTCTCAGAGGCTACTTTTGGGTAGTGTACCTAATTATAAGAGATTGGTTGAGTGCTGGGCATGTCTTTACCGTACACTGACATTTTGGCCAGTTGGTAGACTGTAAGAGGAGGTGCATCACTGGACAGAGAGAAGCAAGATGGTTGTTTGGTGAATTCTCTACCATCTTGGCCATTCTGACCCGGCTGTTAGGAGGTGTTGGGTAAAGGCATGACGTGGTGAACAGAAGCACAAACTATCTACAATCCAGACAGAGAGGGCTTCTTCATTACATCCCCTTGTCTCTGCCTAAACCATTTCCATGTGCCTAGCAGAAAGACATTTGGTATCACGGAGCCCATTTTGTGTCCTACCATTGACATCCAGCCACCATTGTCTTCTCCTGCAGTAGTGTCATGAACAAGAAGCATTGACTACTATGGATGGAGCCATATCATCTTTATGGTTTAATCCAGGTTCTGTCTGGGATCCGATGGCATTCAAGTTGGAGTATGGAGGCCACGTGGTGAGCGCTTCAATCCCACCTTTCCTTCAGAGTAACACACTTCTCCTTGGTGGTGTAATGATGTGGGGGCCATCACATTGGACAGTCGGTCACCCCTAGTAGGGATAGAAGGACACTAACAGCTCAGTGATATGGACAAGACATCCTACCACTGCAACATGCATTGTCTATCATGGTAGAGCTTTCACTTGGGACATTTCTGCAGGATAATGCTCGCCTATGCACCCAAGGTTTCCCCAGGATTGTCTTCACCGCATTCCAACACTTCCCATTCCTGCTCACCAAATGTATCACCAATCCAGCATTTATGATGATAATTGTCAGTAAGTGTACATTACTTTTCCATAGTCGATGGATTATTCCCTAACCAAGGCAAGTTGAGCATTGTAGTTTTTAAACATCTGGTGAGCCACAGGTTGCAAACCAAAACTATATAGAACGAAATTCCACTTACCATGGAATCGGTCGTCTCCTCTACTCACCCATCCATACCAAGGAACATGGAGTTGAGCGTTTGGACCAGTAACTTGGATACCAACATTGTATCTGACTGTGGTTTTCTTCACTGTGCTCCGTCTGCTCATTGGAACAATTCCTGGCATCTTCGAATCCTTTCATCACCTGTTGTCTCCATCCACGGGGTCGCCATTTTTGGTATATTTTGGAGATCGACACTGTAACTGAGCCACGGAAAATTCTTCTCCTATGCTCTGGAGGTCACAGGTCTAATAATCTTATGGGGGGCGCCCATGGACCAAGGCCGTTCTATCCAGGTTTGTAACAAATTTTGACAAATTTCAGGTTCCTTAAACCTCAAATTTTTGGAATTCTCCATCCACGTATCATATTCTAATAATCAGAGAACCAGGGGAGGTGCGTAAACTTAACAAACACTCCTATTCACCTTTCTCCCACCTCTCCGGGACTTGCCGATGAACCTCGTGAATATTCACAACAGACTTTGGTCCTCGTGAAAGGACAGAGGTCTCCGATCCAGTGTGTGGGAGGGCGTCTCTAATAAAATGGCCATTGAGTGTAAGTTGAAGAATATCCAAGTAACTTCATCCGTTTCCACACTGAGACTCGGCGGCATCGACCAGTTTATTTATATTCCCATTGTAATGTTATTCCTATCAATTTTTGCATGATGAACCCCTCCCCCGCCTCCCCCCGGACCATTATTCCATTGACCGAGCCTGAGTGATTACATAATTAAATAACTTTACAATTCTGACAATAAAAAGGTCAATTAGCATCAAGCAATTTATTTAGAGAATAAAAGCATTGACATTTTATGTCAACATATTGGCAAGCGGCGTTCGGCGAGAGCTCTGACCTGACTCGGATCTTAAATACTTGTACAATTATGGCTGCCGGAGTCTCCTTGGACAAGGCAGGAGGTCGTGAACCTACAGAATTTTTTTTTTTTTTTTTTTTTTTTATTTAAAGAGGACATGTCACCAGATATGGAAAGTCCAATGACATCCATCATGTGATCGGCGCTGTCACCCTGAGCATTTTGGTGGTTTTTTTGTCCATATCCGTTCAGCTATTCCACAGATATAAGCCCTGCAAGGTCTACTAGCCAAGTGGGCGGTAACACTGCATGACATACAGTACACAAAAACCACCGTGTTACCACCCACTTGGCTAGTAAGTCCTCATCTGCATCAACACTCACAGGGCTTATAACTGTTGAATAACTGAATTGATTTTCTGTGGTCATTGCATGGCACTCTTGCTTAGGCACAGTATAGTGTTATTATGAACACAGTATGACACTATTATGTAAGCATGATGGGACTATTATATTAGCATAGTATTGCGGGACATAGAATATATTGGCTCAGTATATTATAGCACTATTACATTATCACAGTATTGCACTATTACTGCATATAGGTAGAGTTTAGTCATATATTGCTAGTGTATGACGCTACTATGTAGGTGTATGATGGCACTTTTACATTATCACATCAGTGCGCTATTACTGTATATAGTAATATATACAGTTATATAGTAATATAGTAAAGTTTAGTCGTATTATATTAGCATCATAGGGCACTACTAGAATATATCGGTTCAATATATTGCAGCACTATTATATTAGCACAGTATGGTATTATTATACCGGTACAATATAGCAGTGATATATTAGTTTAGCACTGTAGTATACTAGTATATTATATTAATATTATACCAAAACTAGCACTAAATAAGACATATTTGACACTGTTATACAGGTACTGTATGGCAGTATTATCTTAGCACAATATGATATTATGTAGGTATGATATAGAAGTGATATATTAGTGTAGCACTATAGCATACTGGTGTTATATTAGTATAATATAGTAATAGTATACCCAAACTAGCACTACATAAGTATAGTTGGTATTGTTATATTGGTACAGTATGGCAGTATTATATTAGCACAGTATGATATTATTATATAGGTACAATATAGCAGTGATATATAAGTTTAGTGCTACAGCATACTAGTGTTATATTAGTATAATATAGTAATATTATACCTCATCTTGCACTAAATAGGATATATTTGGTATTGTTATATTGGTACAGTATGGCAGTATTATATTAGCACAGTATGGTATTATGATATAAGTACAGTATGGCAGTGATATATAAGTTTAGCACTGTATTATACTAGTGTTATATTAGCATATTATAGCAATATTATACCAAAACTAACACTAAATAAGACATATTTGGCACTGTTATATAGGTACAGTTTGGCGGTATTATATTATCACAGTATGGTATTATTACATAAGTACAATATAGCAGTGATATATAAGTTTAGGACTGTATTATACTAGTGTTATATTAGTATAGTATAGTAATATTATACCAAAACTAGCACTAAATAAGAAATCGTCGGCATTGTTATATAGGTACAGTATGGCAGTATTATATTAGCACAGTATGGTATTATTACGTAAGTACAATATGGTAGTGATATATAAGTTTAGGACTGTATTATACTAGTGTTATATTAGTATATTATAGTGATATTAAACCAAAACTAGCACTAAATAAGAAATCGTCGGCATTGTTATATAGGTACAGTATGGCAGTATTATATTAGCACAGTATGATATTATATAGGTATAATATAGCAGTGATATATAAGTTTAGTAATGTAGCATACTAGTGTTATATCAGTATATTACAGTAGTATTATTCTAAAACTAGCACTAAATAACACATATTTGGCGCCGTACTGTACGGTAGTATTATACTAGCAGCGTTTCGCAATACATGGTGTAAACTTTTACATGGGTCGTCCTTGACCTGGATAATAGTCAGCCCTCTATGGTCCGGGACAAGATCTAGCACAGTGTATGGGTTTTATCTGGAATGTTCCTTTAAGACATCAATAGGCTTTTAATACTTGAGATTGTGTGATTTCGTCTCCTTCTGCTGCAGCCACTTACCTGCCTGTTTACACGACAGCTCAAACGCTCTTTCATTATTATATCAGAACAAAAGTAGATTTTCATAAAGAACAAAACCTTTTTTGTAAAAGAAAGAAAAAAAAAAAAACATAATTACATTTCGCTGTTCCCCCAGGTAATATGTCTCACAAGAATTGGATTAAATAGCAGAACTTGTCAACAACTTTATTACTGAGCTACATGAAAGGAGTGATAGAACAAGATAGGAGAGATGGTGTGTGATAGCAGCAAGGTGGGGCGTGGGGGGTCCGGGGGAATGATAGATGGATGGATGGATGGATGGATAGAGAGATAGATAGATAGATAGATAGATAGATAGATAGATAGATAGATAGGAGATAGATAGATAGATAGATAGATAGATAGATAGATAGGAGATAGATAGATAGATAGATAGATAGATAGATAGATAGATAGATAGGAGATAGATAGATAGATAGATAGATAGGAGATAGATAGATAGATAGATAGATAGATAGATAGATAGATAGAAGATAGATAGATAGATAGATAGATAGATAGATAGGAGATAGATAGATAGATAGATAGATAGATAGATAGATAGATAGATAGATAGGAGATAGATGATAGATAGATAGGAGATAGATAGATAGATAGGAGAGAGATAGATAGATAGATAGATAGATAGATAGATAGATAGATAGATAGATAGGAGAGAGATAGATAGATAGATAGATAGATAGATAGATAGATAGGAGAGAGATAGATAGATAGATAGATAGATAGATAGATAGATAGGAGATAGATAGATAGATAGATAGATAGATAGATAGATAGATAGGAGATAGATAGATAGATAGATAGATAGATAGATATGAGATAGATAGATAGATAGATAGATAGATAGATAGATAGATATGAGATAGATAGATAGATAGATAGATAGATAGATAGATATGAGATAGATAGATAGATAGATAGATAGATAGATAGATAGATAGATAGGAGAGAGAGAGATAGGTCACCAAGTCCACTATGACACCCCAGGAAATGATGCCAACACCTCTGGAATGACACTGGGACAGCAGGGGAAGCATGTCTGGGGGCATCTAACACACCAAAGACCCTCTATTACCCCAACATCACAGCCTAACAACTACACACTTTACACATTCCAAAAAACCTCTATCAAAGTGGGAAAATACCTGGAAACCTTCTTTACTCCCCAAATGGATGGACACAAACCCCAATTTAAGCTCAACAAACATTAACAACCACCCCTTTAAATCACATTCCCCATGACAACCACGGATGGAATAGACAATGGGAAATCCAAAAGCCCTCACCCTTAACTGTCATTTTGAGTGTGTGTGTGTGTGTGTGTGTGTGTGTGTGTGTGTGTGTGTGTGTGTGATGTGGTAAGACCTTCCAAAATTCACTTTTCTAGCCCTTAACATGAGCCCTTCCAAACAAAGTTACATGACCTTAAGCTGAGCTACCAGCAGAGATTGAGGCCCTTGGCATGAGTAGAGCCTTGCACCAGCAGTGTTTTTGGCACTTAGGGTGAGTTGAGCCTTGTACCAGCGTGTGTCCCTTAACATCAGGCGGGCCCTAAGTTCTGCGCTTTGCACAAAAGTTCCACATTAACTAGGCTGAATGGTACAAAGATTAGTAGGCCCGAGAACCAGGAACAGGTCTTGCAATGGCTGTCGGATAACGCTTAAAGCATATTGTCCACCAGCCAGGCAGCCTCTACCTCCTCTTACCCAACAGTCTTGTCCTCCTTCCACCCAAAATTCCCAATCTTCCCAGAACAATAACCCCAACTGTCCCTGCTCCCCAGAGCTGTTCTCCCTTCCTTTGACTGTACCGCAACCTGCCCCTCCATTTCGCGATTCCACGGACCTAACAGACGAGTATCTGTGTCCAGATGCTCAAACACTAGAGTTTCCTCCATCTCCGGTCGATTTGGTGGCGGATGACCAGCAACCCACCCTCATCGACGACGATGAGACGCAGTTGCTGTCAGGGCAGCCAGTTGGCATGCGCATTGTGCAGGAGGAGGAGGCGAGACAGGAGTTGGAAGAGGAGGTGGTGGACGACGAGGACACCGACCCCACCTGGACAAGGCGGATATCAAGCTGGGAAAGTAGTGTGGATGTTGAGGCAGGTGCAGCACCAAAAAGGGTAGCTAGAGGCAGAGACATGTCCAGAGGCAGAGGTCAGCTGCTTTGCCGAAGCCAGGCCAGACCCGGAATGTCCGAAGATGTTCCCTTTTGTACCAAGCCAAGAAAAACTCCCCCATCGAGAGCACATTTCTTGAAGGAGTATAGTTTTTTCAAGGAATGCGCCGAGGACAGATATAGTGTCGTCTAAATAATTTGCCTCTTGAAATCGAGTAAGGGCCCTGAGAAGAGCAACCTGTCCACCACTTCAATGCACCGTCATTTGGAATCCAAGCACTGGAATCAGTGGCAGGCAGCAACGGCAGGACAAATGTCGCCCGCCGTTCATGCCACTGCCTCTGCTCACAGTGCTGGCGATGCACTCCAGAGGACGAGCCAGGACATCACTTCATCTGCCTCCGCCACTTTGTTGACTTCTCCCTCATCCTCCCCTGTTTCTGTCTTATCTCCTTCTCCTGCACCATTAAAGGCACCATCAGGCGCTTCTTTACAACAACCCACCATCTCTCAGACATTGGAACGCCGGCAGAAATACACCGCTAACCACCCACCCACGCAAGCCTTGAACGCCAACATCGCTAAACTGCTGGCCCAGGAGATGTTGGTGTTCCGGCTTGTTGAAACTCCCGCCTTCCCGGACCTGATGGCAACTGTGGCACCTCACTATGCCGTCCCTAGCCGTCACAACTTCTCCCGGTGTGGCGTCCCCGCCTTGCACCAGCACATGTCACTCAACATCAGGTGGGCCCTTAGTTCCGCGCTTTGCTGCAAGGTCCACTTGACCACCGACACTTGGACAAGCGCCTGTGGTCAGGGATGCTGCTTATCTTTAAGGACAGGCAGGGTGAATGTGGTGGAGTCTGTTCCCCGGGTGCAAACTGAGGTACCCTATCTCCTCTCCCAGGCCAAAATTCATGGCAGGAGTAGACTGAAACCCTACGACGCTGCAACCTCCACCCCAGCTACTAGCGGCAAACGCTAAAACACTGGTGTGGGGAGACGTCAGCAGGCGGTGCTGAAGCTCATCAGCTTGGGGGACAGACAGCACAGTGCCTCCGAGGTCAGGGATGCCATCCTGGCTGAGATGGCATTTTTTTTTCCCTGCTACACCTGGTGACTGGCATTTTTGCGCCTGTGATAATGGCTGAAACCTGGTAGCAGATCTGGAGCTTGCCAGACTCAAACACGGTCCACACATGGCCCACGTTTTCAACTTGTTGGTGCCATGTTTCTTTGAAACCTACACCATGGTGCCTGATATACAGGTCAAAGTGGGGCCATTTTCGTAAGTGAGAACTAGCCTCTGCTAGGCAGAAAACATTCAGAGCACACTCCTCTCATCTTCGCACCGTTGGCTGGCGGAGGAAGACGAGGGGGTTGGAGTGGCATCTGATGTCCCTGTCCCACACGAGGCTAGAGGGTGCACTTCAGTGCATCCCATTGCTTCACCACAAATGGTGTGAAGGGGAGTGGAAAATGGAGGAAATGGAGAGTGACCCTTACAGTTGGGGCCAGCAAAGGCATGCCAAGTACCACACTGGCACACATGGCTGACTTCATCTTGGGTTGTTTTTCAAGAGTCTAACACATATTTCACATCATGGAGAACAAATAATACTGGATTTTTACAAGCCTCGAACCCCGGTCTAGGTCTAATGTCTGTTCCTTTCTTATATTAGGGGAGAGGGAAAAAAAATTACTTCAGTGATACGTTTAGCGTACATAGACTGACTATTAATGTGTATCCCACTTAGTGTTGTTAGGGTTACACACCGTCACAACCTGGCTAAAGCTTCTATAGCTGTTAATAAAGTCAACATAACTTTACGGTATCCAAAAAGACAGCTGTACCGACAGAGAGCAAGGCAAATGTCAACCTAAGCTGTGAGCTCTGAACACCCACAGTGACTTTGGCTTCATCATCATTATAAGGGAGCGGGTGGTAATAAATAACTTGGCAGTGCCTAAAACCCAAAAAGCTTATACAGCTATATTTACATTAAGATACACAAATGACACTTTTTAGTAGCATGTCATGAGACAAGCTGATAAGATCTTCCTTTGTGCAGTGCTATTTAAAAGTTAAACGCTGCCTTCATTTTAATTCTGGAGAAGGTGCAGACATTAGATTTAGAACATGTCTTCATTGTCCAAATCCTCTATATAGGTAATGTGTTTTTCGGGCCGAGCTGTCTGGGAACGAGCTGATGCAGCACTGACAACCTGGGTGAATATGGCAAGAGCCTGAGATGTAGGGTGAATGAATCCGCAAATTATTTGCGGAATTTCCACTCAGAAACTGGCACTATATGGCAGTGGCAGGACTTGAAGGTATTTGTAACCCCAATATATTCTTTGAATTCCCAGTCAGACAATGGCACTATATGGCAGTAGCAAAAATAGTGGGTGTATATAGCCCCAATTCTATTGCTAGGGGACTTGCAGGGTATTTCTGGGGTGAAGGTGGGGGGGAACACCGTTGGAACGGGGATCGGGGGTGTATATATATGGGTTATACGGGAATACACTGTCAGTGTATTCCATTCAGGATCCGGGGAAAGCTGGGTTGCGGCGATTGAGCCCGTCAGTGCCACGTTACACTGACAAGCTTCTCCCTGGAATTTAGCTCTTACAAGAGCTGTTGGTTGTCTTCTCCTTCCTATCCTAGCCTGTCCCTGCCTACCCAGAATCTAAGCCCTAGCTAACTGGACGGAAACCTCCGTCCCCGGTGAATTGCAAGCTCAGAATGACGCGAACCTGGGCGGCGCTGTTCTTTTAAATCAGAGGTCACATGTTTTCGGCAGCCAATGGGTTTTTCCTACTTTTTTCAACGTCACCGGTGTCGTAGTTCCTGTCCCACCTACCCTGCGCTATTATTGGAGCAAAAAAGGCGCCAGGGAAGGTGGGAGGGGAATCGAGTAATGGCGCACTTTACCACGCGGTGTTCGATTCGATTCGAACATGCCGAACAGCCTAATATCCGATCGAACATGAGTTCGATAGAACACTGTTCGCTCATCTCTAATAGATAGGATATAGATAGATAGGAGATAGATAGATGGATAGATAGGAGATAGATAGATAGATAGATAGATAGATAGATAGATAGATAGATAGATAGATAGATAGATGAGCGATAGATACAACATTGTATATTCAATGTTAGACTCCTCAGTATTTTCCGCATATTGAACGTATAAGTACTACCGTACATAAGAACACGACTCAGTACATTTTCCTCGGATTGTTCTATTCCTCCATAACGGGTACAGATGGCTGACGCTTTGCTGCCATGTTCTTTGTGTTTTATTTGTGTAATATTATTTGCTTTCCTTCCATACTGCGGTAATAAAGGACATTCTCTTCCCTCCGCACTCGCTGCCCTCTGATGGAATGTGTGAGGCTGCCGGTGACAGCACCGAATTATTATCTGGATAAATATTCTAAATCTAAATTTTAGCCCAGCAAATAGTCACTTACAGTCAGTTTAGGAGATGAATAACCCGCCGGGCCAGTTGGGGAGATTTACAGATGTACAGTATCGGTAGGAGACATGGTTGGCCGGTGCTCTCACCATATCAGCAGTAGCGGGGATTATATATTACAGTATTTTAGTTGTGGTATATATCACTTTACAATTCTATGCTGAATATTCTCATTTCTTTTTATACCAATTATATTTTTACTGATACATTGCTCCAAATCTCCTGCAAAAACAGCAACCACAAGGGGGAGCTCAGCAACTTAGCAGTACTATCTAGCACCATCTACAGACTGAGGCCGGAAATGTTTTATTCTTGTACATAGGAGCAGTATTATAGTAGTTATATTCTTGTACATAGGAGCAGTATTATAGTAGTTATATTCTTGTACATAGGAGTAGTATTATAGTAGTTATATTCTTGTACATAGGAGCAGTATTATAGTAGTTATATTCTTGTACATAGGAGTAGTATTATAGTAGTTATATTCTTGTACATAGGGGGCAGTATTATAGTAGTTATATTCTTGTACATAGGAGCAGTATTATAGTAGTTATATTCTTGTACATAGGAGCAGTATTATAGTAGTTATATTCTTGTACTTAGGAGCAGTATTATAGTAGTTATACTCTTGTACATAGGAGGTAGTATTATAGTAGTTATATTCTTGTACATAGGAGTAGTATTATAGTAGTTATATTCTTGTACATAGGAGTAGTATTATAGTAGTTATACTCTTGTACATAGGAGGTAGTATTATAGTAGTTATATTCTTGTACATAGGGGCAGTATTATAGTAGTTATATTCTTGTACATAGGAGTAGTATTATAGTAGTTATATTCTTGTACATAGGGGGCAGTATTATAGTAGTTATATTATTGTACGTAGGAGCAGTATTATAGTAGATATAATCTTGTACATAGGAGTAGTATTATAGTAGTTATATTCTTGTACATAGGAGTAGTATTATAGTAGTTATATTCTTGTACATAGGAGCAGTATTATAGTAGTTATATTCTTGTACATAGGAGTAGTATTATAGTAGTTATATTCTTGTACATAGGAGGTAGTATTATAGTTGTTATATTCTTGTACATAGGAGCAGTATTATAGTAGTTATATTCTTGTACATAGGGGGCAGTATTATAGTAGTTATATTCTTGTACATAGGAGCAGTATTATAGTAGTTATATTCTTGTACATAGGAGCAGTATTATAGTAGTTATATTCTTGTACATAGGAGCAGTATTATAGTAGTTATATTCTTGTACATAGGAGTAGTATTATAGTAGTTATATTCTTGTACATAGGGGCAGTATTATAGTAGTTATATTCTTGTACATAGGGGGCAGTATTATAGTAGTTATATTCTTGTACATAGGAGCAGTATTATAGTAGTTATATTCTTGTACATAGGGGCAGTATTATAGTAGTTATATTCTTGTACATAGGGGGCAGTATTATAGTAGTTATATTCTTGTACATAGGGGGCAGTATTATAGTAGATATATTCTTGTACATAGGAGCAGTATTATAGTAGTTATATTCTTGTACATAGGAGGTAGTATTATAGTTGTTATATTCTTGTACATAGGAGCAGTATTATAGTAGTTATATTCTTGTACATAGGGGGCAGTATTATAGTAGTTATATTATTGTACGTAGGAGCAGTATTATAGTAGTTATATTCTTGTACATAGGAGTAGTATTATAGTAGTTATATTCTTGTACATTGGAGCAGTATTATAGTAGTTATATTCTTGTACATAGGAGCAGTATTATAGTAGTTATATTCTTGTACATAGGAGGTAGTATTATAGTTGTTATATTCTTGTACATAGGAGCAGTATTATAGTAGTTATATTCTTGTACATAGGGGGCAGTATTATAGTAGTTATATTCTTGTACATAGGAGGCAGTATTATAGTAGTTATATTCTTGTACATAGGAGCAGTATTATAGTAGTTATATTCTTGTACATAGGAGTAGTATTATAGTAGTTATATTCTTGTACATAGGGGGCAGTATTATAGTAGTTATATTCTTGTACATAGGAGGCAGTATTATAGTAGTTATATTCTTGTATATAGGTGTAGTATTATAGTAGTTATATTCTTGTACATAGGAGGTAGTATTATAGTAGTTATATTCTTGTACATAGGAGCAGTATTATAGTAGTTATATTCTTGTACATAGGAGTAGTATTATAGTAGTTATATTCTTGTACATAGGAGTAGTATTATAGTAGTTATATTCTTGTACATAGGAGCAGTATTATAGTAGTTATATTCTTGTACTATAACGTGATGGCCTTTTTCTATACGACTCTCTCAGGTTTTATATCATAAGGTCAGGCCATGTAGAGTTTTCACTCTCTGTCTCTGGTGAATGCTCCACCATTCTTTATAATAGATGTTTTTCTTCTCTTCCATGTAGAACTTGTTTCTGTAATATTTCTGTATAGGAGTGCAGTATAACACAATGTACATCTGACTCTATTTTGTTGCTTCCTGAGCTGCTTCTTTATACAATTCCTGTGATTATTCGGGTTCTTGTGCAGTGCTTGTTTCCCTCCAGTAGAGAATGATACTGCTGTATCTACCTGTGTGAGTCTAGATTATTACCATTTGTTAAACCCCTTATCATGGCCAACCAGACTTACACATCACTTACATGCAATGCACCTCAGACCACATTGAATTTGCTGATAAAAGTTTGGCTTTTTTTTTCTCATGTAGAGAATAAATCCCATAGAATATCACTGCGACTGTATTCTGTATACTCAGTGCGAGACAATAGCTGTTCATATTCTAATATATACAGGAATTAGCTGTAGTAATCCATCATATAAACATATAGCAAGGTCTATGGGGGTTTTGTTAAGGGTCTAAGACACCACACTGCAAAACAAACAACTAAGGATTGGCAGACTGGCTTGTTGGCACACCCCATGGCACCCAGCACCCAGTATATATACCACTACTGCCTCCATCCAGTATCTATGCACCAGGGAAGAGGATAAATCTTATTTATCAACATCCACAGTCAAGATAATGCATTGATTTTCACAGGTCAAAGGTGATAGTCAAGAGGGTGAACTAGTGCAAGGGAAATGTGACCACAATTATACAGACACAACAATACAGTACAATTCAACTCTACATAATAAAATGTAAGAAATTTTAAGTGTTAGTAGAAGAATGTAATTAATAAATTACTCTGATAATTCCGCCAATAATAGAACTGGGTGAACTTCTCAAGATTTGTTTCCATTCGGATTTGGTTGGATCAGGTCCCAGATTAATTTTTATAATACATAGTGTATAACACTGTCAGGACTCCTAGGAACCTATCTATAAAACATAGTGTATAACACTGTCAGGGCTCCTAGGAACCTATCTATAAAACATAGTGTATAACACTGTCAGGGCTCCTAGGAACCTCTCTATAAAACATAGTGTAGAACACTGTCAGGGCTCCTAGGAACCTATCTATAATACATAGTGTATAACACTGTCAGGGCTCCTAGGAACCTATCTATAAAACATAGTGTATAACACTGTCAGGGCTCCTAGGAACCTCTCTATAAAACATAGTGTAGAACACTGTCAGGGCTCCTAGGAACCTATCTATAATACATAGTGTATGACACTGTCAGGGCTCCTAGGAACCTATCAAATCAAATCAAATCAAAAAAGCTTTATTGGCACGTCCGAATAGGTATTTGGCATTGCCAAAGATAGTAAAGTGGGCGGGAGGGGGGGGGAGTTGGATTCGGGTGGGTGGGTGGTGGGTATGGGGGGGTGGGGGGGTGGTTTGGGTTATAACAGTCCATGGAGTCTCATCTTCCTCTTAGTTGGTGACCGCTATATGGGGAGGTGGGGGTGGGGTGGGGAGGGTGTATTGGGATAAATATAATAATACATAGTGTATGACACTGTCAGGGCTCCTAGGAACCTATCTATAATACATAGTGTATAACACTGTCAGGGCTCCTAGGAACCTATCTATAATACATAGTGTATAACACTGTCAGGGCTCCTAGGAACCTATCTATAATACATAGTGTATGACACTGTCAGAACTCCTAGAAACCCATCTATAAAACATAGTGTATGACACTGTCAGGACTCCTAGAAACCCATCTATAAAACATAGTGTATGACACTGTCAGGGCTCCTAGGAACCTATCTATAATACATAGTGTATAACACTGTCAGGGCTCCTAGGAACCTATCTATAAAACATAGTGTATGACACTGTCAGGGCTCCTAGGAACCTATCTATAAAACATAGTGTATGACACTGTCAGGGCTCCTAGGAACCTATCTATAAAACATAGTGTATAACACTGTCAGGGCTCCTAGGAACCTATCTATAAAACATAGTGTAGAACACTGTCAGGGCCCTTAAGAACCTAATTATAAAACATAGTGTATAACACTGTCAGGACTCCTAGGAACCTATCTATAAAACATAGTGTATGACACTGTCAGGGCTCCTAGGAACCTATCTATAAAACATAGCGTAGAACACTGTCAGGGCTCCTAGGTACCTATCTATAAAACATAGTGTATAACACTGTCAGGACTCCTAGGAACCTATCTATAAAACATAGTGTATGACACTGTCAGGGCTCCTAGGAACCTATCTATAAAACATAGTGTATGACACTGTCAGGACTCCTAGGAACCTATCTATAATACATAGTGTATGACACTGTCAGGGCTCCTAGGAACCTATCTATAATACATAGTGTATAACACTGTCAGGGCTCCTAGGAACCTATCTATAATACATAGTGTATAACACTGTCAGGGCTCCTAGGAACCTATCTATAAAACATAGTGTAGAACACTGTCAGGGCCCTTAGGAACCTAATTATAAAACATAGTGTATGACACTGTCAGGGCTCCTAGGAACCTATCTATAATACATAGTGTATAACACTGTCAGGGCTCCTAGGAACCTATCTATAATACATAGTGTATAACACTGTCAGGGCTCCTAGGAACCTATCTATAATACATAGTGTATGACACTGTCAGGACTCCTAGAAACCCATCTATAAAACATAGTGTATGACACTGTCAGGGCTCCTAGGAACCTATCTATAATACATAGTGTATAACACTGTCAGGGCTCCTAGGAACCTATCTATAAAACATAGTGTATGACACTGTCAGGGCTCCTAGGAACCTATCTATAAAACATAGTGTATAACACTGTCAGGGCTCCTAGGAACCTATCTATAAAACATAGTGTAGAACACTGTCAGGGCCCTTAAGAACCTAATTATAAAACATAGTGTATGACACTGTCATGGCTCCTAGGAACCTATCTATAATACATAGTGTAGAACACTGTCAGGGCTCCTAGGAACCTATCTATAATACATAGTGTAGAACACTGTCAGGGCTCCTAGGTACCTATCTATAATACATAGTATATAACACTGTCAGGGCTCCTAGGAACCTATCTATAAAACATAGTGTATGACACTGTCAGGGCTCCTAGGAACCCATCTATAAAACATAGTGTATGACACTGTCAGGACTCCTAGGAACCTATCTATAAAACATAGTGTATGACACTGTCAGGACTCCTAGGAACCTATCTATAATACATAGTGTATAACACTGTCATTGCTCCTAGGGACCTATCTATAATACATAGTGTAGAATACTTATCAGTGACTGCACTGCCTGTAAAAATACCATGGGAGTACAACTCACAGACCAACCAGATAACTGCTATTTTCTGCCAACACGTTCCTGTATGGATAATGATGAACATTGGTGTGGTGGAGGAGGAGAAGCAGATGGAGATGTTGATGACCATGTGGTACAAAGTAAAGCATGGAAAGGAGGATTAAAATGGTCTTTGCTCACTTGGTGACATTGCCAACTCCATTTTGCTAGATATGCTGGTGACGCTGTGTCATGTGAGTACGGAGAGACCTAGTTTCTACATCTATACCTGCATGGTAATGACTATTTATCTCTTTTCTGATCTTGCACCTTGCCATCGATTTGTCATTTGGTAATGTATATAAAAATGCCTCCCATACAGGAGTTGACCGCACATGGCTGCCACCAACACTGGAAAACTGTATACCAGTGCTACCATTACCCGAGCTTGCCTTAGATCTACCCAAGTCATGTGTTTTGGATGTTGGGGATGCACACGGTGCATTTCTTCCTATTGCAGCTGCCATCTCTCTCTCCGTGTGATGTCACCCTGACTCGGTTGCCAAGTTTTATCTTTAATAGAATCATCATCGGATTCGGTAAGGTCGTCATGTTCCGCACTTTTTTGTGACACATCACGACAATAGGATTCCTCTATGCCCTCACAATTTCAGAAACAGATTTGCCCATAATGCCCCTACCAGCACTAACCCCATACCTCCCAACCGTCCCAATTTCCGCGGGACATTCACGATTTTGGTGACGTGTCCCGTGGTCCCGGTTGGAGGGAGGTATGTCCCGATTTCAACTCTGGAGGACGCAGATCTGAGTTGAATACATATGTGACTAAAGCAAGGAGCTGTCACAGCTCAACTCCTTGCTTTACTGCTGTGCTCCGGCTACTGGCTGTGTAGGTGCGATGTGATGATGTCACATCGCACCTACAACTGTGTTAGCGAGACTGCAGAGGTAGCAGCGGGGGAGCAAGGAAAAGGTGAGTTTAAGTGGTTTCTGTGTATAAACATTGAGGTGGAATATGAAACTTGGGGCAGATGAAGGAGGGGACGGCATGACACTGGGGGCAGAGATGGGCGGACATGAATCTGGGGGCAGAGATGGGGGGGTCATGAATCCGGGGGCAGAGATGGGGGAACATGAATCTGGGGGCAGAGATGGGGGGACATGAATCTGGGGGCAGAGATGGAGGGGACATGAATCTGGGGGCAGAGATGGAGGGGACATGAATCTGGGGGCAGAGATGAGGGACATGATTCTGGGTGCAGAGATGGGGGACATGTAACTGGGGGCAGAGATGGGGGGCAGGAATCTGGGGGCAGAGATGGAGGGACATGAATCTGGGGGCAGAGATGGGGGGACATGAATCTGGGGGCAGAGATGAGGGACATGAATCTGGGGACAGAGATGGGGGACATGAATCTGGGGGCAGACATGGAGGGGACATGATTCTGGGGGCAGAGATGTGGGGACATGAATCTGGGGGCAGAGATGGAGGGGGACATGAATCTGGGGGCAGAGATGGGGGACATGATTCTGGGGGCAGAGATGTGGGGACATGAATCTGGGGGCATTGATGGGGGGACATGAATCTGGGGGCAGAGATGGAGGGGACATAATTCTGGGGGCAGAGATGTGGGGACATGAATCTGGGGGCAGAGATGGAGGGGGACATGAATCTGGGGGCAGAGATGGGGACATGATTCTGGGGGCAGAGATGTGGGGACATGAATCTGGGGGCAGAGATGGAGGGGACATGTAACTGGGGGCAGAGATGGGGGGACATGAATCTGGGGTCAGAAATGGGGTGACACGAATCTGGGGGCAGAGATGGAGGAGGGACATGAAACTGGGAGCAGATGAAGGGTGTATATGAAACTGTGGGAGAGATAGAGGGGGGACATATAATTTACGGGTGACTGTAGGAGGATTATACTGTGTGGGGGCACATGAAAAATGAATGAGAATGGGCGGAGTCAACATAAAAGTGGGTGGTGGTAAATTTGCCGCGGCACGCTACTCGCGCCACACATTTTGTCCCTCTTTCAGTTCTTCAAAAGTTGGGATGTATGCTAACCCCAATAGTACACCCCCTACCACAATTGACTCCACCAACACCCATAAGAGCTAGCCATGGACTCCATCAGCTTAGTCATTTACCTGCAGTCTAATAGACAGCACAAGGCTGATTGGACCCCTGAATCTGCTGGACCCCTCTTGCACCGATGGTTTGTCCGCCCCTGTCCTGCCGCAGTATATTATCTATTATAATTCTTCTTATGGCGCTCTGATTATTTCGGCTTATTAGCTGTGACCTGAACTATTGACATTCCAATTAGATTTTCTTCATTAAGAATCTCCATTTTGGGCTTCGGCACCGGCAGCGGCAGGAGGAGCGGTCCATGTGAGGACAGTGATTATGGCCGCTATAATTAAACAAGGTAATTATTTTCAGATGTGATGAATTAATAATATGGTCGTCTCAGTAAATATCCCCAGTGGGACCATTCTCCCTCCGGTAAACAGAACAAATAATAGAATGATGTTTAAGCACCACCTACTGATCATCATTAATATTACACCCTGCCAAGTCATAGAGTCCATTACCCACTAGAGAGAGATACCAGATGATCAATCAAGATGAGGTGGTCAAGTAGGAGCCTAGAGGTGGCGCTCTCGCTGTATATGAGGCAAATCCATTATTAGCCACCACATAGATATAACATATATTGTTTTACATCATTCATGTTCATGCAATTCAGTTGTGCAGTTATTTCAGGCCAAGCTGTGCTAATGGTTGATGTTCACGAAACCTCAAACGCCTGCCATAGGTAATCTAACAGATATTTTCCTCCAGGGAGCACAAGCATAAGCTGTAGATACCACGATGCAGCTCCTTGGCTACACATGCCTTCCAAAGTGCAAACTATAGATACCGCCATACAGTGCTCCTGACACAGATATCTTCCAGAGTGCTAGCCATGTATCCTCCCATACAGTGCTCCTGCAACAGATACCTACTGGAACTAACTATAGATAGCTCAATGCAGTGCCTATGTTACAGATGTCTTCCAGAGTTCTAGTCAAAGCACAGTATTAATTTAGTTAAACTCAGTAAGTTATTGGTTTTGTGTTTAGAGATGGGTGAACCTCTCAAGATTAGTTTTGGTTTCAAGTGACTCGCGTCCCAGATTCCTTTTGGGTCAAAAAAGTTTGGTAAAAACCAGAGGTTAAAATGGCATAACACTGTCAGGGCTCCTAGGTACCTATCTATAATACATAGTGTATAACACTGTCAGGGCTACTAAGAACCTTTCTATAATACATAGTGTATAACACTGTCAGGGTTTCCTAGGAACCTATCTATAATACATAGTGTATGACACTGTCAGGACTCCTAGGAACCTATCTATAATACATAGTGTATGACACTGTCAGGGCTCCTAGGAACCTATCTATAATACATAGTGTATAACACTGTCAGGGCTCCTTGGAACCTATCTGTAATACATAGTGTATAACACTGTCAGGACTCCTAGGAACCTATCTATAATACATAGTGTATAATACTGTCAGGGCTCCTAGGAACCTATCTATAAAACATGGTGTATAACACTGTCAGGGCTCCTGGGAACCTATCTATAATACATAGTGTATGACACTGTCAGGGCTCCTAGGAACCTATCTATAATACATAGTGTATGACACTGTCAGGGCTCCTAGGAACCTATCTATAATACATAGTGTATAACACTGTCAGGACTCACTCCTAGGAACCTATGTATAATACATAGTGTATAACACTGTCAGGGCTCCTTAGAACCTATCTATAATACATAGTGTATGAAACTGTCAGGGCTCCTAGGAACCTATCTATAATACATAGTGTATGACACTGTCAGGGCTCCTAGGAACCTATCTATAATACATAGTGTATAACACTGTCAGGACTCCTAGGAACCTATGTAAAATACATAGTGTATAACACTGTCAGGGCTCCTTAGAACCTATCTATAATACATAGTGTATGACACTGTCAGGACTCCTAGGAACCTATCTATAATACATAGTGTATAACACTATCAGGGCTCCTAGGAACCTATCTATAATACATAGTGTATGACGCTGTCAGGACTCCTAGGAACCTATCTATAAAACATAGTGTATAACACTGTCAGGGCTCCTAGGAACCTATCTATAATACATAGTGTATAACACTGTCAGGGCTCCTAGGAACCTATCTGTAATACATAGTGTATAACACTGTCAGGGCTCCTAGGAACCTATCTATAAAACATAGTGTATGACACTGTCAGGGCTCCTAGGAACCTATCTATAATACATAGTATATGACACTGTCAGGACTCCTAGGAACATATCTATAAAACATAGTGTATAACACTGTCAGGGGTCCTAGGAACCTATCTATACTACTTAGTGTATGACACTGTCAGGACTGCTAGAAACCTATCTATAATACATAGTGTATGACACTGTCAGGGCTCCTAGGAACCTATCTATAATACATAGTGTATAACACTGTCAGGGCTCCTAGGAACCTCTCTATAATACATAGTGTATAACACTGTCAGGACTCCTAGGTACCTATCTATAAAACATAGTGTATGACACTGTCAGGGCTCCAGGAACCTATCTATAATACATAGTGTATAACACTGTCAGGACTCCTAGGAACCTCTCTATAATACATAGTGTATAACACTGTCAGGACTCCTAGGTACCTATCTATAAAACATAGTGTATAACACTGTCAGGGCTCCTAGGAACCTATCTATAATACATAGTGTATAACACTGTCAGGACTCCTAGGAACCTCTCTATAATACATAGTGTATAACACTGTCAGGACTCCTAGGTACCTATCTATAATACATAGTGTATGACACTGTCAGGGCTCCTAGGAACCTATCTATAATACAAAGTGTATAACACTGTCAGGACTCCTAGGTACCTATCTATAATACATTCTACTAATATTTGTGTGTTTGGATGTTTGTGAGTTTGGATGTTTGTTCCTCAATCACGCTAAAACGCCTGGTCGGATTTGCGTGCAATTTTCCACAAACATACTTTTCCCTTGGGATTGAAACACAGGCTAATTTTGGTGCCACTAAACAACATGGTTTCCTAGCAGGAGACTCACAATAGCAGGACTCCTAGCCCCAGCTATAGACTCACAAACACTGCCTGGCATTTCCTGCCTCAACCTGCCTGCACACTCCTTACTGTCGCCTCAGGAGTAGCCCTCACTCTACTCACTCACATTTACATATAGCTTTCCACTATATAACAGATCACATTGTCTGTATCACTACATACACAATATAACACATCACATTTGCTATCCCACCAAACTTTTTAAAGCACTTTTTCAGTTTCACACGTCTGTGTCCGTCCAATTCTCAATTCACCGCAGACGAAGTCGCGGGTAAAATCTAGTAGTGTATAAAACTGTCAGGCTCCTAGGAACCTATCTATAATACATAGTGTATGACACTGTCAGGACTCCTAGGAATCTATCTATAATACATAGTGTATAACACTGTCAGGGCTCCTAGGAACCTATCTATAATACATAGTGTATAACACTGTCAGGGCTCCTTGGAACCTATCTATAAAACATAGTATAGAACACTGTCAGGGCTTCTAAGAACCTATCTATAATACATAGTGTATGACACTGTCAGGGCTCCTTGGAACCTATCTATAATACATAGTGTATGACACTGTCAGGGCTCCTAGGAACCTATCTATAATACATAGTGTATGACACTGTCAGGGCTCCTAGGAACCTATCTATAATTCATAGTGTATGACACTGTCAGGGCTCCTAGGAACCTATCTATAATACATAGTATATGACACTGTCAGGGCTCCTAAGAACCTATCTATAATACATAGTATATGACACTGTCAGGACTCCTAGGAACCTATCTATAATACATAGTATATGACACTGTCTGGACTCCTAGGAACCTATCTATAATACATAGTATATGACACTGTCAGGGCTCCTAGGACCTATCTATAATACATAGTGTATGACACTGTCAGGGCTCCTAGGAACCTATCTATAATATATAGTATATGACACTGTCCGGACTCCTAGGAACCTATCTATAATACATAGTATAGAACACTGTCAGGGCTCCTAGGAACCTATCTATAATACATAGTATATGACACTGTCAGGACTCCTAGGAACCTATCTATAATACATAGTATATGACACTGTCAGGGCTCCTAGGAACCTATCTATAATACATAGTGTATGACACTGTCAGAGCTCCTAGGAACCTATCTATAAAACATAGTGTATAACACTGTCAGGGCTCCTAGGAACCTATCTATAATACATAGTGTATGACACTGTCAGGGCTCCTAGGAACCTATCTATAAAACATAGTGTATAACACTGTCAGGGCTTCTAGGAACCTATCTATAATACATAGTGTATGACACTGTCAGGGCTTCTAGGAACCTATCTATAATACATAGTGTATGACACTGTCAGAGCTCCTAGGAACCTATCTATAAAACATAGTGTATAACACTGTCAGGGCTCCTAGGAACCTATCTATAATACATAGTGTATGACACTGTCAGGGCTCCTAGGAACCTATCTATAAAACATAGTGTATAACACTGTCAGGGCTTCTAGGAACCTATCTATAATACATAGTGTATGACACTGTCAGGGCTTCTAGGAACCTATCTATAATACATAGTGTATGACACTGTCAGGGCTCCTAGGAACGTATCTATAAAACATAGTGTATAACACTGTCAGGGCTTCTAGGAACCTATCTATAATACATAGTGTATAACACTGTCAGGGCTCCTAGGAACCTATCTATAAAACATAGTGTATAACACTGTCAGGGCTTCTAGGAACCTATCTATAAAACATAGTGAATAACACTGTCAGAGCTTCTATGAACCTATCTATAATACATAGTGTATAACACTGTCAGGGCTCCTAGGAACCTATCTATAATACATAGTGTATAACACTGTCAGGACTCCTAGGAACCTATCTATAATACATAGTGTGTAACACTGTCAGGGCTCCTAGGAACCTATCTATAATACATAGTGTATAACACTGTCAGGGCTCCTAGGAACCTATCTATAAAACATAGTGTATGACACTGTCAGGGCTCCTAGGAACATATCTATAATACATAGTGTATGACACTGTCAGGACTCCTAGGAACCTATCTATAATACATAGTGTATAACACTGTCAGGGCTCCTTGGAACCTATCTATAAAACATAGTATAGAACACTGTCAGGGCTCCTAGGAACCTATCTATAATACATAGTGTATGACACTGTCAGGGCTTCTAGGAACCTATCTATAAAACATAGTATAGAACACTGTCAGGGCTCCTAGGAACCTATCTATAAAACATAGTGTGTATCACTGTCAGGGCTCCTAGGAACCTATCTATAATACATAGTGTATGACACTGTCAGAGCTCCTAGGAACCTATCTATAATACATAGTATATGACACTGTCAGGGCTCCTAAGAACCTATCTATAATACATAGTATATGACACTGTCAGGACTCCTAGGAACCTATCTATAATACATAGTATATGACACTGTCAGGACTCCTAGGAACCTATCTATAATACATAGTATATGACACTGTCAGGGCTCCTAGGAACCTATCTATAATACATAGTGTATGACACTGTCAGGGCTCCTAGGAACCTATCTATAATATATAGTATATGACACTGTCAGGACTCCTAGGAACCTATCTATAATACATAGTATAGAACACTGTCAGGGCTCCTAGGAACCTATCTATAATACATAGTGTATAACACTGTCAGGGCTCCTTGGAACCTATCTATAAAACATAGTATAGAACACTGTCAGGGCTTCTAAGAACCTATCTATAATACATAGTGTATGACACTGTCAGAGCTCCTTGGAACCTATCTATAATACATAGTGTATAACACTGTCAGGGCTCCTTGGAACCTATCTATAAAACATAGTATAGAACACTGTCAGGGCTCCTAGGAACCTATCTATAATACATAGTGTATGACACTGTCAGGGCTCCTAGGAACCTATCTATAATTCATAGTGTATGACACTGTCAGGGCTCCTAGGAACCTATCTATAATACATAGTATATGACACTGTCAGGGCTCCTAAGAACCTATCTATAATACATAGTATATGACACTGTCAGGACTCCTAGGAACCTATCTATAATACATAGTATATGACACTGTCTGGACTCCTAGGAACCTATCTATAATACATAGTATATGACACTGTCAGGGCTCCTAGGAACCTATCTATAATACATAGTGTATGACACTGTCAGGGCTCCTAGGAACCTATCTATAATATATAGTATATGACACTGTCCGGACTCCTAGGAACCTCTCTATAATACATAGTATAGAACACTGTCAGGGCTCCTAGGAACCTATCTATAATACATAGTATATGACACTGTCAGGACTCCTAGGAACCTATCTATAATACATAGTGTATGACACTGTCAGAGCTCCTAGGAACCTATCTATAAAACATAGTGTATAACACTGTCAGGGCTCCTAGGAACCTATCTATAATACATAGTGTATGACACTGTCAGGGCTCCTAGGAACCTATCTATAAAACATAGTGTATAACACTGTCAGGGCTTCTAGGAACCTATCTATAATACATAGTGTATGACACTGTCAGGGCTTCTAGGAACCTATCTATAATACATAGTGTATGACACTGTCAGGGCTCCTAGGAACCTATCTATAAAACATAGTGTATAACACTGTCAGGGCTTCTAGGAACCTATCTATAATACATAGTGTATAACACTGTCAGGGCTCCTAGGAACCTATCTATAAAACATAGTGTATAACACTGTCAGGGCTTCTAGGAACCTATCTATAAAACATAGTGAATAACACTGTCAGAGCTTCTATGAACCTATCTATAATACATAGTGTATAACACTGTCAGGGCTCCTAGGAACCTATCTATAATACATAGTGTATAACACTGTCAGGACTCCTAGGAACCTATCTATAATACATAGTGTATAACACTGTCAGGGCTCCTAGGAACCTATCTATAATACATAGTGTATAACACTGTCAGGGCTCCTAGGAACCTATCTATAAAACATAGTGTATGACACTGTCAGGGCTCCTAGGAACATATCTATAATACATAGTGTATGACACTGTCAGGACTCCTAGGAACCTATCTATAATACATAGTGTATAACACTGTCAGGGCTCCTTGGAACCTATCTATAAAACATAGTATAGAACACTGTCAGGGCTCCTAGGAACCTATCTATAATACATAGTGTATGACACTGTCAGGGCTTCTAGGAACCTATCTATAAAACATAGTATAGAACACTGTCAGGGCTCCTAGGAACCTATCTATAAAACATAGTGTGTATCACTGTCAGGGCTCCTAGGAACCTATCTATAATACATAGTGTATGACACTGTCAGAGCTCCTAGGAACCTATCTATAATACATAGTATATGACACTGTCAGGGCTCCTAAGAACCTATCTATAATACATAGTATATGACACTGTCAGGACTCCTAGGAACCTATCTATAATACATAGTATATGACACTGTCAGGACTCCTAGGAACCTATCTATAATACATAGTATATGACACTGTCAGGGCTCCTAGGAACCTATCTATAATACATAGTGTATGACACTGTCAGGGCTCCTAGGAACCTATCTATAATATATAGTATATGACACTGTCAGGACTCCTAGGAACCTATCTATAATACATAGTGTATGACACTGTCAGGACTCCTAGGAACCTATCTATAATACATAGTATAGAACACTGTCAGGGCTCCTAGGAACCTATCTATAATACATAGTATATGACACTGTCAGGACTCCTAGGAACCTATCTATAATACATAGTATATGACACTGTCAGGGCTCCTAGGAACCTATCTATAAAACATAGTGTATAACACTGTCAGGGCTCCTAGGAACCTATCTATAAAACATAGTGTATAACACTGTCAGGGCTTCTAGGAACCTATCTATAATACATAGTGTATGACACTGTCAGGGCTTCTAGGAACCTATCTATAAAACATAGTGTATAACACTGTCAGGGCTTCTAGGAACCTATCTATAATACATAGTGTATGACACTGTCAGGGCTTCTAGGAACCTATCTATAAAACATAGTGAATAACACTGTCAGAGCTTCTATGAACCTATCTATAATACATAGTGTATAACACTGTCAGGGCTCCTAGGAACCTATCTATAATACATAGTGTATGACACTGTCAGGACTCCTAGGAACCTATCTATAATACATAGTGTATAACACTGTCAGGGCATCTAGGAACCTATCTATAAAACATAGTATATGACACTGTCAGGACTCCTAGGAACCTATCTATAATACATAGTGTATAACACTGTCAGGGCATCTAGGAACCTATCTATAAAACATAGTATATGACACTGTCAGGACTCCTAGGAACCTATCTATAAAATATAGTGTATAACACTGTCAGGGCTCCTAGGAACCTATCTATAATACATAGTGTATGACACTGTCAGGGCTTCTAGGAACCTATCTATAATACATACTGTATAACACTGTCAGGGCTCCTAGGAACCTATCTATAATACATAGTGTATGACACTGTCAGGACTCCTAGGAACCTATCTATAAACCATAGTGTATGACACTGTCAGGGCTCCTAGGAACTTATCTATAATACGTAGTGTATGACACTGTCAGGGCTCCTAGGAACCTATCTCTTTAAACACTCTGTATAGAGATGGGATTCTATCACTAATCTGCTTGTAATGGGTTCAATCTGACTAATTGATCCTATTCCTAAAATTTTCTAACTCTATTGTTGATGAATCTCAGATCCTTCCTTACATCCACCATTACTGTAGTGTCTTGTGTTCATGATTACAGCACCTTATATAGTGTATATGACATCCATAAGAAGTTCATCTACCACTGTCTATTGGTTGAGGGACTGTCAGCTGATCCATCTTTGCAGATTTGCACTTAGTAGTAGGTGACTGCCCTGCCCTACATCAGAGGGTGGAGGTCCAGTGTGGTCACCTCTAGGGGGTGGAGCCATATTTCAAACATGATCCATAACAAAGCCCATTAAATCTCAAAAACTTCTTGATTCAATAACAAGAAAGAAAAAAAAAGTCTCAGAATTTTCTGTAAAATATAACCACATGACAGTGGACACTTGTCCGATGGTGACATTAACAAGAGCTAAACAAGCCGCCAGACAGAGAGTCTACTAAATTATAATTTTACAGGTAGGAAACTGAGGAGATGATTACCGAAAAGTGACTGAGTAATGAGAAGAACAGTCAGAGTCTAATCCGAACATCTTACTCCACTGACTCCTATGTCTATTAAGGAAAATATCCTCCTTACTTATGACTATAAAAAGTCTGCCGAGCCTGAAGTGTCATCTGCCCCAATACAGTGAGCCAGAGGAGCATAGCCCCGTATCTACCACAAGGAAAAAGGGTGAAGGAGCATTCAGCAGAGTATAGGAGTTATATTCATGTACATAGGAGCAGTATCATAGTAGTTATATTCTTGTACATAGGAGTGGTATTATAATACTTATATTCATGTACATAGGAGGTAGTATTATAGTAGTTATATTCTTGTACATAGGAGCAGTATTATAGTAGTTATATTCTTGTACATAGGAGTAGTATTATAGTAGTTATATTCTTGTACATAGGAGTAGTATTATAGTAGTTATATTCATGTACATAGGAGCAGTATCATAGTAGTTATATTCTTGTACATAGGAGTGGTATTATAATAGTTATATTCATGTACATAGGAGGTAGTATTATAGTAGTTATATTCTTGTACATAGGAGCAGTATTATAGTAGTTATATTCTTGTACATAGGAGTAGTATTATAGTAGTTATATTCTTGTACATAGGGGGCAGTATTATAGTAGTTATATTCTTGTACATAGGAGGCAGTATTATAGTAGTTATATTCTTGTACATAGGGGGCAGTATTATAGTAGTTATATTCTTGTACAAAGGAGTAGTATTATAGTAGTTATATTCTTGTACATAGGAGCAGTATTATAGTAGTTATATTCTTGTACATAGGAGGTAGTATTATAGTAGTTATATTCTTGTACATAGGAGGTAGTATTATAGTAGTTATATTCTTGTACATAGGAGGCAGTATTATAGTAGTTATATTCTTGTACATAGGAGTAGTATTATAGTAGTTATATTCTTGTACATAGGAGGCAGTATTATAGTAGTTATATTCTTGTACATAGAAGTAGTATTATAGTAGTTATATTCTTGTACATAGGAGTAGTATTATAGTAGTTATATTCTTGTACATAGGAGTAGTATTATAGTAGTTATATTCTTGTGCATAGGAGCAGTATTATAGTAGTTATATTCTTGTATATAGCAGCAGTATTATAGTAGTTATATTCTTGTACATAGGAGTAGTATTATAGTAGTTATATTCTTGTACATAGGAGTAGTATTATAGTAGTTATATTCATGTACATAGGAGCAGTATCATAGTAGTTATATTCTTGTACATAGGAGTGGTATTATAATAGTTATATTCATGTACATAGGAGGTAGTATTATAGTAGTTATATTCTTGTACATAGGAGCAGTATTATAGTAGTTATATTCTTGTACATAGGAGTAGTATTATAGTAGTTATATTCTTGTACATAGGGGGCAGTATTATAGTAGTTATATTCTTGTACATAGGAGGCAGTATTATAGTAGTTATATTCTTGTACATAGGGGGCAGTATTATAGTAGTTATATTCTTGTACAAAGGAGTAGTATTATAGTAGTTATATTCTTGTACATAGGAGCAGTATTATAGTAGTTATATTCTTGTACATAGGAGGTAGTATTATAGTAGTTATATTCTTGTACATAGGAGGTAGTATTATAGTAGTTATATTCTTGTACATAGGAGCAGTATTATAGTAGTTATATTCTTGTACATAGGAGGCAGTATTATAGTAGTTATATTCTTGTACATAGGAGTAGTATTATAGTAGTTATATTCTTGTACATAGGAGGCAGTATTATAGTAGTTATATTCTTGTACATAGAAGTAGTATTATAGTAGTTATATTCTTGTACATAGGAGTAGTATTATAGTAGTTATATTCTTGTACATAGGAGGCAGTATTATAGTAGTTATATTCTTGTACATAGGAGTAGTATTATAGTAGTTATATACTTGTACATAGGAGTAGTATTATAGTAGTTATATTCTTGTACATAGGAGCAGTATTATAGTAGTTATATTCTTGTACATAGGAGTAGTATTATAGTAGTTATATACTTGTACATAGGAGCAGTATTATAGTAGTTATATTCTTGTACATAGGAGGTAGTATTATAGTAGTTATATTCTTGTACATAGGAGGCAGTATTATAGTAGTTATATTCTTGTACATAGGAGTAGTATTATAGTAGTTATATACTTGTACATAGGAGTAGTATTATAGTAGTTATATTCTTGTACATAGGAGCAGTATTATAGTAGTTATATTCTTGTACATAGGAGTAGTATTATATTAGTTATATTCTTGTACATAGGAGCAGTATTATAGTAGTTATATTCTTGTACATAGGAGTAGTATTATAGTAGTTATATTCTTGTACATAGGAGTAGTATTATAGTAGTTATTTTCTTGTACATAGGAGTAATATTATAGTAGTTATATTCTTGTACATAGGATTAGTATTATAGTAGTTATATTCTTGTACATAGGAGGCAGTATTATAGTAGTTATATTCTTGTATATAGGAGCAGTATTATATTAGTTATATTCTTGTACATAGGAGTAGTATTATAGTAGTTATATTCTTGTACATAGGAGTAGTATTATAGTAGTTATATTCTTGTACATAGGAGTAGTATTATAGTAGTTATATTCTTGTACATAGGAGGCAGTATTATAGTAGTTATATTCTTGTATATAGGAGTAGTAATATAGTAGTTATATTCTTGTACATAGGAGTAGTATTATAGTAGTTATATTCTTGTACATAGGAGTAGTATTATAGTAGTTATATTCTTGTACATAGGAGTAGTATTATAGTAGTTATATTCTTGTACATAGGAGTAGTAGTATAGTAGTTATATTCTTGTACATAGGAGTAGTATTATAGTAGTTATATTCTTGTACATAGGAGGTAGTATTATAGTAGTTATATTCTTGTACATAGGAGACAGTATTATAGTAGTTATATTCTTGTACATAGGAGCAGTAGTATAGTAGTTATATTCTTGTACATAGGAGTAGTATTATAGTAGTTATATTCTTGTACATAGGAGGCAGTATTATAGTAGTTATATTCTTGTACATAGGAGCAGTAGTATAGTAGTTATATTCTTGTACATAGGAGTAGTATTATAGTAGTTATATTCTTGTACATAGGAGGCAGTATTATAGTAGTTATATTCTTGTACATAGGAGTAGTAGTATAGTAGTTATATTCTTGTACATAGGAGGTAGTATTATAGTAGTTATATTCTTGTACATAGGAGGCAGTATTATAGTAGTTATATTCTTGTATATAGGAGCAGTATTATATTAGTTATAGTCTTGTGCATAGGAGTAGTATTATAGTAGTTATATTCTTGTATATAGGAGCAGTATTATATTAGTTATAGTCTTGTGCATAGGGGCAGTATTATAGTAGTTATATTCTTGTACATAGGAGTAGTATTATAGTAGTTATATTCTTGTACATAGGAGTAGTATTATGGTAGTTATATTCTTGTACATAGGAGGTAGTATTATAGTAGTTATATTCTTGTACATAGGAGCAGTATTATAATAGTTATATTCTTGTACATAGGAGGTAGTATTATAGTAGTTATATTCTTGTACATAGGAACAGTATTATAGTAGTTATATTCTTGTACATAGGAGGTAGTATTATAGTAGTTATATTCTTGTACATAGGAACAGTATTATAGTAGTTATATTCTTGTACATAGGAGTAGTATTATAGTAGTTATATTCTTGTACATAGGAGTAGTATTATAGTAGTTATATTCTTGTACATAGGAGTAGTATTATAGTAGTTATATTCTTGTACATAGGAGTAGTATTATAGTAGTTATATTCTTGTACATAGGAGTAGTATTATAGTAGTTATATTCTTGTACATAGGAGTAGTATTATAGTAGTTATATTCTTGTACATAGGAGTAGTATTATAATAGTTATATTCTTGTACATAGGAGGTAGTATTATAGTAGTTATATTCTTGTACATAGGAGCAGTATTATCATTAGTTATATTCTCCTTCAGTCAGTATAATAGTAGTTATGTTCTTTTACATACGGGGCAGTATTATAGTGCTGCTATTCTTCCTCTTGCAGTATTATATAAGTAAACTCATCTTTAGCTAGTGCGGTATTGCATTGATTATATTCTTGCACTGTAAATATAACATTTCTTGCACCATTTACAAGATTTCAGTATCATTGCATTTTATTAGGTCTGTATGTTAGGTTATGCCCTGCAAGTTCATCTCTGCCAAAAGCCTATCCGGCACAGATGTTAATTTATTTGGCAGCCTGGAATAGATTAGATTTACATTGGCAAATGTTAAACCTTGTCTTTCTGTGGTTTATTATAACATTCCAATTTAGACTTTATAAGAGGCTGCACCTGGACGGTCTGAATGAGACATAATATATTGACCTGGCCAATCTATCGCAGTTCAATTACAAGTCTGTAGAGCTCATGGAACAAGGTATTATGACTGGACGAACTCTTCCAACCAAGTCAAAACACCTGTAGGGAATCGTCATCATGTGCCACCATCTCTGTAGAATATTCTTTGCATTTTATTAAATCCATGCTTCCTTGGACTTTGACTACGTGTCCTGGTGTACTACGTGGCCGTAGTTCTAGCTAATGGTCTATAGAAGAAACAGAACAAGACATTTGAACTTTCGAAGCTGCCCAGGGAATAAATATCCGAAAATTTTCTAGATCTTTTTTCAATTTTTTGTATTATTTTATGACTTTAGATTTTTTTTTTTATTCTAGTTTTTAGCCATATTTATGGGGGTGGCCATCTTACCTGTTAACAGCATTCAGGAATTTGCTTTACGGCAGCCACATAGACATTGGAAATGTCTGGAGAATACTCACTGATTTCTATGGGAGAGTGCTGTGAGCATTCTCAGTTACCTTTGAGGAGGCCACCATGCAGGGAGGTGGCGAAGGTTGGCTATGACCATCAACTACAGGTATTATCTTATCTATAGATAGATCTCTAAGCATTTACCACTTAAACTTCTATAGGGATGTTGGAACATGTTTCAGTATTTCAACTGCAGAGACTATCCATGCAACTGAAGGCAAATGCAAGAGAAGGAGTTCTCCATGGACCACCATCCTTGTAGAGAGTTTTTCACACTTTCTTGGGTCTATTCACCAATTAGTTCGACCTAATTATGTTAAACATCACTCAGTCCAAGTGAGGGAATCTGGCAAATGACCAGCAATGTTCATGGATCTCCAAATTCAAGGGGCCACCATTCTAGTGTGATGTTCGTCACACCCTGTTGGATCCATGCTCCAATTCATTGGACCTGATTATTTTATATATCACTCAGTGCTAGTGTAGGAACATTGCAAATGATCTGCCATGTCTACAGATATCCAAATTCTGGATAAGTAAAGGCAGCTATATGACATAGTATCTATGAACCAACAACCCTGTAGAATGGTCTTTGCACTTTGATGGATCCATGCTTGATGATATTACAAAGCACTCAGTCCAAGTGGTGATGGAACCTTACAAATGACCGCAAAGTCTACAATGCTCCAAATTTAGGTAAGTCTAAGCATCTTTATGAAATACTGTTCATGGGCCACCATCCCTGTAGAATGTTCTTTGCACTTTGATGGATCCATGCCCGATGGTATTACACAGCACTCAGTTCAAGTGATGGAACCTTACACATGATCCACAAGGTCTACAATGCTCCAAATTTAGATAAGTCAAAGCAGCTGTATGAAATCGTGTTCATGGGCCACCATCCCTGTAGAATGTTCTTTACACTTTGTTAGATCCATGCTCCAATTCATTGGACCTGACTATGTTACATACAGTCCTATGAAAAAGTTTGGGCACCCCTATTAATCTTAATCATTTTTAGTTCTAAATATTTTGGTGTTTGCAACAGCCATTTCAGTTTGATATATCTAATTACTGATGGACACAGTAATATTTCAGGATTGAAATGAGGTTTATTGTACTAACAGAAAATGTGCAATATGCATTAAACCAAAATTTGACCGGTGCGAAAGTATGGGCACCTCAACAGAAAAGTGACATTAATATTTAGTAGATCCTCCTTTTGCAAAGATAACAGCCTCTAGTCGCTTCCTGTAGCTTTTAATCAGTTCCTGGATCCTGGATAAAGGTATTTTGGACAAACAATTCAAGTTCAGTTAAGTTAGATGGTCGCCGAGCATGGACAGCCCGCTTCAAATCATCCCACAGATGTTCAATGATATTCAGGTCTGGGGACTGGGATGGCCATTCCAGAACATTGTAATTGTTCCTCTGCATGAATGCCTGAGGATTTGGAGCGGTGTTTTGGATCATTGTCTTGCTGAAATATCCATCCCCGGCGTAACTTCAACTTCGTCACTGATTCTTGAACATTATTCTCAAGAATCTGCTGATACTGAGTGGAATCCATGTGACCCTCAACTTTAACAAGATTCCCGATGCTGGCATTGGCCACACAGCCCCAAAGCATGATGGAACCTCCACCAAATCTTACAGTGGGTAGCATGTGTTTTTCTTGGAATGCTGTTTCTTTTTGGACGCCATGCATAACGCCTTTTTTTTATAACCAAACAACTCAATCTTTGTTTCCAAAATGAAGTTGGCTTCTCCAAATGTGCTTTTGCATACCTCAGGCAACTCTATTTGTGGCGTACGTGCAGAAACGGCTTCTTTCTCATCACTCTTCCATACAGCTTCTATTTGTGCAAAGTGCGCTGTATTGTTACCGATGCACAGTGACACCATCTGCAGCAAGATGATGCTGCAGCTCTTTGGAGGTGGTCTGTGGATTGTCCTTGACTGTTCTCACCATTCTTCTTCTCTGCCTTTCTGATATTTTCTTGGCCTGCCACTTCTGGGCTTAACAAGAACTGTCCCTGTGGTCTTCCATTTCCTTACTATGTTCCTCACAGTGGAAACTGACAGGTTAAATCTCTGAGACAACTTTTTGTATCCTTCCCCTGAACAACTATGTTGAACAATCTTTGTTTTCAGATCATTTGAGAGTTGTTTTGAGTAGCCCATGATGCCACTCTTCAGAGGAGATTCAAATAGGAGATCAACTTGCAATTGGCCACCTTAAATACCTTTTCTTATGATTGGATACATCTGGCTATGAAGTTCAAAGCTCACTGAGGTTACAAAACCAATTTTGTGCTTCAGTAAGTCAGTAAAAAGTAGTTAGGGGAATTCAAATCAATAAAATGATAAGGGTGCCCATACTTTTGCACCGGTCAAATTTTGGTTTAATGCATATTGCACATTTTCTGTTAGTACAATAAACCTCATTTCAATCCTGAAATATTACTGTGTCCATCAGTTATTAGATATATCAAACTGAAATGGCTGTTGCAAACACCAAAATATTTAGAACAAAAAATGATTAAGATTAATAGGGGTGCCCAAACTTTTTCATAGGACTGTAACACTCCGTCCAAGTGAAGGAACCTCACAAATCACCTTCAAAGTCCTTGGATCTCCAAATTTTAAGTAAGTCAAGGCAGTTGTGTGAAATAGTGCTAAAGGGCCACCATCCCTGTGGAATGTTCTTCACACTTTGTTAGATCCATGCTCCAATTAACTGGACCTGAATATATGGCATAGCACTCAATCCAAGTGTAGGAACATGTAAATGACTTGCCATGTCCATAGATCTCCAAATTCAGGGTAAGTGAAGCCAGCTGTGCGAAATATTATTCATGGCCACCATCCCTGTAGAACGTTCTTCACACTTTGTTGAATCCATGCCCAAGTATATTTCGTATTATGCAGTCCAAGTGAAGGAAGCTTGAAAATGACCCATCCTAGCCAGAAATCTCCAAATTCCAGGTAAGTGCTCATGGCCACCCTCCCTGTAGATCGTTCTTCGCACTTGGTTGGACGGATGCTTGAATACGCTGGACCTTGGTTAAGTTACTCGGTGCTCGGTGAAATTACCTTACAATCCATGGAACATTAAAAACGTATAAAAGCATATGGATATTATCAAATTATTAGACTATTCTGGACCGCGTTAGAAGATCACAGCCTTGGCAGAATATCCGTACTTACAGGGTAAATAAGGAACGTTTCCAAATTCTTAATGGAATGAAATTTAATTGAATTAAAAACTGTTTTTTGGTGTTTTTTTTTACAATGATTTGAATCTGTTTTTTCCCCTCAAGTACAGAAAAATGGTTAAATACAATGATGATAGTGATTTCATTTTTCTTTTATATCTTCAGGTTCTGACATGTCCCCCGAGACACCTGGATCTTATTGTGAGACAATTGTATCAGCCGTGTCCTGCAGGTTTAGAGCCGACGCGAGATTCTGCTTTGCTGAAACATGTCGGTAAATGTAACTCCGAAGCCGCAGATGAAAATGTTGGCGATATCGAGACAATGTTAAAAAATAAATAAATAAATAAAATAACAGTAAGAAATTTGAGATAATTTCCACCTATTGTTATCTTTAGTAAATATTATTATTAGGTGGAATCTTCTAATATTCTATTTTTGCTTCCTGTAGGATAAATAATCAAACACTCTGTATAATTTGATAGTCGTAGACAGGAAGGAGGGGAAGAGAGGGAGGCAACTGCAGCTTAAGTATCTGAGACAGCATGCTGTGAGAGGGGAGGAGAGAGCAGAAGTGACTATAAATTACAGAAATTACACTCACAGGAGTGAGCAAACCAATAAAATCAAGAAGGACCCACTCACTCAAAAGATTACTCCTGATCAGCTCCCATTCTAGGATTGTCAAGGGATTAATAAATACATCCATGGTGGTATTGGGAAGGAATTAGTAATAATATCCCTGGTGGTCTAGGGAAGGAATTAGTAATAATATCCCTGGTGGTCTAGGGAAGGGACTAGTAATAATATCCCTGGTGGTCTAGGGAAGGAATTAGTAATAATATTCCTGGTGATCTAGGGAAAGGATTAGTAATAATATCCCTGGTGGTCTAGTGAAGGGATCAGTAATAATATCCCTGGTAGTCTAGGGAAGGGATTAGTAATAATATCCCTGGTGGTCTAGTGAAGGGATCAGTAATAATATCTCTGGTAGTCTAGGGAAGGGATTAGTAATAATATCCCTGGTGGTCTAGGGAAGGGATTAGTAATAATATCCCTGGTGGTCTAGGGAAGGGATTAGTAATAATATCCCTGGTGGTCTAGAGAAGGGATCAGTAATAATATCCCTGGTAGTCTAGAGAAGGGATTAGTAATAACATCCCTGGTGGTCTAGGGAAGGGATTAGTAATAATATCCCTGGTGGTCTAGGGGAGGGATTAGTAATAATATCCCTGGTGATCTAGGGAAGGGATTAGTAATAATATCCCTGGTGGTCTAGGGAAGGGATTAGTAATAATACAGCAACAAAGTGAACCAGCCACACAAAATATATGAATAAAAATTAACTTTTATTGAGTGCTCCTAAAAAGGTGTAGCAACATATATACATACAAAATATATAAACAAACATAAAACAAAATCATATAGGGGTAGACAATGTCAGGGGACGAAACCTGTCAAGTACAGGTGAAACGCGCGTCGGGTCCCTTTACTGTTGGTATGTATGGAGGCTAATCTTGGATCATCCTATGTGGGCAGTCTCATAGCTATCTGTGGGTTATTACACTGATTATTTGTTGTTTTCATTTACAACACTTTATTATTGGACACTTTCAGTTTTAGCTATGGTTGAGCCCTTTGTACCATGATATTAGTGTTGCCATCCAGTGTACATTCCATGGCTGACAAGTTAGTATTTGTAGCATTGTCTACCCCTATATGATTTTGTTTTATGTTTGTTTATATATTTTGTATGTATATATGTTGCTACACCTTTTTAGGAGCACTCAATAAAAGTTAATTTTTATTCATATATTTTGTGTGGCTGGTTCACTTTGTTGCTATGGTCATTTACCCACACATAATTTGTTATATTTGCCTCTATTGTTTACTATTAGTAATAATATCCCTGGTGGTCTAGGGAAGGAATTAGTAATAATATTCTGCATGGTCTAGGGAAGGAATTAGTAATAATATCCCTGGTGGTCTAGGGAAAGGATTAGTAATAATATCCCTGGTGGTCTAGGGAAGGAATTAGTAATAATATCCCTGGTAGTCTAGGGAAGGGATTAGTAATAATATGCTTAGTGGTCTAGGGAAGGGATTAGTAATAATATCCCTGGTGGTCTAGGGAAGGAATTAATAATAATATCCCTGGTAGTCTAGGGAAGGGATTAGTAATAATATGCTTAGTGGTCTAGAGAAGGGATTAGTAATAATATCCCTGGTGGTCTAGGAAAAGGATGAGTAATAATATCCCTGGTGTTCTAGGGGAGGGATTAGTAATAATTTTGCTGATGGTCTAGGAAAGGAATTAGTAATAATATCCCTGGTGGTCTAGAGAAGGGATTAGTAATAATATCCCTGGTGGTCTAGGGAAGGGACTAGTAATAATATCCCTCGTGGTCTAGGGAAGGGACTAGTAATAATATCCCTGGTGTTCTAGGGGAGGGATTAGTAATAATATCCCTGGTGGTCTAGGGAAGGAATTAGTAATAATATCCCTGGTGGTCTAGAAAAAGGAATTAGTAATAATATTCCTGGTGGTCTAGGGAAGAGACTAGTAATAATATTCCTGGTGGTCTAGGGAAGGGACTAATAATAATATCCCTGGTGGTCTAGGGAAGGGACTAGTAATAATATCCCTGGCGGTCTAGGGAAGGAATTAGTAATAATATCCCTGGTAGTCTAGGGAAGGGATTAGTAATAATATGCTTAGTGGTCTAGGGAAGGAATTAGTAATAATATCCCTGGTAGTCTAGGGAAGGGATTAGTAATAATATGCTTAGTGGTCTAGGGAAGGGATTAGTAATAATATCCCTGGTGGTCTAGGGAAGGAATTAGTAATAATATCCCTGGTAGTCTAGGGAAGGGATTAGTAATAATATCCCTGGTGGTCTAGGGAAGGAATTAGTAATAATATCCCTGGTAGTCTAGGGAAGGGATTAGTAATAATATGCTTAGTGGTCTAGGGAAGGGATTAGTAATAATATCCCTGGTGGTCTAGGGAAGGAATTAGTAATAATATCCCTGGTGGTCTAGAGACGGGATTAGTAATAATATCCCTGGTGGTCTAGGGAAAGGATTAGTAATAATATCCCTGGTGGTCTAGGGAAGGAATTAGTAATAATATCCCTGGTGGTCTAGGAAAGGAATTAGTAATAATATTACTGGTGGTCTAGGGAAGGGACTAGTAATAATATCCCTGGTGTTCTAGGGGAGGGATTAGTAATAATATCGCTGATGGTCTAGGAAAGGAATTAGTAATAATATCCCTGGCGGTCTAGAGAAGGGATTAGTGATAATATCCCTGGTGGTCTAGAGAAGGGATTAGTAATAATATCCCTGGTGGTCTAGGGAAGGGATTAGTAATAATATCCTTGGTTCTCTAGGGAAGGGATTAGTAATAATATTCCTGGTGGTCTAAGGAAGGGATTAGTGATAATATTCCTGGTGGTCTAGGGAAGGGATTAGTAATAATATCCCTGGTGGTCTGGGGAAGGGATTAGTAATAATATCCCTGGTGATCTAGGGAAGGGATTAGTGATAATATTCCTGGTGGTCTAGGGAAGGGATTAGTAATAATATCCCTGGTGATCTAGGGAAGGGATTAGTGATAATATTCCTGGTGGTCTAGGGAAGGGATTAGAAATAATATCCCTGGTGGTCTAGGGAAGGGATTAGTAATAATATCCCTGGTGGTCTAGGGAAGGGACTAGTAATAATATCCCTCGTGGTCTAGGGAAGGGACTAGTAATAATATCCCTGGTGGTTCTAGGGGAGGGATTAGTAATAATATCCCTGGTGGTCTAGGGAAGGAATTAGTAATAATATCCCTGGTGGTCTAGAAAAAGGAATTAGTAATAATATTCCTGGTGGTCTAGGGAAGGGACTAGTAATAATATTCCTGGTGGTCTAGGGAAGGGACTAGTAATAATATCCCTGGTGGTCTAGGGAAGGGACTAGTAATAATATCCCTGGCGGTCTAGGGAAGGAATTAGTAATAATATCCCTGGTAGTCTAGGGAAGGGATTAGTAATAATATGCTTAGTGGTCTAGGGAAGGAATTAGTAATAATATCCCTGGTAGTCTAGGGAAGGGATTAGTAATAATATGCTTAGTGGTCTAGGGAAGGGATTAGTAATAATATCCCTGGTGGTCTAGGGAAGGAATTAGTAATAATATCCCTGGTAGTCTAGCGAAGGGATTAGTAATAATATGCTTAGTGGTCTAGGGAAGGGATTAGTAATAATATCCCTGGTGGTCTAGGGAAGGAATTAGTAATAATATCCCTGGTGGTCTAGAGAAGGGATTAGTAATAATATCCCTGGTGGTCTAGGGAAAGGATTAGTAATAATATCCCTGGTGGTCTAGGGAAGGAATTAGTAATAATATCCCTGGTGGTCTAGGAAAGGAATTAGTAATAATATTCCTGGTGGTCTAGGGAAGGGACTAGTAATAATATCCCTGGCGGTCTAGGGAAGGAATTAGTAATAATATCCCTGGTAGTCTAGGGAAGGGATTAGTAATAATATGCTTAGTGGTCTAGGGAAGGAATTAGTAATAATATCCCTGGTAGTCTAGGGAAGGGATTAGTAATAATATGCTTAGTGGTCTAGGGAAGGGATTAGTAATAATATCCCTGGTGGTCTAGGGAAGGAATTAGTAATAATATCCCTGGTAGTCTAGGGAAGGGATTAGTAATAATATGCTTAGTGGTCTAGGGAAGGGATTAGTAATAATATCCCTGGTGGTCTAGGGAAGGAATTAGTAATAATATCCCTGGTGGTCTAGAGAAGGGATTAGTAATAATATCCCTGGTGGTCTAGGGAAAGGATTAGTAATAATATCCCTGGTGTTCTAGGGGAGGAATTAGTAATAATATCCCTGGTGGTCTAGGAAAGGAATTAGTAATAATATTCCTGGTGGTCTAGGGAAGGGACTAGTAATAATATCCCTGATGTTCTAGGGGAGGGATTAGTAATAATATCGCTGATAGTCTAGGAAAGGAATTAGTAATAATATCCCTGGTGGTCTAGAGAAGGGATTAGTGATAATATCCCTGGTGGTCTAGGGAAAGGATTAGTAATAATATCCCTGGTGGTCTAGGGAAGGAATTAGTAATAATATCCCTGGTGGTCTAGGAAAGGAATTAGTAATAATATTCCTGGTGGTCTAGGGAAGGGACTAGTAATAATATCCCTGGCGGTCTAGGGAAGGAATTAGTAATAATATCCCTGGTAGTCTAGGGAAGGGATTAGTAATAATATGCTTAGTGGTCTAGGGAAGGAATTAGTAATAATATCCCTGGTAGTCTAGGGAAGGGATTAGTAATAATATGCTTAGTGGTCTAGGGAAGGGATTAGTAATAATATCCCTGGTGGTCTAGGGAAGGAATTAGTAATAATATCCCTGGTAGTCTAGGGAAGGGATTAGTAATAATATGCTTAGTGGTCTAGGGAAGGGATTAGTAATAATATCCCTGGTGGTCTAGGGAAAGGATTAGTAATAATATCCCTGGTGGTCTAGGGAAGGAATTAGTAATAATATCCCTGGTGGTCTAGGAAAGGAATTAGTAATAATATTCCTGGTGGTCTAGGGAAGGGACTAGTAATAATATCCCTGGTGTTCTAGGGGAGGGATTAGTAATAATATCGCTGATGGTCTAGGAAAGGGATTAGTAATAATATCCCTAGTGGTCTAGGGAAGGGATTAGTAATAATATCCTTGGTTCTCTAGGGAAGGGATTAGTAATAATATTCCTGGTGGTCTAAGGAAGGGATTAGTGATAATATTCCTGGTGGTCTAGGGAAGGGATTAGTAATAATATCCCTGGTGGTCTGGGGAAGGGATTAGTAATAATATCCCTGGTGGTCTAGGGAAGGGATTAGTGATAATATTCCTGGTGGTCTAGGGAAGGGATTAGTAATAATATCCCTGGTGGTCTAGGGAAAGGATTAGTAATAATATCCCTGGTGGTCTAGGGGAGGGATTAGTAATAATATCCCTGGTGGTCTAGGGAAGGAATTAGTAATAATATCCCTGGTGGTCTAGAGAAGGGATTAGTAATAATATCCCTGGTGGTCTAGGGAAAGGATTAGTAATAATATCCCTGGTGGTCTAGGGAAGGAATTAGCAATAATATCCCTGGTGGTCTAGGAAAGGAATTAGTAATAATATTCCTGGTGGTCTAGGGAAGGGACTAGTAATAATATCCCTTGTGGTCTAGGGAAGGGATTAGTAATAATATCCCTGGTGTTCTAGGGGAGGGATTAGTGATAATATCCCTGGTGGTCTAGGGAAGGGACTAGTAATAATATCCCTGGTGTTCTAGGGGAGGGATTAGTAATAATATCCCTGGTGGTCTAGGGAAGGGACTAGTAATAATATCCCTGGTGTTCTAGGGGAGGGATTAGTAATAATATCCCTGGTGGTCTAGAGAAGGGACTAGTAATAATATCCCTGGTGGTCTAGGGAAGGGATTAGTAATAATATCCCTGGTGGTCTAGGGAAGGGATTAGTAATAATATCCCTGGTGGTCTAGGGAAGGGATTAGTAGTATTATCCCTGGTGGTCTAGAGAAGGGATTAGTAATAATATCCCTGGTGGTCTAGGGAAGGGATTAGTAATAATATCCCTGGTGGTCTAGGGAAGGGATTAGTAATAATATCCCTGGTGGTCTAGGGAAGGAATTAGTAATAATATCCCTGGTGTTCTAGGGGAGGGATTAGTAATAATATTCCTGGTGGTCTAGGGAAGGGACTAGTAATAATATCCCTGGTGGTCTAGGGAAGGGATTAGTAATAATATCCCTGGTAGTCTAGGGAAGGAATTAGTAATAATATCCCTGGTGTTCTAGGGGAGGGATTAGTAATAATATCCCTGGTAGTCTAGGGAAGGGATTAGTAATAATATTCCTGGTGGTGTATGGTAGTAAAGAGCCTAATGATAGAAAGTCTTGAGGTTTTAAGTAATGGAAGGGTTTATATGTTCATTCCTAGTGGTCTAGGACAGTTAAAGGGTTACAGTTAACATCCTTGGTCATCTAGGAGAGTGAAGGGGTTTATACTTTACTAGTATATCCCAGGTCATCTATACACTGACCGGTTTACGAGCCAGGGTGTAAAATTTATTAAGTGAAAAAGCAATTGAGACCCCAAATCCTCTCTACAACATAAGCAGACACCAGTATTATAGACAGCACCTGGTAAGTGGGGCCCCATTACAAATTTTGCATTTGGCCAAGGAACTTCAGGCAATGACTCTCTGGTTTGGGATGATGAAAAGAGTAATCTAAGAGAGATCATGATGGAGGAGATGCGAGGTGACTTGTTTGACCTCCGCCCCATGTAGACCCCCTCCCGCCTATGGCCCCTTATGTAGTTAATAGTACACTGCACACATATATAGAGGTTATATTCATGTATCTCATATCCCCGTACAGAACTCCTTCCAGATTATACAAAGTGTGAAATTCGAGAACTTGCTATAATTATAGTCAGCATTACTTCAACAAAATAGCCACATGCCTATAGGCACTCTATCATTGGGGGCTACTGTGACATAAATTATAAGTGGCATTAGACTGTGACATTGCTTGTACCACCCCAAAGTGTTTCCTTTCGGCACGTAAGCACTCCCCTTCGGGACACCATTCAGAATCCTGTTTATCTAATTATGCAGAGGAGCCTGAACCTCCACAGAAGCGAGGCCAAGACATATTCCGACTATTATCTGGCAGGAGTTTCAGAAACCAACACTGATGTTTCATGAATATTTACTGTCATGAATATTATATTTATCACTATGGTTCCTCCAGCTATGAAAGTTGACTTTTTCTTAGCAAAAGTTAAAACAACAATCCATGGCCGAATAGTTTTTTTTTTCAGGTTTCTTGAGAAGTCGCGAAGGTAAGGAGAGACATCAACGACAACTTGTGATGAGAACATTGGACTTCCGCGATATCTGCACCTACACCTGTTTGGGTTCCTCTGGTGGCATCATAAGAGGTCTGACCTCTCGAGGCATGGACTCCGCAAGACCTCCTAAAGTCTTGTGTATCTGGCATACATGTATTAGCAGGAGATTCTTGAAGTCAGTCTTGTGGGCCCCGCTGTAATCTTTTGTCCAGGGCCCCCTACCTCATCCCTACAGCGAATTCTTGATAGTGGATGGTTACAGGTGCTAAAGGAGTTTAATGAGCCTCAGTGTGGTTAATCTGTGGGTCTCCTTGGTTTATGGGCCAATCTCAAGACCTGGTGGTCTCCAATCTTAATACTGGTCCACGGGTTGCCTTTTCTTGCACCAAATTTGGGAACACACCTCAAAAACTGCCATTTGGGTGATGTTTTGATCTGACCAACTAGCCATCAAAATTTGGTCTTTGTCAAAGTTGCTGAGATCCAAGTGTTCCTTTGGTCCAGTCCCCGGTTCACCGATTGTTCTTCCTTGGACCACATTTGGGAGTAGCCTTCAAAATGTGCCATTTTGGAGATACCTTGTCAAAGTCACTCGGATCCTTAGGCTTACTCATTTTTCCTGGCACGCTGTCCTCCAGAAAATCGATCTCATTCATGGCTGAGTTACTTTGACGTTATGGCTGATATCAAGTTTCTTGAGTTTGACTTGTCCATGGTGGACCTCTCAATGCGAAACGGACTCCGATTTTGGTCTTCAAGCTTATTTTTGGCAATCCATTCCACTTGTATGGATGAACAAAGGACCTGGATATGCATTGAAGGGACCTCAGCTCTCCATTGAGTGCCATGGCTTCTTGGTAATGCTGATTGGTGGTGGTCTTAGGAGTTGGACATCATTGCTTGCTACGCCTGGAAATCATTTTTATACCTTGGCCTACAAAATGGGCAACTGAAGTTGTAACCTTTGCTATGTGGGGTCTAATGACTCACTGATGGTTTCATTCATGATCCAAGATTTGCTTCGCTTCGTGGTTTGGCTCCTTCTCTAAGGACTTGATTCATAGGTGAAGCATAACTTTACGTTCGAGTCCATTCATTGTGCACACATCTGCCTTTTTACGGCACCAGACACAAAGCCAGTAACCCATTGCTTCCTGCCTAAACCCCCAATGCACAGTCACATAGGCTTAGAGATTATTTACTTAATGGAAATTGAAGGATTTGCGTTTGCAGAGGACAAAGGGACACATTGTATCCAAATTTTTTTGCCTATGATCCGCGTATTAACTGAGTATATTTGCACATTACAATGGCACAAAACACAACTATTATGAAATGACCATCGGCGGAATTATCCATAAGCATTCGCGTAATTGAGGGCAAGGGAGCCGAGCTTGTTTATATTGTAATGTTTATATTGAGACGTAATTATCTTCTCGTTCTTTGTACTTGTTTATGGAACAATTACAAGTTACGACGAGCATTGTAATACTTGTGTCTCATAGTCGGGGAGCTGGTTGGCACTCATGGGAGCTTTAGTGAAAAAGACCTAAAACAAAGACCAAGGTGACCTCAATTTAACAACAATGGTAGAAAAACCAAGTAGAAGCCTCCTCATGAATTTTTTAGAAAAATTTCTAAAAATTTTTAAAAATTCTTCAACTCAAGTTGACTTTAGTTCCTTCTGATGATCTTCTCTTTGTGACCTCGAGCTTTTCAACATTGATGGAACATCTATTGTAGGTTTGGCATTAACTAACCATGGTGTAGAGTCCAAAGGACCTTCCAGTTCTTCTCCCGAGTCTCCAGAGATGTAGAGTCTTACAATCAGGTCAAAGCCTCCTGAGAAGTCATCATTGGTGACAGATGCTCCACTGGGGACAAAGGGTGTGAACATGGTGAGGGTAAAGATAAGCATGTCAGGATAGCTGAAGGTCAGTGCCTCGAAAGAGCCAAAATCTGGACTAGGTAAAAAGTGAGACATAGCCAGAAGGCAAGGATGAGGCCAAGATGAAGACAGGAGCGAAGGTCAAGATATGGCAACATTTTTAACCAGAAATGGAAATAAATTATAAACCAGAGAGCTACAGATGTGTCCACCATGTCTCTTACCTTTCCACAACTCTATTTAGGGGCGTTCACACTTGCACTCCTGTGCGCCCTGTGTCATTCTGCCGGGTTTCCGTCCTCAGCCCCGGAGAAACTGGACAGGGGACGGCTACCCAGTGGTCAGTTTTAAAGCCCATTCATTTGAATGGATTTTAAAAGCAAACCACAGATGTCCGTATGCAGCCTCTCCTCAGGGAAGCTGGGGGTTTTTTTTGGCCGGACACAAAGTCCTGCATGTCCGACTTTGTGTCCGGCCATAAAAATATTGCAAAGTATTCTAATGACTAGATTATATTATGGAGCATTCTAATGACCAGATTATAATACAGAGCATTCTAATGACCAGGTTATATTATGGAGCAGTCTAATGACCAGATTATATTACAGAGCATTCTAATGATGATATTATATTATGGAGCATTCTAATGATGATATTATATTATGGAGCATTCTAATGACCAGATTATGTTATGTAGCATTCTAATGACCAGATTATATTATGAAGTATTCTAATGACCAGATGATATTACAGAGCATTCTAATGAACAGATTACATTATGGAGCATTCTAATGATCAGATTATATTATGAAGTATTCTAATGACCAGATGATATTATGGAGCATTCTAATAACCAGATTATATTATGGAGCATTCTAATGACCAGATTATATTATGAAGTATTCTAATGACCAGATGATATTACAGAGCATTCTAATGAACAGATTATATTATGGAGCATTCTAATGACCAGATTATAATACAGAGCATTCTAATGATGATATTATATTACGGAGCATTCTAATGACCAAATTATATTATGGAGCATTATAAAGACTGGATTATATTACAAAGTATTCTAATGACCAGATTGTATTACAGAGCAGTCTAATGACCAGATTATATAATGGAGTATTCTAATGATGATATTATATTATGGAGCATTCTAATGACCAGATTATATTACAGAGCATTCTAATGACCGGACTATATTATGGAGCATTATAAAGATGGATTATATTACAGAGCATTCTAATGACCAGATTATATTATGGAGCATTATGAAGACTGGATTATATTACAGAGCATTCTAATGACCAGATGATATAATGGAGTATTCTAATGATGATATTATATTATGGCACATTCTAATGACCAGATTGTATTACAGAGAATTCTAATGACCAGATTATATTATGGAGCTTTCTAATGACCAGATAATATTACAGAGCATTCTAATGATGATATTATATTATGGAGTATTCTAATGACCGGACTATATTATGGAGCATTATAAAGACTGGATTATATTACAGAGCAGTCTAATGACCAGTGTATAATACAGATAATGGGGGTATATATCAATCCCTCTATGGCCATTTCTAGCATATAGATCATATTGTAGTGAATATTTGGAGCAAGGTCCTTCCTTGTGGTAAACGTGCACCACAACCCCCATTCTGCTCCTTGCTTGCCACGTTATCCCAATGAGCAGGTCAGGTCAGGGCCACGTCCCCATATCGTAACATATCCATTATAATATATGCCAGTTTTCTAGTGTGAGTAATAATGGAAAACGACACCAGTTCCTAACTGACGTAGATCTCCATTCTAGTGCATAGGAAGGCCCTGCGCCATTAGGTGAGGTCTTTATTAAGATTGGCGTATGAAATGCCATTTGTAATAAATCAGCCCTAATGTATCATTGTAGTGATCAGTATAGAGATAGATGTCTAATGACGAGCGAGTAATAAAGTACAGTATATACAGTATACAATATAGATAGCATGCAGAGGATTGGATTATACAGAGAGCATTCTATTGGGCAGTTTATAATACAGGGAGCATTCTAATAACTCATGTACACTCACCGGCCACTTTATTAGGTACACCATGCTAGTAACGGGTTGGACCCCCTTTTGCCTTGAGAACTGCCTCAATTCTTCGTGGCATAGATTCAACAAGGTGCTGGAAGCATTCCTCAGAGATTTTGGTCCATATTCACATGATGGCATCACACAGTTGCTGCAGATTTGTCGGCTGCACATCCATGATGCGAATCTCCCGTTCCACCACATCCCAAAGATGCTCCTCTATTGGATTGAGATCTGGTGACTGTGGAGGCCATTGGAGTACAGTGAAGTCATTGTCATGTTCAAGAAACCAGTCTGAGATGATTCCAGCTTTATGACATGGCATTGCATTATCCTGCTGAAAGTAGCCATCAGATGTTGGGTACATTGTGATCATAAAGGGATGGACATGGTCAGCAACAATACTCAGGTAGGCTTTGGCGTTGCAACGATGCTCAATTGGTACCAAGGGGCCCAAAGAGTGCCAAGAAAATATTCCCCACACCATGACACCACCACCACCAGCCTGAACCGTTACCGATACAAGGCAGGATGGATCCCTGCTTTCATGTTGTTGACGCCAAATTCTGACCCTACCATCCGAATGTCGCAGCAGAAATCGAGACTCATCAGACCAGGCATCGTTTTTCCAATCTTCAATTGTCCAATTTCGATGAGCTTGTGCAAATTGTAGCCTCAGTTTCCTGTTCTTAGCTGAAAGGAGTGGCACCCGGTGTGGTCTTCTGCTGCTGTAGCCCATCTGTAGCCTCAAAGTTGGACGTACTGTGCGGCGTTCAGAGATGCTCTTCTGGCTACCTTGGTTGTAACGGGTGGCTATTTGAGTCACTGTTGCCTTTCTATCAGCTCGAACCAGTCTGGCCATTCTCCTCTGACCTCTGGCATCAACAACGCATTTCCGCCCACAGAACTGCCGCTCACTGGATGTTTTTTCTTTTTCGGACCATTCTCTGTAAACCCTAGAGATGGTTGTGCGTGAAAATCCCAGTAGATCAGCAGTTTCTGAAATACTCAGACCAGCCCTTCTGGCACCAACAACCATGCCACGTTCAAAGGCACTCAAATCACCTTTCTTCCCCATACTGATGCTCGGTTTGAACTGCAGGAGATTGTCTTGACCATGTCTACATGCCTAAATGCACTGAGTTGCCGCCATGTGATTGGCTGATTAGAAATTAAGTGTTAACGAGCAGTTGGACAGGTGTACCTAATAAAGTGGCCGGTGAGTGTATAATACAACAAGCATTCATTGAAACATTCTAATGACCACTTTATGGTATAGGAGGTGCGAGCAGTTCATGATACAAAGAGCATTCTAATGGCCGGGTTATAATACAGGGGCATTCTAATAGCTCATGTATAATATAACAAACGCTCTCATCAACATCTTATAATATACTAGCCACTGACCGCGACTTCGTCTGCGGGTTGTTGGCATTGATGATCCGCCTATATTCAGAAAATTGCTGCCATCAATGGTTCGGCTGCTCCGGCATTTCGGCAGCTCTCAAGCTGTCCTGCTGCTGAACTTGTTCCTCACACTGTGCCTGTGATGGTTTCGGCATCTCAGCAGCTCACTGGGACGTCATATACTGAGCTTGTTGGTGTTGATGATCTGCCTGCTCCGGCATTTCAATAGCTGTCAAGCTGGCCTGCTGCTGAACTTGTTCCTGGCGCTGTGCTTGTGATTGTTCTGGTATCTCAGCAGCTCACTGGGACGCCAAATATAATGAACATGTTGTTGGCTTTGATGATCCGCATGCTCCGGCATTTCGGCAACTCTCAAGCTGGCCTGCCGCTGAACTTGTTTCTAGCACTGTGCCTGTGATTGTTTTGGCATCTCAGCAGCTCGCTGGGACGTCATATTATGAGCGTGTTGTTGGCATTGATGATCCGCCTGCTCCAGCGTTTCAGCAGCTGTCAAGCTGGCCTGCTGCTGAACTCGTTCCTCACGCTGTGCTCATGATTGTTCCAGCATCTCAGCAACTCGCTGGGACACCATATAATGAACGTGATGTTGGCTTTGATGATTCCCCTCAGCTCCACTTGAGAACTCTGTGACTTCTGGCTACCTTCATAGCTCTCGTTGTTTGCAACAAATTAGATTTTTTTTTTTCCCGGCATGGATTAAAGTTGTGTGCCCATGTCAGTTTGTCAGCACTGCCTGGGGCAGATCAGATAATATGCAGATGAATGTACACAATGGACCGAGGGTTAGCTGTGCGTTTACACAGCGAGATAACAGACATGGCTTTATCAGAAGCTGAGATAAAGCTTCTGGCAAGAGCAGTGTAATATAGTATGTGAACATAAATTCATAACAGTTGTGAAGCCATGTCATTTACCAGGATAAAACATAGCCTATGTTTTAATCGAGGTTACAATCTATCTATGTGCCAGATTTAATTCAAATCCGTTCAGGAGTTTTTGCGTGATTGAGGAACAAACATCCAAACACACAAACTTTCACATTTATTCTAATGGTCAGGTTATAATATGGGGGCATTCAAATAACTCATGTATAATACAACAAGCATTCTCATGAATATTATATTATACTAGCTTTTACCCGCAACTTCGTCCACGGAACCCCGACCCCCTGCGGGACCCACCTGGAGCGGTGCGCAGGCTTGCTCCTTTGCCTTGTGTCCGCAGTGGGCCCTTCCTACATCTGTGGACCCTCGGGGCATACCCTGTGGCCCGCTGGAACTGTTTATCTCCTCTCCCTCCTGGCGCCCGCCACCCCCTTTCTCCCTACCCGCTTCCACATGTGGTCACTCCTTCCTCCTACCCTGTGCCCCTTTGCCCTCCAGGAACGTGTCCCCTTACCCCCTTACCATATGCCCACTTCCCCTGTCTTACCTTTCCCGTGCCCCCCCACCCACCCTGCGGCCCGCTGGAATTCTTTACCTGGTCTCTCTCCTGGCGCCCCCCCCCTTTCTCCCTACCCGCTTCCCCATGTGGTCACTCCTTCCTCCTACCCCGTGCCCCTTTGCCCTCCAGGAACGTGCCCCCTTACCCCCCTACCCCATGCCCCCTTCCCCTGTCTTACCTACCCCATACCCCCTTTTCCCCCCACCAGACCCTACCGACCGTGTGTCCCCTTTCCCCCTACCAACCTGTGTCCCCGTCCTTACCACACCCTGGGCTTCCCGTGCAGTGATGTTCCAACTTGTAGTGTCCAGAGACGGCAAATGCTGTGGGACAGCTGGCCAAACCGGCATTCCAGAGCGCGGCGCAGGCGACCCCCTGTCCGGCCGCGGCACAGCACTGCGGTCCCGTGGTGAGGCCACATAGGTGGGACAGTGTATGGACTTGTCGCTGCCCCAGAGTAGAGACCCTTGTGCAGGAGACTCCTGACCTCTCAGAGATGCCATGTTGATGTGGCTGGCGGCCAGATTATAACTCCGCCCACATAGAGAAGCGGCATCCAATCAGCTGAGCTGCTGAAAGGGCTGGGATGACGTCATCCCAGGTCCTACAGCGTCCCAGGTCCTGCAGCGAATTGAACCGTGAGAAGCAGCGGACGCGGGAGTGAATTGCGGTGGTGTACGGGAATTCCATGTAGCCTATCGTTCAATCCGGGACCCAAGGTATGTATGTGCGCATTTTCAGACAAATCCGTTCGCCCGTGTAAGTGTGATTGAGGAACAAACACACAAACATCCAAACATCCAAACATCCAAACACACATACTCTCACCTTTATACTATAGAGAGATGAAGGGCATTCTAATTAACAGTTTATAATAACACAGGGGACATTGTTACATTTCTGATACAACAAGCATTCTCATGGCCAGGTTATACTACATAGACTTCTACCGACCGGTTCAATCACACAGGACTCATTTATAATGCACAGAACATTCTCATTAATGGCTTATAATATAGAGAACCTTCTATTGACCAGCTGGTAATACAAAGAGTCTTCTATTGATCGGACCAGTAACCAGCGTATAATACAACATGTATCACGTATAATCTCTAATCGAGACGATCAATCTCGATCATGAACTAAGCAAAAGCGCAAAAAGTATAAAATCTCCACCGATCCTGTAATTCAAGTTTTGGGACTCATTATAAAGACTCAAGTATCGTATACATTTGTATTTCCCATCTGAGCACACCCTCAATTTTACAACATAAACAAATACATTAATATAGCCCTGAAATAAAGGAAGACTGGAGGACCCCTCCTCCCCAAAAACAAGTGAAGAATTAATTAACAAAACAAGGCTACTTCCCTCCCTTGCCCCCCAAAACAGTGCCACACCTGTCCACAGGTTACATGCAGTATTGCAGCTCAATCCAACTCTTTTCAATATAGTTGATCTGTAATACCAGATACCACCAGGTGTGGTGCTGTTTATAGAAGAAAGAAGCCATGTCCTTCTATTAGTGCACTACCTCTATAATGTCTATCCTGTCCTGAGGACACCTTGATCCCCCAATGTAGGTTATTTAAGGTAAGTGGTCAGTGATTACTCCAAAGTCACCTATAACTGGAGTTGTCTTCTGCCGGACCTTGGGATCCATTACTTTGTCAGAATCTGGACTAATAAAAATAATGGGCCTTCTAGTAAAGGTCAATAAGATGATTACGATGCTGTTTTAGACCTTGTGCAGTTCCTAAGGGGTTGGACATAGGCATGTCAAGCTCCACCCCCGAGGAACTGTAATAGAAACAACACAACGTATAGGAATGGGGAAGCCCTGATTCCATCATGTGAATGGAGCTGTAATGTCAGCACTCCATTGATTTCTATAGGGTTGAAAGAGGGTTGTACTCTAACAATATATCATATAATTCCTATAATCCGTCATCCAATAGTCCAAAAAATCAGTGGAAATGGAAAATTATCTGGAGATAGGCAAAGACGTGAATGAAAACATAGAGTTATCACAGCCTATGCCTCTTAGGGTGCCATCATTTATAACTTTTTTTTGGCCATATGACAGGGGTAGGTAACCTTAGAGCCCTCCATCTGTTGTAGAACTACCAGTCCCATCATGCTCTGCTCCTCGTGGCACTCAGACAGAAGTGAATAGAGCATGCTGGGAGTTGTAGTTTGACCGCAGCTGGAGTGCTGAAGGTTGCTGATCCCTGCCATACGAGGATACAGACCGTTTGATAATCCAGCACTTGTCGGATCCAGTTTGAAGGAATGTTACCCGGTATAGAGAAGTTTTGGATTTCCACCCTGCGTTTCCCTCATTGTCCAGCAGAGGGCTTCTTCGGAGAAATCCTATCAGGCTCGTGATTAGATGACAGACTGGGGAGAGCAGATTCTACCAGTTTCTCAATGTGAAACATGGCATCGGAGGAGCCCCTGGAGCATCGCACTCACTAATCAGGATTTTGCATTCGCACAGAAGCCTAAACTGCTTGGGTTGTGAGATGATATATTAAATGGATGTAATGCCGGATAACCGGCGAATAAAATACGTTACTGTAGCCGCAGCTCGAAAGGGAAAATCTGGTGTAAAAGTGATCGCCCCCATCTGATGTAGTGATGCCCCCCCAAATATGAGGAGTCAATGATATCATCATGGAGGGTTAAGGGGGTTGCAGACGGCGCTGAATGAATGTGGATAACGCAGAATACCCCATTGGAGAGAAGGGGCAAAAAGGTCCAGGAGCCCCCAGGTGTCTGCAAAACCAATGGCCGCCAATGGATTGTACTAGACAACTGGTAACTCATTGATGTCAACTGGTGCAGGGAGGAAAGGGGGGAAATATCAGGTGGTATCAGAAGGTCCGGAGTGGAAAACCTCTTCATGATAGATAGATAGATAGATAGATAGGAGATAGATAGATAGATAGATAGATAGATAGATAGGAGATAGATAGATAGATAGATAGATAGATAGATAGATAGATAGATAGATAGATAGGAGATAGATAGATAGATAGATAGATAGATAGATAATAGATAGATAGGAGATAGATAGATAGATAGATAGATAGATAGATAGATAGATAGATAGATAGATAGATAGGAGATAGATAGATAGATAGATAGATAGATAGGAGATAGATAGATAGATAGATAGATAGATAGATAGATAGATAGATAGATAGGAGATAGATAGATAGATAGATAGATAGATAGATAGGAGATAGATAGATAGATAGATAGATAGATAGATAGATAGGAGATAGATAGATAGATAGATAGATAGATAGATAGATAGATAGGAGATAGATAGATAGATAGATAGATAGATAGATAGGAGATAGATAGATAGATAGATAGATAGATAGATAGATAGATAGGAGATAGATAGATAGATAGATAGATAGATAGATAGGAGATAGATAGATAGATAGATAGATAGATAGATAGATAGATAGATAGGAGATAGATAGATAGATAGATAGATAGATAGGAGATAGATAGATAGATAGATAGATAGGAGATAGATAGATAGATAGATAGATAGATGATAGATAGATAGATAGATAGATAGATAGATAGATAGGAGATAGATAGATAGATAGATAGATAGATAGATAGGAGATAGATAGATGGATAGATAGATGATAGATAGATAGATAGATAGATAGATAGATAGATAGAAGATAGATAGATAGATAGATAGATAGATATTAGATAGATAGATAGATAGATAGATGATAGATAGATAGATAGATAGATAGATAGATAGATAGATGATAGATAGATAGATAGATAGATAGATAGATAGATAGATAGGAGATAGATAGATGGATAGATAGATGATAGATAGATAGATAGATAGATAGATAGATAGATAGATGGATGGATGGATGGATGGATGGATGGATGGATAGATAGATAGATAGATAGATAGATAGATAGATAGATAGATAGATAGGAGATAGATAGATAGATAGATAGATAGATAGGAGATAGATAGATAGATAGATAGATAGATAGGAGATAGATAGATAGATAGATAGATAGATAGATAGATAGATAGATAGATAGATAGATAGGAGATAGATAGATAGATAGATAGATAGATAGATAGGAGATAGATAGATAGATAGATAGATAGATAGAAGATAGATAGATAGATAGATAGGAGATAGATAGATAGATAGATAGATAGATAGATAGATAGATAGATAGATAGATAGATTAGTTTCTGTATACCCTTCTATCTTGCCTGTATATTTGTCTCCTGATCCTGATTAGATCTGAACTCCTGACATTTCTTCCATCTCTTCCCTGCCCTTTGATCTTTCCTCTTTAACCCTTTCCATTATTATTATTATTATTATTATTATTATTATTATTATTATTATTATCATTCTGTTACATTGTTTCCTTGCACGTTGCGTGCTGCGCTCCAGGCCGGTGCCCGCGGCTCCTCGTCCAGCCTATGCAGCATGTATGTGGAGTATACAGCAAATAGTAAAGAGACAGAATGCCAGGGAGGAGGATGGAACAACCTGTGGGTGTTTTCCAGTAAGACGAGGCGAGCAAACGGCTGAGTGAAGGCTGAGGACTAAGCCCAGGCTCCCCCCGCCACCCTCCAGTGGTACGGCCTGGCTCTCAATGCATGTGTGATTGTCAAGCCTGAGCATTTGCAGGATTGGTCCCTTCTTCTCATTCATGTAACCTGTGTGTGCGCCTCTACTCCGTATACATGTTACCATTCCTATCAGGAACAGGCGACGGTGCAAAGGAGAATCTTATAAATCTAGTCATCCTATACACGGGGGATACCGGAGCGTGCTGGGGTTGTGTGCGGCTGCTGAGCTCTTCTGCAAGGAAACCCTGAGCAGCATCTTACAGAAAAACCAGGACAGCACCGCTGTGTGCACACAAGGGTTATACTTGTCCGGTTGTGGATTCCAGAGCGGCGTCGGAGAAGCCGGCCGAATGGTAAGCGATTGCTGCAAGTCTTCCCCATCCCTACGGGCTGAATGGTGTCCTTCCCTTCCCCGTCTTCCCGTGTCGGCTTCCAGTGCGCTGCATCATTGTACCGAGACTTACGAGAGCCTCGACTCACATTACATATTGTTCTGCAAGACGTACGTGTAGACAGGGCTGAGCCGGGCATTTTGGAAGGAGCCCTGGTGGGATTTGCACAAACCTTACCATTTCTCCTTGACTGTCTATGGGTTGATGAGCGCTGCTCTGGAGGCTCCAGGGTCTGGAAAGACAAGTAGGGTCATTTTTCAATGTCCCGTGGAGTGACACGATTTATTGGCTATAGGGCATCCGACGAGGGGTGGCTTTACATCCCCCCTACCCCTATGGGGTGTACCCAAAAAGGGGGGTTGCAGATGGACCCAGTTGCAAAATTTAGGATGGTACAGTCAGGGAACAGAACTGGCCAGAAGGCAGAGGAGACTGGAGACCCCCCAGTACCCAATGTAATCCGCAGATATGTTTATGGACCTATGGACGGGCGGACTTGGGGAAGATATTAACCGGCGCATTGCCAAGGAAAAGTTCCTTGGGCCCTGTCTATAAGATTTGGTCTTAGGAAGTCAGAGGTGACCCCCAAGGAGGGACGGTGCGGGGTTAATAATGTAGATTGGATGACCTTATATACTCCAGGACTTCCAAAATCTTACCGTCCCAGATCTGTTACGTATCCTATAGACGGATAGAACTGATGGGAGCACTTGGTGTTTTTTTGGGGGGTATTTATTTGATTATTTTTGTATTTTTTTTTTAATATTTATTATTAATTTTATTATTTATTTATTATTATTATTATTATTATTATTATTATTATTATTATTATTATTATTTATTATTTTATTTCATACATTTCCTATTTTTTGCCTATTTTATATATTTTGTATCATTTCGACTATATTTTATTTTATATTATTTTATTTTTTTATTTTATTTTATATTATTTTATTTTTTATTTTTTTAATTTATATTATCCTATTACATTAATCTTATTTTAACCCTACGTTGTCCCTCCTCTCTCGATTACGTTTTTATGATTTTTTTACATTTTCACATCCCCCCCCCCAATCCAGGATTATTTCCATCTTTCTCTTCTTTTTAACCCCATGATGACGACTTCTATCGCCGGATTATTAATTTATTTCTTCCCCCGCCACACATACCGCATAAAGGGATTTTGCTTGAAATTGCCTGTAGCATCCGAATGTGTTTTGTTAACCCCGTAATCACCTTCACCGATCAGACTCCCATCATTTTTTTTTTTGCTGCAGTTCCTTTCTTTACATCCTTTCATCATCACAGCGTATCGTAAAGTGAGAAGGAAAGATTCTATTATATAAGGTGGGCATTTAGAAGGTGGTGGTCGGAGATAGGGACCTATTCTCTTGCCAGGGGCCGGCAAGAGAAGCCCCGTCACTTATAAACATAGCGTCGGGGTTGTGAAGCCTCATTGGCTTGCGCCGGAGTTCTTCTAATTCTACGATTTGCGGCTCCTTCTCGCTACTATTTACATATCTCATTTTCACGAGCCCAAGGAACCTTCATCTAGCGGCTGGAGACGCCGAATCCTTCCACGATGGGGGGGGGGATGCTTACTAAATGCACAGCGTGAACATCCAGCCTTGTTATGGTGCAGACTATAGGAGGACGTATAGAGATTTCGCCTTATTGAATTCCATTAGGGCAGGTCCTTCGAGGGATAACCTTGGTTACCCATGTGCTACTACTACGCTGAGTAGAGGCGTGTCATTAGAGGTATCGTGACAGGTTGCCTATTAAAGGGGTCCTCCAGCTTTAATAAGTTATGGTTAATTCATTTAAAGGGTCGGCGCTATACCGTGACTATGTCTGTTGAAGTCTGTTTGAGGGGTGTGTACCTCTTTAAGGATTGTATCAATTTTACCAAGGTTTTTGTACAGGGTTCTAGAAGGATTCTGATTGGTTGGAGATTTTGTAGATCAGGGATGATCGGGGAGGATCTTAAAGGGACAGTTACACCTATAATTTTTTTTTATTTTTTTTTTTAGGAATTCAAATGGTCTATGGTCTAGTTTTATGGAAAAGTTGCCAAATTGGGTTTTGCACAAAAATTTGGGACTTTGTTCTGCTTTGTTTTCTTAGAATGTAGGCGGGACATAGATTTCAGAGTTCTACAATGATTCTGATTGGTTGGAGATTCTGTAGATCAATGATGATCAGGGCGGATCTTAAAGGGGTCACTACACCTATGTCTATCCCTGTCTAATCCCTACCCCACGGACTCCATGCGATCCCTACTTTATCTTTCACATCTTCAGTGCTGAAGATATCCAAGTTCTACATTAATAAGTCTGAAAGGGAACCTGTTGGGGCAGTTGGGGCAATAAACCACCCACAAGTCTGCCACTCATTCTCCTTGGTCAATATCTGTGCAACTTGGCGGTGAACACCTAAGACTTTAAGATACAGTAGACTGGTGGCTATGGATATAATTGCTTATCAACGACAACAATCTAATTACTATTAGTTATGTCAGGGAGAGTGTTGCAAAATGGTAACGTCTCTTCTCACAGGTCAACACAATGCCAACCAAGTTTGGAGGTTACCATCTAAGCAAACGGAGAGAGACTCGTTGCTATGCATATTCTGCTTAGAGTCTGTCTCATCTCACATCATTTCATAGCTGATGCTCCATTGATTCTGGTACAGTTGGAATTTTTTCTCTAGCCCCCACCATTCCTGAGCAATCAATGCTGTTAGTTTTGGTGCCTGATATACTAGTCTCTGTACTGTCAGGTGGGCGGTGTCAGGAGCAGACAGGGGGTGTGATTCTGAGCTCTGACACTGGCTGCCTCTGATTGGAGCTCTGAATCACGCCCCCTGTCTGACCCCACCCACCAGACATGACAGAGATTAAATAGCACATCAGGCACCAAAACTAACTGCACTTGTTGCTCAGGAACAATGGGGGTTAGAGAGAAAAATCCAACTAACTGGAATCAGTGGAGAGGCGACTATTAACATAAACTAAGAACTTGAAATGGTGGAGGTGGTGAAAGGTCCTCTTTAAGCCTAGCTATCTCACTCCTTCTATGCCTAGGATTCCTTTAGTTTTCTGGCTCTATATTCTCTGAACTTATCCCAAAGACCTTTCACTGTTTTCTACTGATTCCCTGGTTTACTGATTTTGACTTGTTCTCCTACTTACTTGCTCTCTTGCTGATTTGGCTTTATCCGTGACCTCTTGGACTTGACCCTGGCTTGGACTTTTGTATACTCTTTGATGTCATTCTATATATTCCTGTACTCTCCTAGCTTACGTATTACTCTCTATGTCTGCCCATAATGTGACACATTGTTCTGCAGCTACAACCTGGGTCCCGAATAGCCAAGTCCATCCTGCCTACTGATGGGCTCTGTTGAACGTAATGGAGTAGCTTTATACTCTGTCAAATGGAGTAGTGTTGGGCTACAGACAGCTGGTTGTAGTTGCCATCTTCTAGTCCTGCTAGTTGCCTGCTGTCCATTGGGAAATTGCTTGGACAGCTATTCCACCTCCTTGGGAATTGCTTAAGTTGCAATTCCATAACAAGCAAGCTTAGATGGAGAGAGTAAGGAGAGAGCGATGACACACTTCAATCCCTCTTTCCAGCGCTCAACATGGAGCCAACCCAACTTGGTAATAAACAACCCATAGCTGGCGGAAAGTTCTCCCGGCTCCCGACCTTCCTCTATCTCTTATGTTCTAAGCAGCAAGAAGACACTTGGATTCACAATGGTGCGTGGGACCATTGCATATATAGCACCAGGCCCTCCTCTGTGCCACATTGTCCCGACATCATACAATTTAATGACAACTTCAACTTTGCCTCGTTGTCAGATATAGGATATGATATAGGAAAACGAGTCAGGTACTAAAAAAAGGGAGAAATATTTATAAGGTAAGCATAATGTGAACGAGGGGTGTGGTGGGTTAGGACAGGTGATGTCATAGATCCAACATGGTGATGGCACTTATGTGGGATATTTAGCTGACACATAGGCAGAATGTCAAAAGATACTTTGTTACAATTGAAGGATAACCCCTGGGCCAAATGGAAATTGGCAGGAAGGAATGTTAGGGTCGGCCCCTCAGTGTCCCTCCCCCCAACTGGTGAGGAACCTATAGCAAGAGAACATTCTATATTTGGCCTTACTAATGGAGGGTATAGTATATGGTTAGGGTGGAGCTGATCTTGAGATTTCAGGATCGATTTTAAAATACGATTTCTGATCATTTTCCAGCCGATCCCGATCGTGAAATTTGTTCGATTGTCGATCGGGATCCAATCTTTCCCGATACCGATTGTTCATCCCTATATATGGCAAGAGGTATCTATCTATCTATCTATCTATCTATCTATCTATCTATCTATCTATCTCCTATCTATCTATCTATCTATCTATCTATCTATCTATCTCCTATCTATCTATCATCTATCTATCTATCTATCTATCTATCTATCTATCTCATATCTATCTATCTATCTATCTATCTATCTCCTATCTATCTCCTATCTATCTATCTATCTATCTATCTATCTATCTATCTCATATCTATCTATCTATCGATCTATCTCCTATCTATCTATCTATCTATCTATCTATCTATCTATCTGTGGCTTCCTTTGAAATTGGCAATTGGACAATGGAAATGTGATATTTGACACGTTATAAATAAGGACACCTCTCTGTCTTTCCACCTCTATCACATCTTTGTGCCCATTAATCTATCACATCTATCACACTATTGTGGAAAGTATTAATTTGTGTCAGCAGCTTCTCACCTAGATGTGTAAATCTAGAGCATATTTTTAGCGATTGCCATATGCCATCATACCTTCCTAACACCTAATAACATACAATGTCTATGGTCATCAGAAGAACAAAGTCCACTCTCTTTGACTTATGGTTTTACATATCAGGACATAATAAAAAAAACATCTGGTTCTTAAAAATTTGGTAAGTCCAAGCTTGGATGAAGAATAACACGGGGCGGAATCCTTTGGGTTGAGGTTCGTGCTTGGACTCTACCATTTCAACTCCACGATTGATTTCTTCTACACTTTTTGTGTTATAGTTTTGTTGGTGTCCTTGGGATCATTGACCTGTTGCATGACCCAGTTTTGGCCAAGCTTTAGCTGTTGGATGGGTGGCTTATATTTGATTGACTTTGGTGGTCATGGTCGATGACTTCCAGGTGATTGGGTCCTGTGGCTGCAAAGCAAGCCTAAATCATCCCACCTCTTCTACTATAGGTTGTGTTAACATGTCCCTGTACATTACGGCCAAACATCTCCACTTTGGTCTCTCCGTCCAAAAGACATTGTTCCAGAATTCTTGTGGTTTGTTCAGATAGAACTTTGCAAACTCAAGCTGTGCTGCCAAGTTCTCTGTAGAAAGAAGCTTTCTCCTGACAACCCGTCCACACCAGTCATACCTGTTCACACTTTTTCTAGTTGTATTGTCATATGCCTGGTCATTTAACATGCTGAGGCTTGTGGAGTCTGAGATGTAGCTTGTGTTTTTTTTTATTTTTTGAGTATATATTGTAAGCTCCCTTGAATGTTTTCCACTTTTGAATAATCTTTCTCGCTGTAGAATGATGTATTTCATTGATTGAGGGGCAACAACAATCTACGATCATTGCTGATGTCTTTCCTCCTTGACTTTGTGTCTAAATGCTTCAGACCAATCAACTGCCAAAACCTCTGCATTTATACATGAGGTCACACATGGCCATTCATAGTTGGTTCATGGTGTTTTTTGATACTTTGCCAGGTGTTGATGACCCTATTTGCTTTATTGATGGACAACCTTAGGTTACAAAAGAAGATCTTGCCTCCTTAATGTGGATCTCTATGTCCAGTACCATCTTGCACTTTCATGTGATTGGAGATGCTGAGTCAATAATCTATTATCAATAAAGTAGCTTACTGAGGATGGTCCAAGACTTAAGATACCTGGCTATTCCTTCCCACTTCCCCAGAGTATACTGCATTTTCACCACATATGAAGATCTCCAACACTTAGGCAGTCCAAACTATGGTGACAATCATTGACTAGAAGGGATACAAAGTGGACTTAGTAATAGATCCACCCATGAGGAAGTGCACTAAACTATTTTACAAGAAAGTGACAGCCATTGAGAGACAATGATGTATCTAGTAGGATGAAAGACAAATGATGATTCGTGTTCCAGTATGTGGGCCTAACGGTGGACCTACCCATCAGGAAGACGAATACTTAATCAGTTTCTTGCACAATCTGTTTTACAAGAAGGTGACAATCATTGATTAGAAAGATAAGTATATCTCTGGGAGGAAGAAAGACTGATGAATATTGGTGTCCCAGATTGTAGATCTACTGGTGGAGCCACCTTTAAGGAAGTCCAGCACTTACAGTTCTTTGGCCAAACTATTTCACCGAACTAAAGTGACAGTCATTGACTAGGCCGGGACAGTCATTGACTTGAAACACAAGGATATATGCAGGAAGAAAAAAGGACTTAAAGACAAATTAATGTGCCCCCATTACCAGTAGACCCACCAAAGAAGAAGTGTATCAGTTCCTTAGCCAAACTAGTTTACAAGAAAGTGAAAATCCTAGTAAGAAAAAGATATATGTAGTAGAAGTAAAGACCTATCATCATGCCTGTTCCAGAATGGGGGACCCTTCAATAAGGAAGTCCAATACTTGGCCAGTCTCTTACACAAACTATCTTACAAGAAGGTAGCAGCCATATATGTAGGAGGGAGAAAGACTTATGGTAACCTGTGTGCCAGAATGTGGGCCTACTAGTGAAGAGGAAGTCCAAAAATTTCTTTGGTCAAACTATTTCACAAGAACGTGACCATTGTTGACTGGAAGGACAGAGATTGTTCTTATTAGTGGTCTCTCCCACGAGGAAGTCCAACACCTAGCTAGTAGGGTTGAGCCGATCTTGAGATTTCAGGATCGATTTCAAAATCCGATTTCCGATCATTTTCCAGCCGATCCTGATTGTGAAATTTGCTCGATCGCCGATCGGAATCTGATCTTTTCAATCCCGATCGCTCAACCCTAGTCAATGCTTCTCTATGGGAAAAGTTAATTTTGGGGTTGAGCCGATCTTGAGATTTCAAAATCCGATTTCTGATCATTTTCCAGCCGATCCTGATCGTGAAATTTGGATCCGATCTTTTCCAAACCCGATTGCTCAATCCCACTAGCTAGCACCTATATATGACGGCTTTAGAGTGCCCTGTTTACCTCCAGGACCTTTATCTAGAAGTCCTAGTAGCACATACCCCGAGCCCATTCTTTATTGCAACGTTGACCATGGTAAACCTGATATGGACCCCCAAACATTGCCTATCCTTGATGGTTGTCCCCTCATCTTGCAGCCAAAAGATATATAGGATTTATTTAGGTTTTTTATAGAAATTCCACATATACTTTCCCGTTAAAATATAAGCAACTTCTTGGAGATAAATAGAAATTACGGAAACAGCACGTCCCAAACTGCGGCGTCTTTTCTTCCACTAAACGGAGTGTTTTGTGCCGTAAGATTTTCTCGGGGTAATTTAGCTATTTCAGCTTTTTTCTCTGGTTCTTCCAGTGGGCCGCATTGTACTCCACACATAAGAACATTAGTCACACAGCACTGGGCTGAGCGCTATGTTAAACACTCGCACACACACAAGACGCGTACTTACTATAATTGTCCGGTATTGGGTTTCTTCAGTATAAATGATGTGTATGTGTTGGAAAGAGTGCGCGGAGGTTACGTGAGGTGATTTCCAGCCTTGGATTCTGGGTTTTATATTTATGGTTATGCTCTAAAGATGTCTTAAGGGACTTCTTTTTTAGACTACATGGCCTTTCTTCACCAAGATAAATATCTCTTGATCTCTGCAAGATGACGTAACTGACTTTCTTCACATGGGCTCCTTTATCTTTTCTGATCTCCTCTTGACCACCATGCTAAATGGGTCTTTTTATCATAATGGACCTTCTCTTGACATCCACATTAGACCATATGATCTGCCCTTTCTTAACTAACCTTTTCTAGACCTCTACATTAGACCATATGGACTCTCTTATCCTAATAGACCTCTTCTAGACCTCTACATGACACAACATGGGCTCTCATATACAAATGGACCTCCTATAGAACTCTACATTAGACCACATGGACTCTATTATCCTAATAGACCTCTTCTAGACCTCTACATTACACCACATGGGTTCTCATATCCAAATGGACTTCCACTAGACCTCTACATTAGACCACATGGACTCTCTTATCCTAATAGACCTCCTCTGGACTTCTACATTATTCCATATGGGTTCTCATATCCTAATAGACCTCTTCTAGACCTCTACATTACACCACATGGGCTCTCATATCCAAATGGACCTCCTCTAGAAATCTACATTAAACCACATGGACTCTCTTATCCTAATATACCTCTTCTAGACCTCTACATTTCACCACAAGGGCTCTCATATCCAAATGGACATCCTCTAGATCTCTACATTAGACCAAATAGACTCTCTATCCTAATATACCTCTTCTAGACCTCTACATTACACTACATGGGCTCCCTATCATAATGGACTTCCTTTATATATATTACACCACATGGACTCCCTTATCTTAAGTAACCTCTTCTAGACCTCTACATTACACCACATGAGCTCTCATACCCAAATGGACATCCTCTAGAACTTTACATTAGACCCCATGGACTCTTTTATCCTAATAGACCTCCTCTGGACTTCTACATTATACCATATGGGTTCTCATACCCTAATAGACCTCTTCTTGACCTCTACATTACACTACATGGGCTCCCTATCATAACGTACTTCCTTTATATATTCATTAGACCACATGGACTCTCTTATCTTAAGTAACCTCTTCTAGACCTTTACACCAAATGGGTTCTCCTATCCAAGTGGACCTACTCTAGACCTCTACATTAGACCACATGGGCTTTGCTATCCTAATAGACTTCCTCTAGACCTTTACATTGCTACTCTAATACGCTTCCTCTAGGAGGATAGGGGGCCACCTAGACTTTCCATCATAATGGACCTTCTTTATATCTATACATTACACCACTTGTACCCTTCTATCCCAATGGACCTCCTCCAGCCTTCTACATTGGATATCATGTGCCCCCTTATCCTAATAGACCTCCTATAAACTGAATGGGAATATTATCCTGATGGACCTTCTTTATACCTATATACAAGACCACATGGACTCTCCTATCCTAATAGACCTCCTCTAACCCTATGACCCTACTAACTTCTTCCAGACCCTACACGTCCCACATGAGCTTTCCGATCCTAATAGACCTCCCTAAGACCTCATGATCCTCCTACCCTAACTAATCTCTTAATACACGGACTTTCTTATCCCAGCAGAGACCTTAGACCAGAAAGGCCCACCAATTCCTACCAAGAAATCAATACAAGACCTGTGTTCTAGAACCGGCATCTGCGGGGTTATATTTTTCCTAGAAGAGTACAGTAAACATATTCTTGATAATTGTAAAGGGTTTGAGAATTCCCATATTGATCTGCAGGCGCTGCGGCCATGTCTGAAGCTACTAGTCCACAGATAACAGCCCGGATGAAGCGAATAAATCAATGTCCCTTTAAAGCTGATTGTCACCTGCCTACTTGTATGGTCTGTCAGTCCAAGCCATCCTAAGTAAAAGCTTAAATATTCCATTTCTGCCTTGAACTGACAGATTGGCGTTTCTGGGCACGGTGACAGCAGAATACGCTCCACTTTCCAGTGAACCGGGTACGGTCGCGCCTCCCGATGCAATGTATTTTCAGCAGCTCGGGCTTTGAATGAAAGAATTTTTTTTTTCTTTTCTAGAAATACACTGTATATTTTTAGATTGTCACAAGAAAAAAATAAAAAAAATACAATTTCAACCTGAGCCCAATCTCCTGGGCAGAGCAAAAGAGTCACGGTGTAGAGTTTTTAATTTTGTGACCGGTGACGCCGTGCGAGCAGAAGAATATGGCATCGCTTCAATTTTTACTGTGCTGTTTCAGGACTCTGCTAAAAATACTTTAGTTCATCTTTATTTCATAGAAATATGAAAAATAGGTTATATATCCAAGTAGGGGAAGAAGTTAGCTACTTCCTCCCTCTTATGTCATCCGTGATCTTCATGTTCTAGCAATTCCTGAACATGTCTGAGTTTCTTTCACTTACAAACTCTATTAAGTATTTCCAGACATCTAGGTGGCATCTCGTTTATTGCTATTGAAAGTAAAAGGAGAAGAAGTTAGCTACTTCCTTCCTCTTATCTCATCATTGTTCTTCAGATACTAGCATTTCATGAAGATCCCTGGATTTGTTTCCATTATGAATTCTTCATCAAATATTTCCAGACATGTACATAACTTCCTGTTTATTGCTATTGAATCCAAAAGGAGAAGAAGTTAGCTACTTCCTCCATCTTGTCATCTTTGATCTTCATGATCTAGTAATCCCTGAACATCTCTGAGTCTCTTTCACTTGCAGACTCTATATTAAATATACATAGATATCTAAGTGACATCCTGTTTATTGCTATTGAAACAAAAAGCAGAAAAAGTTAGCTACTTCCTTCCTCTATCTCATGATTGAACTTCACATGCTAGCATTTCATGAAGATCCCTGGATTTAATTCCTTTATGAATTCTTTATCAAATATTTCCAGACATGTAAATGAATTCCTGTTTATTGCTATTGAATCCAAAAGGAGAAGTTAGCTACTTCCTCCATCTTATGTAGTCCTTGATCTTCATGTTCTAGCAATTCGTGAACATCTCTGAGTTTCTTTCACTTACAAGCTCTATATTACCATTTCCCAACATCTAAGTGACATCCTGTTTAATGCTATTGAATCCAAGAAGAGAAGAAGTTAGCTACTTCATGCCTCTTATCTCATCATTGAATTTCACATTCTAGCATTTCATGAAGATCCCTGAATTTCTTTTCTTTATGAATTAGATATGGAGAATTTCCAGACTTTTAAATGATATCCTGTTCATTTCTACTAAAACCCAAAAGGAGGAGAAGTTAGCTACTTCCCTCCTCTTATCTCATCACTGAACTTCACCTTCTAGCATTTCATAAAGATCCCTGAGTTTCTTTCATTTATGAACTCTCTATCAAATACTTCCAGGCATCTCAATGACATCCCCTTGATTTCTAATGAAATGTAAAAAGAGGAGAAGTTAGCTACTTCCCCTTCTCTTTTTTGATTATTGAACTATACTTCTTATAATTCAGTGACAATCCTATAGTCTTGAACTTATTTCCATTTGATACTTCTGGGAACTTTATGAAACTACATGAAAATTTATGGTATAGCCCAGGCTAAAACCTGTATTGCTTACTATTGACTACCAAGTAGAGGGGAAGTTAGCTACTTCCTTTCTCAGTGCTGTCACATTGAACTACACTCTTGTGCATTACTTGAAGGTCCTACAGTGTTCAACATTTTCAGAATTGTCAAGAAATGATGTTAGGTTCTAGGTCACTAGCTATACTAAGTTAAAGTGTATTTGGGAAAGTAAGTTAGCTACTTCCTAATTCTATGAAGTGAAGTTCTTGAAATTTTAAGACTTTTATGTTATGTCCCAGAGTACAGTTATATTGATTTCTGTTGAAGTACGAGAAGGAGAATAAGCATACTTATTGTCAATCATAGATTTATTTTACTTTTGTGAAGACACTATCCTATGTTGTAGGCAGCTAAAACCCAAATTTAGAGAAGTTAGCTACTTCCTTCCTTACTAATATCCTATTTAGAGAAGTTAGCTACTTCCTCCCTTGCTGATGTCATCCTTGAACTACACTTACTGTCATTAGATTGTCGATCTTAAAGTTTTATTCTAGTTTTATGAAGACATTAAATCCAACAAGGAGAAGTTAGCTACTTCCTTCCTCACTAATATCATATTTGGAGAAGTTAGCTACTTCCTTCCTTCCTGATAGCATGTTTGTTAGCATGAGTTGTCAATCTTAAAGTTTTATTTCACTTTAGTGAAGACATTATCTTATGCAGCTAAACCCTAGTTAGGAGAAGTTAGCTACTTCCTCTTTATTACTCCATCTTTGAGCTACACTTCTCAGCATTCCTTATAGATCCTATAGTCATATTTCATTCCATAAAGGATGTTTCTTTAAGAAATTTAGCAGCTGATTGGAGAAGGGTAAAGAACTAATATTGTCAAGAAAAAGTTGTCAGACAGCTACTTCATGTCCCAGAAACTAAAACAGGATCACAGTTGAGAACACATGAGACAGACTGCATAAAGGATTCAGAAGTCTGGGAATATGACCCTTAAAGGGGCAGCGCCATCTCTCCCTATTGCCAGTCTGTGTCAGTATGAACTGTAGCTTAATCATTCCATTCCTAAACCAAGTAGATTAGTTTGACCAGTATCTGGATATGAGAGTGTTCAGGACATTACGCTACAGCACACACTTATCCTAGCGCCTTCTCCACCCCCCCATATATTATAGGGTAGCTTACATAAATCCCCATAAATCACATCACCCTCTTGTCGCGTCAGTGTGAAGTTCATTCCCATTAACGAAGAATATCTTCAACTTAGGGGACATGGAAATCAATAAAGGGAGAAGGGTTAGTGCCGGTTCACGTTTCCCCATCTCCAGAACGGATTTGCTTTCAGGATTTTGACAGCTTTTCATTTTAAACAAGGTTAGCAAACACCGGTGGGAGATAGAAGTGATGGCCGACATAGGCAGGGGCCCCCGGGGGAACCAAGGGGCCCGCACACATTTATCAATCTATTTACATGGAAGAAATGCAATGTGATTTTGGAAATATTATATTACCTGAGGTCTGAGAGCCGGAGCAGAGACCCTCCATTATCTATCTATCTATCTATCTATCTATCTATCTATCTATCTATCTATCTCCTATCTATCTATCTATCTATCTATCTCTATCTATCTTCTATCTATCTATCTCCTATCTATCTATCTATCTATCTATCTATCTATCTCTATCTATCTTCTATCTATCTATCTCCTATCTATCTATCTATCTATCTATCTATCTATCTATCTATCTCTATCTATCATCTATCTATCTATCTATCTATCTATCTATCTATCTATCTATCTATCTATCTATCTATCCCCTATCTATCTATCTATCTATCTATCTATCTCCTGTCTATCTATCTATCTCCTATCTATCTATCTATCTATCTATCTATCTATCATCTATCTATCTATCTATCTATCTATCTCCTATCTATCTATCTATCTATCTATCTATCTATCTATCTATCTATCTCTATCTATCATCTATCTATCTATCTATCTATCTATCTATCTATCTATCTATCCCCTATCTATCTATCTATCTATCTCCTATCTATCTATCTATCTATCTATCTATCTATCTATTTCCTGTCTGTCTATCTATCTATCATCTATCTATCTATCTATCTATCTATCTATCTATCTCCTATCTATCTATCTATCTATCTATCTGCTATCTATCTATCTATCTATCTATCTATCTATCTATCTCCTATCTATCTATCTATCTATCTATCTATCTATCTATCTATCTCCTATCTATCTATCTCCTATCTATCTATCTATCTATCTATCTATCTATCTATCTATCTATCTCCTATCTATCTCGTATCTCCTATCTATCTATCTATCTATCTATCTATCTATCTATCTATCTATCTATCTATCTACCTATCTATCTATCTCCTATCTATCTATCTCCTATCTATCTATCTATCTATCTATCTATCTATCTATCTCCTATCTATCTATCTATCTATCTATCTATCTATCATCTATCTATCTATCTATCTATCTCCTATCTATCTATCTATTTATCTATCTATCTATCTATCTATCTATCTATCTATCTATCTATCTCCTGTCTGTCTATCTATCTATCTCCTATCTATCTATCTATCTATCTATCTATCTATCTATCTATATATCTCCTATCTATCTATCTATCTATCTATCTATCTATCTATCTATCTCATATCTATCTATCTATCTCCTATCTATCTATCTATCTATCTATCTCCTATCTATCTATCTATCCCATATCTATCTATCTATCTATCTATCTATCTATCTATCTATCTCCTATCTATCTCCTATACGCTTTCCTCGTCTTCTGACATCCCAGGGGGTTGTTCACACTATGGCTTAGTGTCCGTTACCAGATGTTAGTAATAGTCACTCTCAGAACCGTCACAAATCCATTAAACATTCCATTGATTCCAATAGGATTCTATGTGGATCCGTTAGTCACCGCTTACACCACATTCGCCACCTGTCCGTTATTTGCATACAAGACTTTGTGTCCGTCAAAAATAACGTTTTCACGTCAGTCGTTTCTGCCTCACTTACTCTGTGACCGTTTCAGCTCTGCTACATCAGCCTGGATACTTATTATTACACCAGGCTCAGCAGGATTTTCTCTCTCGTCTGTTCCGAGTAAACTTTACATGACGTTTTCCGTGTTTCGCCTTACTATATATACGTGCCCATCGCAGCCGCTCGGGGGGAGGGGGTATACTGAACAGCGGCGTCTTATTTTTAGCCGCCACTATGTATTCTACCTCGGTGTTCCGGTTACGGCAGCGTAATGAATGAAGATTGACAGTCGTGTGAATTCAATCAACAAATTAGTTTTTATTTTAATTTATCTTTGGAGAAAATAAAAATGTAAAATGAATCTCAGAGCCGGAGCGGCGCGTTGTAATGAGAGGCTTCACGTATTCATTGTGCTCAGTATATGGAGTCCTGCAGGCCCCGATCCTACAGCAGTGCCCTGGTGGAGACAAACTCCTTATATAAGTGCTAGTGTCAGTCTATACTGTAAGTATTGCATTCCGTTCCTGAACTAGAAAGATACTTGGGATATAAAATGACACACTAGGTAAAGGGCTGATGACAGATGAATCCATATATCTTACTCCGGGGTGATGGTAATACCAGGAAAACCAGAATCGGCTGAAACTAAGTATATCCTAGTGTCCCTACCTAATACTGAACACTAGAAAAAATGGAATAATCTAATACCCTTCATATCCTGCTGGAATAAAGGAATATTATTGTATACAGAAGATGAAATTAAGTTTAGGTTATTATAGATAGAAAAGACCAAATGTGTCAGTATTTACTGCAGTTCTGGAATTATATTCATAACTCAAAAGTCTTTGCTCCAAGTATCAGCCTGTCATTATCCTGTTCCCCAAGTATCAGCCTGTCATTATCCTGTACCCCAAGTATCAGCCTGTCATTATCCTGTACCCCAAGTGTCAGCCTGTCATTATCCTGTACCCCAAATATCAGCCTGTCATTATCCTGTACCCCAAGTGTCAGCCTGTCATTATCCTGTACCCCAAGTGTCAGCCTGTCATTATCCTGTACCCCAAGTATCAGCCTGTCACTATCCTGTACCCCAAGTATCAGCCTGTCATTATCCTGTACCCCAAGTATCAGCCTGTCATTATCCTGTACCCCAAGTGTCAGCCTGTCATTATCCTGTACCCCAAGTGTCAGCCTGTCATTATCCTGTACCCCAAGTATCAGCCTGTCATTATCCTGTACCCCAAGTATCAGCCTGTCATTATCCTGTACCCCAAGTATCAGCCTGTCATTATCCTGTACCCCAAGTGTCAGCCTGTCATTATCCTGTACCCCAAGTGTCACCCTGTCATTATCCTGTACCCCAAGTATCACCCTGTCATTATCCTGTACCCCAAGTATCAGCCTGTCATTATCCTGTACCCCAAGTGTCAGCCTGTCATTATCCTGTACCCCAAGTGTCAGCCTGTCATTATCCTGTACCCCAAGTATCAGCCTGTCATTATCCTGTACCCCAAGTATCAGCCTGTCATTATCCTGTACCCCAAGTATCAGCCTGTCATTATCCTGTACCCCAAGTATCAGCCTGTCATTATCCTGTACCCCAAATATCAGCCTGTCATTATCCTGTACCCCAAGTATCAGCCTGTCATTATCCTGTACCCCAAGTATCAGCCTGTCATTATCCTGTACCCCAAGTATCAGCCTGTCATTATCCTGTACCCCAAATATCAGCCTGTCATTATCCTGTACCCCAAGTATCAGCCTGTCATTATCCTGTACCCCAAGTGTCAGCCTGTCATTATCCTGTACCCCAAATATCAGCCTGTCATTATCCTGTACCCCAAGTATCAGCCTGTCATTATCCTGTATCCCAAGTATCAGCCTGTCATTATCCTGTACCCCAAGTGTCAGCCTGTCATTATCCTGTACCCCAAGTATCAGCCTGTCATTATCCTGTACCCCAAGTGTCAGCCTGCCATTATCCTGTACCCCAAGTATCAGCCTGTCATTATCCTGTACCCCAAGTATCAGCCTGTCATTATCCTGTACCCCAAGTATCAGCCTGTCATTATCCTGTACCCCAAGTGTCAGCCTGTCATTATCCTGTACCCCAAGTGTCAGCCTGTCATTATCCTGTACCCCACTAGTTCCCCACTACCTGTATATAGTCTTCGCAGTTTCCACCAGTGAATGCTGATACACATGAGAATCCTCAGCCTGTAGATGTGATAATGGATGTGCAGGAGGAGGTGGATGTGACTGTGATGAGTCAGTGTGCTGCCCCCTATATGCCTGATCTCAGGTACGTCAATGACTGTATTAGTCACTTCGGCTGTCGGCTGCCATCTGTGATGTATACGGACAGTATGAATGACACCAATTCCAGCAGCAGGTAATCCGCAGTGTCACATCGCCGCCGCTTCGTGCTGGTGCCTTTGAAAGTGACTTCAGAAGATTAATCAGAGTCTGGAGCGGAGAATTATCAAAGAGACCAAATATCTGGAATCCTATCATAGATGTGTTATGTGTATCATCCGAACACGCATGTATAATATATACTAATACATACTAAATGGGACACGCATGTATAATATATACATACTTACTAAATGGCACACGTATGTATAATATATACTAATACATACTAAATGGAACACGCATGTATAATATATACTAATACACACATACTAAATGGGACACGCATGTATAATATATACATACTTAATGGCACACGCATGTATAATATATACTAATACATACTAAATGGAACACGCATGTATAATATATACTAATACACACATACTAAATGGAACACGCATGTATAATATATACTAATACATACTAAATGGGACACGCATGTATAATATATACTAATACATACTAAATGGGACACGCATGTATAATATATACATACTTACTAAATGGCACACGCATGTATAATATATACTAATACATACTAAATGGAACACGCATGTATAATATATACTAATACACGCATACTAAATGGAACACGCATGTATAATATATACTAATACATACTAAATGGGACACGCCAGCTATAACAGGGGGTCATACAAGTAGATTCAGAATGGACTATTGCTGATGTCATCACCCATGTTTAGTACATGTCACCCATGTTTAGTACATTTCACCCATGTCTAGTACATGTCACCCATGTCTGGTACATGTCACCCATGTCTAGTACATGTCACCCATGCCTAGTATTTGTCACCCATGTCTAGTACATGTCACCCATGCCTAGTATTTGTCACCCATGTCTAGTACATGTCACCCATGCCTAGTATTTGTCACCCATGTCTAGTACATGTCACCCATGTCTAGTATGTCACCCATGTCTAATATGTCACCCATGTCTAGTACATGTCACCCATATCTAGTATATGTCACCCATGCCTAGCACCTGTACCCCATACAAAGGAGGTCCCTACCCCCATTTTGCATGAACCTTGAAATTGCGCCCTGATGGCTGACATGGCAGAGAGGTGTCCTACTGAGATCCTCACTACGTAGTGCAAGGTATGAGACCAACCAGGACTGTCCTTCATCTTATGGAGAATTACCTTGTCTTACCACTGTCATACCTATGCCCTTGTTTCAGCTCCTTAACTCAGCTGAGCCCATGACAACCCTTCTTGTTCTTAAGTCTGGTACAGCTAGCAATAGAGACGATGTGAAGATCTAAATCTCCATCCTTCTCATCCACAACATCTTAACTGTCCTAGACAATGAGTAGACATTCATGAAGATGTTGTCTGGACATGTGGTCACCGGGGCTATGATGTTGATAGATGAAACCCCCAACTCCTGCCCTGACACCAACCCCTTCATAAACGTGCGACTGCCCTGACTACGACTACGATTCCACGAGCCCGTCCGTCCGCTTTCACCTCTTTACAATGATGTTACATCTCTGCATACCTGCTGATATAACCTGAATATCCTGATTACAATGTAATGTCATCATACAGCTCATGTCGCCACCAAGCAGAGATGGACGCGTCTGTAGGGTTCGGCTCAATACATTACAGCATCTTATGGGACCGGGAATATTTTTCATTTTGTTTGGGTTTCTTGTCTCATTTCATTCTATTACTTCAGCAAAGCGGTCACAACAAGAGGGAAGGAGTCGATGTATAGCAATGCCCTATAGTAATCTGCTGCAGTCACCAGCCACAATTACTGTATGTTTACCTTTAGCTAAGGATCATGGGAGATTCCTGCTCTCAGCAAATGGAACCTGAGCAGAACAGATCAATATCTGAATCTAACCCTGCAAAGAGACATTAACATGTAGTGGCCGCAAATCATATAGTAGTGACAACAACCTGCAATACAGAGGCTGCAACATAGGAAAAAACACGCATACAGTGTAATCCGTCCAGGTACAATAGATATTAGCGTCACCGGTGCAGTAACCATTCTCATGGTAGAGACAAATAACGGCCCCGGAATAAAACATAGATCGCAAATTCCCAATATAACTACAATAACACTGCCATTATGGCACACATATATAAATTACAAAAACCTGCCGCCTATGCACAAGTATGAAATACTATAATACTAAGTCTTATGTTTAATAATAAACTGCTATAATGTTGCCTATATTATATGTACAAGAATATAACTACTATAATACTACCTCCTATGTACAAGAATATAACTACTATAATACTGCTCCTATGTACAAGAATATAACTACTATAATACTACATCCTATGTACAAGAATATAACTACTATAATACTACCTCCTATGTACAAGAATATAACTACTATAATACTGCTCCTATGTACAAGAATATAACTACTATAATACTGCTCCTATGTACAAGAATATAACTACTATAATACTACATCCTATGTACAAGAATATAACTACTATAATACTACCTCCTATGTACAAGAATATAACTACTATAATACTGCTCCTATGCACAAGAATATAACTACTATAATACTGCTCCTATGTACAAGAATATAACTACTATAATACTGCTCCTATGTACAAGAATATAACTACTATAATACTACCTCCTATGTACAAGAATATAACTACTGTAATACTACTCCTATGTACAAGAATATAACTACTGTAATACTACTCCTATGTACAAGAATATAACTACTATAATACTACTCCTATGTACAAGAATATAACTACTATAATACTACTCCTATGTACAAGAATATAACTACTATAATACTACCTCCTATGTACAAGAATATAACTACTATAATACTGCTCCTATGTACAAGTATATAATTACTATAATACTGGGTAAAAAATATGCAAATCTATTCTCCAGGATGTAATTAGGAGAACAGTACCTCTGTATGCTGCCCTCTAGGGACAGCCCCCTTAACATCATGCATGACTCAGTTAATAAGCCTACTGACATGGTGTGCGGTTTATTGCCAAACTAATATTCCTATTCCAAAAGGAACAGATTCCCAGCTATGGACAGCGCTGTTTCGGCCTATTGGGCCTCCTCAGCATAGCGCAGGGATACTAGTTTGGCAGAGTGAGAGACTATAGACGAGGGTCAGGGGATTATGTGTACTATAATACTGACATCCCTGTATTCCACTGCTGTCCTATATCTTGCTGTACTGTATCTATTGAATATTTCCCACCTTCAGAGTGAATACATTTCCTGTATGTTCTATGTGTTTTCATTCCCATCTCCTGACATGTCCGTTTCAAGCTGCAAACCCTGATAATAGAAAATCAGCTGGTGTATTGCTGGCAGGTCATGGTTTGCAGGTCACACAGGCAGCAGGATTATTAAAAGGACAGAATATGTGATGTGTGTATTGAATGCAGGGACACAGGGAGTTCAGATAAATAGCTGCAAATCGCTGATGCATTCAATGCTAACAAGCTGCAAACACTGAACATGTTTCTCCACTTTACTGTGTACAGCACACTGTGCTAAATATAAGGGGTGGGGGGCAGAACTTTAAAAAAGTAAAGATATAAAACATATTAGCTGGATATACAATATATATGTGTAATATCTTATACACTGTATGTCCCAGATTATATTGGCAATAGGATTGTATATTATGTCTAAGACAATAATCCTACTAGTATTAGTATTATAAATGTGAACGTTTGGATGTTTGTTACTCAATCACACAAAAGCGGCTGAAAAAATTTGGATGAAATTTGGCACATAGATAGATTGTAACCAGGATCAACACAACGGCCACTTTTTATCGCAGTAAATGACATGGCTTCACAACTGTTATGAATTTATATATCCTACTAACATTAAACTGCTCTTGCCAGCAGGACAATCATTCAGCTAATTGCACTCAGCTGATAATGCCTGGTCTGTTATCTCTCTATGTAAACACACAGATAACACTGAGTCCATTCTGTACAAGCATCTGCATATTATGTGATTGGTATATGTGTTCTGTGTCCTGTTCAACCAGAAGGAGGAAAGGGGAGAGAAATACAGAAAGTGAGAAGCAGACACTGTAGGAAGCGTGCTGAGGCACTGAGATGGGAAACCCTTTTTAATGCAAATTGGCAGTTTTCCAATTAAAAAAAAAAATTCTCAAAAAACGAGAGCTATGAAGGTAGTCAGAAGTCAACAGAGTTCTCCTCAAGTGGAGTTCCTATGTACAAGCTCCTATGTACAAGAATATAACTAACTATAATACTGCCCCTATGTACAGGAATATAACTACTATAATACTACCTCCTATGTACAAGAATATAACTACTATAATACTGCTCCTATGTACAAGAATATAACTACTATAATACTACTCCTATGTACAAGAATATAACTACTATAATACTACTCCTATGTACAAGAATATAACTACTATAATACTACTCCTATGTACAAGAATATAACTACTATAATACTGCTCCTATGTACAAGAATATAACTACTATAATACTGTCTCCTATGTACAAGAATATAACTACTATAATACTGCCCCCTATGTACAAGAATATAACTACTATAATACTGCTCCTATGTACAAGAATATAACTACTATAATACTACTCCTATATACAAGAATATAACTACTATAATACTACTCCTATGTACAAGAATATAACTACTATAATACTGCTCCTATGTACAAGAATATAACTACTATAATACTACTCCTATGTACAAGAATATAACTACTATAATACTGCTCCTATGTACAAGAATATAACTACTATAATACTACTCCTATGTACAAGAATATAACTACTATAATACTGCCCCTATGTACAGGAATATAACTACTATAATACTACCTCCTATGTACAAGAATATAACTACTATAATACTGCTCCTATGTACAAGAATATAACTACTATAATACTACATCCTATGTACAAGAATATAACTACTATAATACTGCTCCTATGTACAAGAATATAACTACTATAATACTGCCCCCTATGTACAAGAATATAACCACTATAATAGTACTCCTATGTACAAGAATATAACTACTATAATACTGCTCCTATGTACAAGAATATAACTACTATAATACTACTCCTATGTACAAGAATATAACTACTATAATACTACTCCTATGTACAAGAATATAACTACTATAATACTACTCCTATGTACAAGAATATAACTACTATAATACTGCTCCTATGTACAAGAATATAACTACTATAATACTGTCTCCTATGTACAAGAATATAACTACTATAATACTGCCCCCTATGTACAAGAATATAACTACTATAATACTGCTCCTATGTACAAGAATATAACTACTATAATACTACTCCTATATACAAGAATATAACTACTATAATACTACTCCTATGTACAAGAATATAACTACTATAATACTGCTCCTATGTACAAGAATATAACTACTATAATACTACTCCTATGTACAAGAATATAACTACTATAATACTGCTCCTATGTACAAGAATATAACTACTATAATACTACTCCTATGTACAAGAATATAACTACTATAATACTGCCCCTATGTACAGGAATATAACTACTATAATACTACCTCCTATGTACAAGAATATAACTACTATAATACTGCTCCTATGTACAAGAATATAACTACTATAATACTACATCCTATGTACAAGAATATAACTACTATAATACTACCCCTATGTACAAGAATATAACTACTATAATACTGCTCCTATGTACAAGAATATAACTACTATAATACTGCTCCTATATACAAGAATATAACTACTATAATACTACTCCTATATACAAGAATATAACTACTATAATACTACTCCTATGTACAAGAATATAACCACTATAATAGTACTCCTATGTACAAGAATATAACTACTATAATACTGCTCCTATGTACAAGAATATAACTACTATAATACTGCCCCCTATGTACAAGAATATAACCACTATAATAGTACTCCTATGTACAAGAATATAACTACTATAATACTGCTCCTATGTACAAGAATATAACTACTATAATACTACCTCCTATATACAAGAATATAACTACTATAATACTGCTCCTATGTACAAGAATATAACTACTATAATACTGCCCCCTATGTACAAGAATATAACCACTATAATAGTACTCCTATGTACAAGAATATAACTACTATAATACTGCTCCTATGTACAAGAATATAACTACTATAATACTACTCCTATGTACAAGAATATAACTACTATAATACTGCTCCTATGTACAAGAATATAACTACTATAATACTGCCCCCTATGTACAAGAATATAACTACTATAATACTGCTCCTATGTACAAGAATATAACTACTATAATACTACTCCTATGTACAAGAATATATCTACTATAATACTGCTCCTATGTACAAGAATATAACTACTATAATACTACTCCTATGTACAAGAATATAACTACTATAATACTGCCCCTATGTACAGGAATATAACTACTATAATACTACCTCCTATGTACAAGAATATAACTACTATAATACTGCTCCTATGTACAAGAATATAACTACTATAATACTACCTCCTATGTACAAGAATATAACTACTATAATACTACCCCTATGTACAAGAATATAACTACTATAATACTGCTCCTATGTACAAGAATATAACTACTATAATACTGCTCCTATATACAAGAATATAACTACTATAATACTACTCCTATATACAAGAATATAACTACTATAATACTACTCCTATGTACAAGAATATAACTACTATAATACTACCTCCTATATACAAGAATATAACTACTATAATACTGCTCCTATGTACAAGAATATAACTACTATAATACTGCCCCCTATGTACAAGAATATAACCACTATAATAGTACTCCTATGTACAAGAATATAACTACTATAATACTGCTCCTATGTACAAGAATATAACTACTATAATACTACTCCTATATACAAGAATATAACTACTATAATACTACTCCTATATACAAGAATATAACTACTATAATACTGCCTCCTATGTACAAGAATATAACTACTACAATACTGCTCCTATATACAAGAATATAACTACTATAATACTACTCCTATATACAAGAATATAACTACTATAATACTGCCTCCTATGTACAAGAATATAACTACTACAATACTGCTCCTATATACAAGAATATAACTACTATAATACTACCGCCTATGTACATGAATATAACTACTATAATACTGTCTCCTATGTACAAGAATATAACTACTATAATACTGCCCCCTATGTACAAGAATATAACTACTATAATACTGCTCCTATGTACAAGAATATAACTACTATAATACTGCCCCCTATGTACAAGAATATAACTACTATAATACTACTCCTATATACAAGAATATAACTACTATAATACTACTCCTATATACAAGAATATAACTACTATAATACTGCTCCTATGTACAAGAATATAACTACTATAATACTACTCCTATGTACAAGAATATAACTACTATAATACTACCTCCTATGTACAAGAATATAACTACTATAATACTGCTCCTATGTACAAGAATATAACTACTATAATACTGCCCCTATGTACAAGAATATAACTACTATAATTCTACTCCTATGTACAAGAATATAACTACTATAATACTGCTCCTATGTACAAGAATATAACTACTATAATACTACTCCTATGTACAAGAATATAACTACTATAATACTACCACTATGCACTTCCTGCTTGCTCCACCCCAGGCATGAGAAATTTGAGTCATATGACACGAAGTCTATCTTTAGAGAGATATGGCAGAATTTTCAGAGTGAAACTCAGCTTAATTGAAAATCTTTACAATGTTTCTTACAATTGCCTATGGGACTATTACTCTTCCTGAGCCGTTTTTGGTCCCATACTGTATTTCCATATGTCTGTGTTTTTACTTTAAGACTTTTCATTTGGAATTATATGGAAATATTGTGAATTGAGGCATATTCCTTCAGATGTCTTATTATTCTGATATTCTCCTGTAGTAGCATTGTTTAGTGAACAGAAGCACCTCGTCGCAACACATGGACTATATCTATGGATCCCTATTAAATACCTAGGGTGACCTTAGGAGTGTACACATTTATGTCTTCACCTTAAGGAGGACCTTTCTCCACCTCCACTTCTTAGATGCCTCTTCACTGATCCTGACGCAATTGGAATTTTTTCTCTAGACCCCACCATTCCCGAGCAATCATCTTTGTTAGTTCCAGTGGGTGGTCCTAGACTACCTGTTCCACCCTGGGACCGCCCACCTCACAGGAGAGATCCCACTTAGCCTATCAGGTAGTGAAACTAACGGCACCAATTGCTCCGGAACGGTAGGGGCTAGAGACAAAATTCCAACTGCGCCGGAATCAGTGGATCGACCTCTACTAAAGAGTTGGAGTTGGTGGTAATGGTGGAAGGTCCCCTTTAACTGGGAAAGTCCTGACAATCTGATAATCCAGCACCTTTTTAGCCTCATTTATACCATTTTTTGAGACCTTAGTGGTAACCGATCCTTTCCGCACGTTTTCTCAATAATTTACCCGCTACATAATGACTTCCTGCAATGTCAATACTTTGTTTTTAGCTCTTTGCCGGTTTCCTTCTAGGGGAATGCATTTCATTACGGGAGCCAGGTTCTTCAGCTATATGTCGCACAGACAGGTGAACAAAGCCAGGGTTTCAGCGGCGGATTAAATTACAGCGTGCCATAGTGGTAATGCGTTCTCATAATAGACATTTGTATGCTAACAGGCCCCCTTTGTGCCGTGGAGCAGTGGGATATCCATTTAACAGAGGGCATCTTGTTTAATGCGCGCATTAGATGTTTCTGTAAATTTGAAAACGATACAAGTTATCGGGAGACGATGAAATCTGCTACCGTATATTTAGCCCTTCGTAAATTTTTGCATTTTTTTTCTTTGCCATGTTAGATATTTTTCATCAGAGCCAAAGTGTTTGTAGCTCAACGTTAGTATCAAGGCTAGGACTACGCAGCGACTTCTGTCACGTGACCAAGGATCGGCGGCGCACCCTGCGACTCCTTCACCGATGTAAGTGGACGGACTAAAGATGGGTGAACCACTTAGCTCTGAGCCAAGTTTGACCCGTATTCCAAATTGTTCGGTTGGAGATTTGTCTCGGTTGAACTAAAGTGGCGCCACATCGTGCGTTGTGGCAAACTGTTATAGTGGAGTGGTGGAGTCACAGGGGAGGTGAAAAAAATAAATTAATTTAATACTCACCTCCCCTCACCTCTTTTGGGTCCTTTTCTGTTGACATTATGCACCCGGGTCTATGATTGGGCCACAGTAGTCACATGGCACACCGAGCATCATGGCGTCATGACTCTCAGACGTGTTCATGTCATGTGCTAAGTATGTTCCCTACTAGAGATGAGCAAATACTGTTCGAAACCGCAGTTTCGAATAGCACACTTCAATAGGAATGAATGGACGCAGCCGGCGCGCCGGCTGCTCCCATTCATTCCTATGGGAGCGTGCTATTTCAAACTGCCATTTCGAATATTATTCGCTCATCTCTACTCCCTACTGTGAGGTGGGTGGTCCCAGGCTGTGACAGATAGTATAGATCCGCCCATTTGCCAATAGAAAGCCTAATTAGCATATTGAGTACTGGAACTAAAAAGATGATTGCTCAGGAATGGTGGGGGCTAGAGAAAAAATTCCAACTGCGCCAGAATCAGTGAAGCATCGGCTATTGAAACGTGCAAAGAGTTAGAGGTGCACGGCTAGAACAGGAAAAATGCCTCAAAGGGACATCATTTTCCCTGTACAGTTTCCTCACATATTTTGGTATCTTTTGCCCCTCAGGCCCGGTTCACATCTGCACATGGGTTTCCGTTTGGGGTGTGCCCCAACCTATCCGCATATAAAAGCGGTTACCTAAGGGTACCCATGGACCCCATAGACTATAATGGGGTCCGTGGGGTTCCACATGAAAAATGCAGAGAGAAAAGTTGTGCTTACAGTACATAGTATATCGTTTCTATGTGTCAGGAAATAAACTGAAACCCGATTCCTCGAAGAACACGCCGGGCTACGGCTCCATATGCCATATGCCAAGTATAATAGGATGTTTGATGCCAAATATTGTAATGCCAGAGTAGTAGAGATGGGATGCCAAGTGCTATGGTGCTATACCTGGTGCCAAGTATAATAGCAGCAGTGGTGCGGTGGTCGTGCGGTGGCCTGGAGGACCTGCGTGTATCCTATAACATCCCCTATTACCATAGATAGGGTGGTCCTAGTGTCTGGAACACAACGCTGTGTGTATGGGGGAGTACCCAGAGGAAAATCACGCAAACAAAAGGAGAACATACAAAGCCCTTACAGATATTACCTTTGGTTGGATTTGAACCCAGGACCCCAGCAGTGCCCTGGACCTTTACCATCTTGATGGTGGACATCGTAGAGTAGCCCCAGTTCAAGTTTTGTCCAAAAATGGAGATTACAGGGGCTCAGTGGTTACCCTTGTTGTGTTGTATATTGGGCTGCTTTGTAGATGTATTGTATGTTGTGTATACTGTGTATATTGTATATGATATGTGTGGCTTATATGTGCATTGCTGTAGTGTATTGTGCTTGTTATATGTTGCATGCTTTATATCTGTATTGTATGGTTGTATACTGTATGTATTGGATATGTAATGTGTTATGCTTTGTATGTATATTGTATATAATGCATGTACTGTGAATATGATTTGTTGTATGTTTATTATGTGCATGTTGTTTCCTTTATATCTGTGCTGTCCGTGTTGTATACGGTGTATGTTTTGTGTGTGCGTATATTTAATGTGTGCATTGTATGTTGTGCATGTTGTGTGTATTGTCTATGTAATATGTGTGTTGTTTGTATGTGTACTGTGTGTTTTGCATACTGTGAAAGTTAAGTGTGTTGTATGTTTTGTACACACATTTTGTGCTGTGTATACTGTGTACATATTGTGATTTTTTTGTGGGGTTTTAATATGTAGATTATATATTGTACATGTTTTGTTGAATGTTATACATATGTTGTGTGTTTTGCATGCATTATGTTGTCTATGTTGTGTGTATTGTATACAATATACAGTATGTATGTTCTATATGGTGTGTACATTATATTCATTATATTTGTTGTGTACATTTTTACAATCTATAGATGGTGTGTTCATTGTATATAATATATATATATATATATATATATATATATATATATATATATATGTTGTGTGTATTGAATGTATATATGGTGTGTGCATTGTATACATTGTATATATGTTGTGTATATTGTATACAGTATATAGATGGTGTGTGTATTGTATACATTATATATGTTGTGTATAAAGTATACATTATATATATATATATATATATATATATATATATTTTTATTTTTTTGTGTGTATTATATATGTTATATGTATGTTGTATATGTTGTGTGTATTGTATACAATATATAGATGGTGTGTACATTGTATACATTATATACCTGTATTTAAAGTGTGTATTGTATACATTATATATATATATGTTGTGTGTTTTTTATGCCTTATATGTATGTTGTGTGTATTGTATATATTATGTACATGCTGTGTGTATTGTATATGTTATATGTATGTTGTGTGTATTGTATACATTGTATATATGTTGTGTGTATTGTATACATTATGTACATGTTGTGTGTATTGTATACATTGTATATATGTTGTGTGTATTGTATATGTTATATGTATGACATTTGCTTTGTATATGTAATATATGGCTATGACGGCTGCAGTGTAATACACCCCCAGTCTCCTGTATATATAGACGTCCGTACTGCGGTATACTCTATAGGTTTTAGATGAAGGTTCTTTCCTTCTCGCTATCACATATGAGCTGATACCAGCGGTAACACGGCCGGACACCTATAAATAGTTGTGGGATGGCGGCGCAGAGAATAATGAGGGCGGTTCAGAGAACTGGACTAAAAATAAGATATGGCAGAATATTTCTGTCCCCGCTATACTCTGACAATTGTCTTCAGATCCCGGACGAGCTTTATGTTTCATCCAATGTGTCACTCCGCAGATCTCATCTCAGCACTGCGGCCATATAGTCTATTACAGGGTAATATATATCGCCAAACCCTTCTACGGACCCTTCCCAGCCCGGGGGGCAAACACCCAGAGGGGCATTTAAAGGGAATGTCTCGCCATTCACCAATTTAACAAATATATATACATTGAAACAAGATAACCATGAAATCTATGATTTTTTTTTCAAATCTGTTTGTAGATTTTTTTAATTCTATTTTCTGTCCATGACTATGGGGGCGGCCATCTTGCCTGAGCATCTCCTCTGCTCTGTTAACAGCATTTAGTGATCTGCTTTACAGCACAGTCATGGCCATAGGTAGCAATAGTCTGGAGCCGACTCATTGAGGTCTATGGGAGAGTTTCACTGCAGGGAGGGGGAGGAGTTAGCCGTGACATCAGCTATTGTCAGTAGTGATGTAACACTGATGTAAAGGAGGTGACTGCTGCAACGAAATCCCTGAGAGAATCGGCAACTAGCAGCCTATTATTAGGCATTGCAACCAGAGTGAATATTGCTGGATTTTCTAAATATTGACATGGAACATTCAATAACAGGTTTAACCTAAAAACACATTCCCTTTAAGTTGGGTTAGAAACTGCGTCCGAGGCTGTCAAAAACAACCTACACAAAAGTGGGTCACAGCGGAGTTCCCCTTTAATTGAGGGTAATTGGGGACACTTACATAAGAATTCACATTGCATTAGAGGCTGACCCCGTCAGGCGGGGACACACGGCAGCGATTCATCCATGCATTCCCGTACAGGGACCCTTACCTTCAGTGTAAAGCACACGACAGGTACGGTGTCATTTTTTGAGGAGGAAGATGGGAGGGGGAGGGGAAGCGGGCTGAGAATTGGTTTCTTTTCTCCTAAGAAGACAGAGCATTGTGTAATGTAAACATGTGCAGGGTTGTGTTTTCCAACTATTTTTATACCCACATCAGAATTGATGTTAGTGTGTATGAATTATTTAGCAGCGCTCTTCCTCAGCTGTGCTCTCCTGCGAGTTTCCATGGCAGAACGGCAGCACGAGCCGGGTGGATTGCAGATCAGCTGACTAATAGCGCTTACCGGATCTTCTTCTTCTTCTTCGTCTTCGTCGTCTTCTTCCCGGGACCTTTGCAGCCAAGGGTCAAGTTTTAAAATAAATATTGACTAAGTGCAGAATATTGTGACAGAGAATAAAATCCTATTGATCCCCTATTAATCCTTGTCTAAGGATTCCCCGAGTCCCCCTGGTCTCCAGCCTGGCCAACAGTGATGGCGTCCCGAGATAGGGCAGCTAAATTATTGGCTTTAGTGGTGACCTTAGAGGGGTCGGGGTCGGAAGGTTCATCATAAACCAGAGGGGAAACCAGTGGCATAAATAGCTACAGGGTCCAGGGCATTAGGGGGCCCGGCGTGGCCCGGATATTTTTTTTTTTGTTTCTTTGTTTTAGATACGTCGTTACCTGCTGGAGTAACCTTTTCAGATCCCAGAGCATATTATTATTATAGTATTACATAATACTGTGTGCAGGGGCCACTATGGGGCATAATACTGTGTGCAGGGGCCACTAGGGGACATAATACTGTGTGCAGGGGCCACTAGGGGACATAATACTGTGTGCAGGGGCCACTATGGGGCATAATACTGTGTGCAGGGGCCACTATGGGACATAATGTTGTGTGCAGGGACCACTATGGGACATAATACTGTGTGCAGGGGCCACTATGGGGGATAATACTGTGTGCAGGGGTCACTATGGAGCATAATACTGTGTGCAGGGGCCACTATGGGGGATAATACTGTGTGCAGGGGCCACTATGGGACATAATACTGTGCGCAGGAGCCACTATGGGACATAATACTGTGTGCAGGGGCCACTATGGGGTATAATACTGAGTGCAGGGGCCACTATGGGACATAATACTGTGTGCAGGGGCCACTATGGGGTATAATACTGTGTGCAGGGGACACTATGGGGGATAATACTGTGTGCAGGGGACACTATGGGGTATAATACTGTGTGCAGGGGCCACTATGGGACATAATACTGTGTGCAGGGGCCACTATGGGACATAATACTGTGTGCAGGGGCCACTATGGGGGATAATACTGTGTGCAGGGGCCACTATGGGACATAATACTGTGTGCAGGGGCCACTATGGGGGATAATACTGTGTGCAGGGGCCACTAAGGGACATAATACTGTGTGCAAGGGCCACTATGGGGTATAATACTGTGTGCAGGGGCCACTAAGGGACATAATACTGTGTGCAGGGGCCACTATGGGGTATAATACTGTGTGCAGGGGCCACTATGGGGCATAATACTGTGTGCAGGGGCCACTATGGGACATAATACTGTGTGCAGGGGCCACTATGGGACATAATACTGTGTGCAGGGGCCACTATGGGACAATACTGTGTGCAGGGGCCACTATGGGGCATAATACTGTGTGCAGGGGCCACTATGTGGCATAATACTGTGTGCAGGGGCCACTATGGGGGATCATACTGTGTGCAGGGGCCACTATGGGACATAATACTGTGTGCAGGGGCCACTAAGGGACATAATACTGTGTGCAGGGGCCACTATGGGGCATAATACTGTGTGCAGGGGCCACTATGGGGGATAATACTGTGTGCAGGGGCCACTATGGGACAATACTGTGTGCAGGGGCCACTATGGAGAATAATACTGTGTGCAGGGGACACTATGGGGTATAATACTGTGTGCAGGGGCCACTATGGGACATAATACTGTGTGCAGGGGCCACTATGGGGCATAATACTGTGTGCAGGGGCCACTATGGTACATAATACTGTGTGCAGGGGCCACTATGGGACATAATACTGTGTGCAGGGGCCACTATGGGGTATAATACTGTGTGCAGGGGCCACTATGGGACATAATACTGTGTGCAGGGGCCACTATGGGACAATACTGTGTGCAGGGGCCACTATGGGGCATAATACTGTGTGCAGGGGCCACTATGGGGCATAATACTGTGTGCAGGGGCCACTATGGGGCATAATACTGTGTGCAGGGGCCACTATGGGGCATAATACTGTGTGCAGGGGCCACTATGGGGTATAATACTGTGTGCAGGGGCCACTATGGGGCATAATACTGTGTGCAGGGGCCACTATGGGACATAATACTGTGTGCAGGGGCCACTATGGGGATCATACTGTGTGCAGGGGCCACTCTGGGACATAATACTGTGTGCAGGGGTCACTATGGGGGATAATACTGTGTGCAGGGGCCACTATGGGACATAATACTGTGTGCAGGGGCCACTATGGGGGATAATACTGTGCGCAGGAGCCACTATGGGGCATAATACTGTGTGCAGGGTCCACTATGGGGGATAATACTGTGTGCAGGGGCCACTATGGGACATAATACTGTGTGCAGGGGCCACTATGGGGGATAATACTGTGCGCAGGAGCCACTATGGGACATAATACTGTGTGCAGGGGCCACTATGGGGGATAATACTGTGTGCAGGGGCCACTATGGGGCATAATACTGTGTGCTGGGGACACTATGGGGGATAATACTGTGCGCAGGAGCCACTATGGGGCATAATACTGTGTGCAGGGTCCACTATGGGGGATAATACTGTGTGCAGGGGCCACTATGGGGGATAATACTGTGTGCAGGGGCCACTATGGGACATAATACTGTGCGCAGGAGCCACTATGGGACATAATACTGTGTGCAGGGGCCACTATGGGGTATAATACTGAGTGCAGGGGCCACTATGGGACATAATACTGTGTGCAGGGGCCACTATGGGACATAATACTGTGTGGAGGGGCCACTATGGGGGATAATACTGTGTGCAGGAGCCACTATGGGGGATAATTTTACTTCCAGTTGGCCGGTGATGAATCCTCAAAGTTTGGGGTTTGAGTTAAAGGGTTATTCTCAGTTTTGGCGTTTATGGAATATATCCGGACGGGGTCATGTGATGTCCATGTGGAGAGTCAGACGTGTGATTGGGATTTACATTTATCTACATTAGCTTTTGCTGATCTTTCTTGATATTTGGTTATCATTATTCTAAGCCTTATACTTGACCATATATACATTTTATACATTTGATACATTTGATACATTTTATACATTCTGGAAGTGTTGCCATGGCTTGATATTACATTTCCTGGGCATTCACAATCATCTCTATGGGTACAGACGACAAACAATCCCTGTGTGTCGTCAGCCCCGCCCATCATTTGTTGCTTTCTTGTTTTTCCTCCTTGACCCCATAGATTTGTATTGATGCCTCGTACACAAATCAGAAATTTATGATTAAGATTTATGCACAAAAAAAAGCATAATTTTGTAAGTATAGAAGGGACACACTCATAGAAAAACGGAATAAACTTGCTTGGTTTCTCTCCATACACATAAGCAGTGATAACTGATATCTATGGAACACGGGGCGACCGGAGATAATCAGTAAGCGACATTGTTGCCACCTGTTAATTATGTGTTATTAGATGTATCATGTAATTAGTATCATCGGTATCACTAATGAGACATGGCACCCATGGATTACCCAGGATAGTCAGGTGGATATACATTATAGCCGTATATTGTGGCACATAAGGTACCTGTGAACTGAGATTTTCTGCCATCTACTGATTAGATCACTGTGTCTGATATGACAATGACCAGTGTAGGACTTGGACCTACTATTGGCCCGTCCACACCTATACAGTACATTTGCATCTCATTTTATCATCTCTGAGGGTCTGACCTCTAATTTAGCTTGCAGCCCTTTCATAGTCTCTCCATGACCTAGATCGTGGCCACTCCCTGTGCCGGCCCCATTCACTTGAATGAAGTTGTGTTGCTGTTCCCACACACACAGAGGTGTTCAGTAGTGCAGTCAGGCAGAGAAAGGCTGTAAAGGAACTTCAGCTCTGAATCATAAGTTGGACCCCTACCGATCATAAAGCAAGAACTGAAAACACTGGGGTACAGCAATTTTGTCTTAAATCTATGACTTGTTTTCAACGAACTTTTGGCCTCTGATTCCAAAAATAACCGCAGTTTTTGTCTGTCAACTTTTTAAGCTACAGGATCCCCTCAAAAGTCAATGGGAGCCACTTGCTTCTTTTTTCTGCTAGCTAGTAGCGGAAAAAAGAAGCGACATGCCCTCTCTTGCCACGGATTCTGCTGCGGCATCCACGGCTCAAGACACGCTCCAGTGTAGGCCCATTCATTCGGGCCTACACAGGAGCAGGATGTCAATGCTGCATCGGCATTCCATCGCGGCGAGCGGCGCGGAATGTTCACACAGTGGAAAAGGTATCCGCAACATTAAAACAAATCGGGGATGTTTACGACGTGAACTAGCAGAGGTAGACATAAGACTAATACGTTATTTATGATCATCTCATAAGTACCAAGTGATTTGCTCTAAAGTTGCTTCCATTTTGTTCTTTTTCTGGACATTTTTTTTTGTACCTGAATCTGTCTTTGTTTACCAAGACTGACTGGAGCTCACTGAGATGTCAAATTCCAAGTGTACATAGAAGTCTATGAAGAGAGAAGAAAGATACCCATACGGATACAAATAAAACAGACTGCTGCTGATAATAGTAGGTTTTCTATCACACCCCAAGAGCTCTCTACACATCAATACAAGTCAACACTTCTTTACAATGTCCTATATGGTTCTGTTGTTGCTTTTTCAGGTAAGAGAGAGTTGAAAAGCATAATCTACAATCCTCTCCATGTTCTGCCGATGGTAGACATCATAGCGACTAGTCTCCGCCACCAGCTCGGGGAACATCTCTCCCATAGACCTCAATGAGTTGGCTCCACGACAACACGGCCATCTGCAATTCGGCCTAAGGTTGTGACTTTTTGGAATATGGATTTTTGTGAATTTGCTACGAGGTTCGTTGAATGTTCTTCCACCTATGAGGGTTGTAACGACTCCATTGGATGTGCTATAGTGTAACAGTATTGACTTCTTCAGAGTATGACTGTCACGCTGCAGACCCTTGACAGATTCCTCGGTGACTGATGCGTCACAGATACCAGGAAGGCGATTTATCAATTCTGTCACAGGATGCGAGAGTCGTCAGGAAGGGTGCAGATTGATCCAAATGAATCACAGTGACATCCGGGGCGTGATAGATTGGACACAATTGGACACGATTCATGTGTTTCTTATAATCTTCTACCACCTTACCATTGGCACATAGAACGTTTTTGCATGGAGAAATGGCGCAAACATTAATATATTTGGAGCATTTTCTCCTTAGCTACACCCCATTGTGTCAACAAAATTATGCAAAGTCTAAGGTCCTATGCCCATGGGGCTACGATGCCCCTTTCTATCCCATAGAATATGGAGCATATCATACCCAGATCCCCCTCATTACTGGGTACGATACATTCGGGTGCCGTCCATTAACAAAAGCAGAATCCCCTCGGCCTTACATGAGGGAAATGACATATCAATCCAATCAATGGGTCACGTGTTCCAACTATGTCACGTGTCCTGGATATGTCATGAGGGTCCAGATCAATGTGTCCTATGTCTTAAGCATTAAATGGGTCATCTATAGGGTTGAGCGATCTGGATCAGGAAAAATCGGATCCCGATCGGCGATCGAGAAAATTTCATGATGGCGATCGGCTGGAAAATGATCGGAAATCAGATTTTGAAATCTCAAGATCGGCTCAACCCTACTGTATATATAATATACAATTAGGGTTGAGCGATCGGGATCGGGAAAGATCGGATCCCGATCGGCGATCGAGCAAATTTCACGATCGGGATCGGCTGGAAAATGATCGGAAATCAGATTTTGAAATCGATCCTGAAATCTCAAGATTGGCTCAACCCTAGTCATCTGGCTCAACCCTAGTCATCCATGAATGATGTGCCCTTATTGTCTTCGAAGTGAAGACCACTGGCTCATGACTCCTATGTCTTCAGGGTCAAGGTCAATTAGTCATGTGGCTTAACTTTGTCTTTAAGGTGAAGATCAATGGCTCATGTGTCCTAACTATGTCTTTAGGGTCAAGGATAATGGGGCATGTGGGCTATATGGTCAAGGTGAAGGTTAGTGGCTCATGTGGTCGACCTATGTCTTGATGGGTCATGCACCCTGTATGTCAAGGTCTGTGGCACATGTATGCAAGCTATGTCCTCTTGGTGATTTTCAGAGTGTTGTGTCTCCTAGGTCTTCAGGTTCAAGGTGAATGGGTCATGTGGTGTAACTTTGTCTTCAAGGTCAAAATGAGTAAGTCGTGGGTCCCAACTTTGTCTTTGGATCAATGGAGGTGGTATAAAGTGTACCAAGTGTTCAGTATAGGGCTTCTTTGTCAATTGTCTTGAAGGTGTTAGGGTCTTCTTCTGTCCTTAAGGTCAAAATCAATGTCCTAAGTAGGTTTTCAAGGTTAAGATCTTGGTTCTTGTGTCATATTTCTTCAGGGTCAAAACCAATGAGTCATATGTACGACGCCTAACTATATCTCCAACGCTAAGGTCAAGTGTCCTATGCCTTCAGTGTTAAGATCAATGTGTCATCTGACTTAACTTAAGATTCAGACGTGATCTAACCTTCTAACATGATCTGTTCTAACGTTCTAACAAGATCTGTTCTAACCTTGTCTTCAAGGTCAAGGTGGATGGAGGGAGCGTAACACAAGCGTTCCGTGAACGGTTCCTTATTCAACTGTAAAGTTCTGCAAACCTCATATATTAAACCATAGGATATAACTTAAGAAAATGTATTTGAGTCGTTCCTCGGGAGCGATGTAACAAATTCACTGTCAACAGCAGTTGCATTTCGGAAACCTGACAGCACAATGATTGATTTCTTATCTTTGGCAAAACACACCTAAAAATGTATTCCCTGGTGGGATTCATAATTCAGTTAGTGAAGACGAAACATCCTGTAACCTGAGACGTTCATTCTAGAATCTGAAGTGGGAGAGAAGGAGCTTGTAGAGGATTTGTAAAGACCTTGTTTTTTTATTTCGAGAGCAGAGAGGAAGACGATGTAAAGAAAACGCCATAGATTACGTTACAAAAACATTACCAAAACTTGCCCCGGCAAAAGATTCATTAGGGGATAAGAACAAACCACATGGACCGGGGTTGGCGTATCGGAATAGTCAACCTTAGAGACGACAATAAAGAGGTCACTCTCTTCTACTCTCTTGGGATGTGAAGGACAGGGGCAACAAAATGTTGGGTTTAGAAACATTGGAACAATTTTGTAGCCTTTGGTGCACACCTCATGTTTCGATGCCTCCATGGTTCAATGGTGCACACCTCCATAGACTCACGTTTCGATGCCTCCATGGTTCAATGGTGCACATCTCCATAGACTCACGTTTCGATGCCTCCATGGTTCAATGGTGCACACCTCCATAGACTCATGTTTCGATGCCTCCATGATTCAGTGGTGCACACCTCCATAGACTCACGTTTCGATGCCTCCATGGTTCAATGGTGCACACCTCCATAGACTCACGTTTCGATGCCTCCATGGTTCAATGGTGCACACCTCCATAGACTCACGTTTCGATGCCTCCATGGTTCAATGGTGCACACCTCCATAGACTCACGTTTCGATGCCTCCATGGTTCAATGGTGCACACCTCCATAGACTCACGTTTCGATGCCTCCATGGTTCAATGGTGCACACCTCCATAGACTCACATTTCGATGCCTCCATGGTTCAGTGGTGCACACCTCCATAGACTCACGTTTCGATGTCTCCATGGTTCAATGGTGCACACCTCCATACCTCCATAGACTCACGTTTCGATGCCTCCATGGTTCAGTGGTGCACACCTTCTATAGTCCTACTGGTGAGCAGGTTCACAGATCCAAGCCTCTATAGTCTCAATGGTCCAAACCATCTAAAGTCCAGGGTGCACTTGACTCCCTTGACTCTCTTGGACCTCTCACACTTGGGACTCTTTAGGTCTTCTGCAGTCACCACGCTTCTACTGGTGCTTTTGCAATTACTGATTAATTAGAACAAAAATAATTTTTTTAACCCCTGCCATTCCAGATCTCAATAACAGAATCCTCACTCAACAACGTATCTCTTCCATGACAAAGCACGCAACGAACTTGTCGCTTTGGATTTGGTGCAGAGGCTTCATAGAGTTCTAGAATCCAAACAGCTGAAATCTTGGCCGGACGCTAAAACTCATTACAGCCCTGACATATCTAAGCAGACGTTCACACATTCTGGGAGAGATTGTAACGTAATGTATGCGAGACAATAGTGGCGATCTCATGGTAGCCGCTCATCCGCCATCTCGCTAGAACACTAGATGGACACGCTCGCTGCCAATTCTCTGTCAAAAATGCAAATTCAGATCGCCGCGGGGCTCCTTCCTCAAAGTCTTCAGATATTTTGTACACGTTTAATCCAGCAGAAAAGAAAAAAAAAATAGAGGCATTTTTTTTTTTTTTTTTCTTTTTAAATTCAAGCTTTTAGGCTACATTTTATTTTGCTTACTTATATAGCGCCAACCTCATCTGGAGCCCTAAACTTCCCCGAGCAGGTATGGAGGCCACAATTCTTCTTCCTCTGCCTACTCTGCTGCTGCGCTCACTATCACTGATGACTTCAACTCCCCTCTATATCAGCCACAGGACCTTTATATATAGTGTAGTCAGTCATGTGACCGAGTAAGAGAGTGTCAGCGATGGGACAGAGGAACTAAAACTCTGGTCTCCATAGCTGCCCGGATAACTGTGATTCCAGTAGACCAGGGTTTATATTAGTCTTAAAGCTTAACCGGTGCCCCAGGCAGCGGTATAACTAGGAACGGCGGGGCCCCATGGTGAACTTTTGACATGCCCCCCCCCCCCCGACTAAAGCCCGCTGAAGACCCCAACCGAATCCCCCCCTCCCCGCACACAGTATTATCCCCATAGTGGCCCCTGCACACAGTATTATTTCCCATAGTGGCCCCTGCACACAGTATTATATCCCATAGTGGCCCCTGCACAGTATTATGCCCCATAGTGGCCCCTGCACACAGTATTATCCCCCATAGTGGCCCCTACACACAGTATTATCCCCCATAGTGGCCCCTGCACACAGTATTATGTCCCATAGTGGCCCATGCACACAGTATTATCCCCTATAGTGGCCCCTGCACACAGTATTATCCCCCATAGTGGCCCCTGCACACAGTATTATCCCCCATAGTGGCCCCTGCACACAGTATTATGTCCCATAGTGGCCCATGCACACAGTATAATGCTCCATAGTGGCCCCTGCACACAGTATTATCCCCCATAGTGGCCCCTGCACACAGTATTATCCCCCATAGTGGCCCCTGCACACAGTATTATGTCCCATAGTGGCCCATGCACACAGTATAATGCTCCATAGTGACCCCTGCACACAGTATTATCCACCATAGTGGCCCCTGCACACAGTATTATGTCCCTTAGTGACCCCTGCACACAGTATTATCCCCATAGTGGCCCCTGCACACAGTATTATGCCCCATAGTGGCCCCTGCACACAGTATTATCCCCATAGTGACCCCTGCACACAGTATTATGTCCCATAGTGGCCCCTGCACACAGTATTATGTCCCATAGTGGCTCCTGCACACAGTATTATGTCCCATAGTGGCCCCTGCACACAGTATTATCCCCCATAGTGGCCCCTGCACACAGTATTATCCCCCATAGTGGCCCCTGCACACAGTATTATGTCCCATAGTGGCCCCTGCACACATTATTATTCCCCATAGTGACTCCTGCACACAGTATTATCCCCCATAGTGGCCCCTGCACACAGTATAATGCTCCATAGTGGCCCCTGCACACAGTATTATGCTACATAGTGTCCCCTGTACACAGTATTATGCCCCATAGTGGCCCCTGCACACAGTATTATGCCCCATAGTGGCCCCTGCACACAGTATTATGCCCCATAGTGGCCCCTGCACACAGTATTATGCCCCATAGTGGCCCCTGCACACAGTATTATGCTACATAGTGTCCCCTGTACACAGTATTATGCCCCATAGTGGCCCCTGCACACAGTATTATGTCCCATAGTGGCCCCTGCACACAGTATTGTGTCCCATAGTGGCCCCTGCACACAGTATTATGCCCCATAGTGGCCCCTGCACACAGTATTATGTCCCATAGTGGCCCCTGCACACAGTATTATGCCCCATAGTGGTCCCTGCACACAGTATTATGCCCCATAGTGGCCCCTGCACACAGTATTATGCCCCATAGTGGCCCCTGCACACAGTATTATGCCCCATAGTGGCCCCTGCACACAGTATTATGCTACATAGTGTCCCCTGTACACAGTATTATGCCCCATAGTGGCCCCTGCACACAGTATTATGTCCCATAGTGGCCCCTGCACACAGTATTATGCCCCATAGTGGCCCCTGCACACAGTATTATGCCCCATAGTGGCCCCTGCACACAGTATTATGTCCCATAGTGGCCCCTGCACACAGTATTATGCCCCATAGTGGTCCCTGCACACAGTATTATCCCCCATAGTGGCCCCTGCACACAGTATTATGCTCCACTGTGGACACCCATGAACAATTATTATACTATGAGGTCTTTTCAGACCCCATAGTATAATAATTGGAGACCGAAGGGTGGGATACAAACCAAAAAAACACTGTTACTTACCTATCCCCAGCTCTGCTGCAGTCCTCGGTGGTGTCGGCCATCTTTAATGAAGTACGGGACGTCACATGACTCGGGATGCAGGCCCTAGTCATGTGACGTCAGGGAGAGTCACAGAAGTAGGCCCGAACCTGCCCATAGAGTTAAGTAACAGTGTTTTTTATGTTACTTTACCTCTCCCTGTACCTCCGATCATTATACCGCCCATGGCGGCCCCTGCCAGGATTGGTAAGTAAATAGGACCCGTTACCGCCTGGAGTAACTTCAGTCAGTAACGGCCTATTAAGAAACGAAAACACAGCGGTAGCGTCTGTCGCTGGGCCCCTAATGTCCAATGTCCCCGTGGCAGCCGCTACCCCTGCTACCCGGTAGTTACGCCACTGGCCCCAGGTAACCCCTTTAGTCTTTCCTCCTGCTGGCTTTATGTGAACCAAAATTAAGAAGCCCAAACTTAACAATTCTGTTGCACCTCGGAAGGCCCCGCGTGCCAGGGACTGAATGGGGAAGGCGGTGCAATAAAGGGCCATACGCTAAAGTTACCCCACATCTACCTCCATCTACGGCAATTTTCTGGCATAAAGAGGGTTAGTAAATTCCCCCCCTAAACCCTATTAGAAACTTCCGGAACTTTCCAACCTGTAACGATTAAGCCAGAAAACCTCTTTAGATTGCTCAGAACGTTTTGGCCCGAGGTCTCCTGAGTCATCGCTTCAGTCTTTCGCGGCGAAGTAAATTTTCATACCGAACGTCAATGGATGGAGCAATTAAAACGTAATCCCATCATACTCAATCACATCCCAAAAATCTATTTTTTCAGCCGCTGCAGTGAATTGTGAAGTCAGACTTGTTCCGCCATTATTAGAGTCGTTTGGAAAATTACCGCGGTTTTAATTTACTTTGATTACACTGTAACGCAATTTATTGCATTTGGAGATTGAAATATTAATGGCGGCCGGGATAAGCCGCAGGTTCGCAATCCTCATTATGGATCAATTAGCCAGATTTATTTTCTGATAAGGATGGTTTACTCCAGAAAGAGTGTCAATTACTCCTCAGTCGCAAGACAAATAAAATCTTCCCTTTCCATTTCGAGCTGACTACTTCAGTTCTCTCCGAGTGGCGGTTATAATTACACGCGGATTAGGGGGCGGGCGAGTTTACAAAGCGGTTGCATCTTGTACGGGTCGCACGTACTGATCTTGCCTCAGTTTCGTAAGATATAGTAAAACGTGGTCAAGGAATAGAATTTTTGCAAAATAATTTTTTTTTTAATTTTTGAAATTTTTTTTTAAAAAATTTAAAAGTAAAACAGATTTTTTTAAAAAAAATTTACTAAAAAAATCTATAAAATGGATTAAATTTTTATATATATATTTTTTTATTATTATTATTATATTAGCACTCCCGATTTTTGAAAAAAAAAAATATATATTTTTTTTTTTTGGATGAGATAAAAATTTTATTCACAAGTGTTTTTTTTTTCTACAGCTAGAAATGTTTCCTATCTGCAAGAGGTTTTCCAAAACTTCTATATTGATAGGCAATATGTGACGGATCCCACACCGATCATCTGACCTCTTACCTGTACCGATGACGTCGTGATCACTGGTCACATGGTACAGCAGCGGCTCAGATCTATTCAAGTGAAGGGTGCTGGGCTGCAATACCAAGCGCAGCCACTATGCAATATACGGCGCTGTGCTTGGTATTCAGTGGAACTCAACCGAACACTGTGGTCTTCTCAACCAGCTACTCTGGGGAGGGGCGGTCCAAGGTTTTGGATATCCAGGGATCACATGTTGACCTATCTTAGTGGTTCATGCACAGAGTTCACGATACGGTACTCAGAATTTTATGGGGCACTACTATGCCTTCAATTTTATTAGCATTAGCACCTTTTGTGCCGAAAAAAGGTCTCAGCCCAATCGCATAGAGGTCCAGGTTTTATTTGAAGTACACACAGTAGGCTGACACTGTTATCTGCAACTCACTTTTTAGCTTTGCTGTGTAGACTGACACAGAACAGCTGAGTCATTTCATTATATGTAGAGGCAAGGTCAGTACAGTCCTGAGTTTGCAACCTGACTCTGTGACCCCGATTCTGATAGTCCATAGGGAGAGTAGAGAAAGGCGAACCTTGTGATCTTCATTTCAGAAATATTCTTGAGGTTCACCCACCGGTTTGTTTCTCAGGTCTCTGCAGAGTATTATAAATACAGGCCCAGGGGACGTGCAGAAAAATAATAATCTGTGATACTCACCTCTCCTGGGCTCCCATGCGGTGTCTGGTGTTCTCTCTCACTCCTGTTCCGTCCTCCTGGGTAAGGTCAGTGGCCCTTGGGGACCACTGAGGCCTATGGTTGGGCCTCAACAGTCACACAGGGTGTGTTTATGTCTCGAATCAGGACTGATCACTGGTCCACACAGGGTTGCTAATGTCACCCAAGAGACCAGAAAACTGGTAATAAACCCGTCTCCTTATATTCATTCATCTCTAATCTGTAGTCATTGTAAGACAATTAACTTAAAAGGGGTTTTAGTTAGGGGGGCCTGTCACTCAGCACCCCCACTGATCAGCTGTTTGTAGAGACCCCAGCATTCAGATGAGTGCTGCAGCCTCCTCACTGCTTACTGAACACAGCGCCGCACATTCTATAGTGGCTGTGCTTGGTATTGTAGCTCATTCCCATTCATCCGTACTGTGACCATTACAAACAGCTAATCGGCAGGGGGGCAGGGTGTCAGTCCTCACTGAATTGGAATTCTATTCTGAGAATAGGTCAGTAATAGAGATGAATGAACTGGTTCATAATGAGCCATTGTGATTCTTGGGGTTATACACTCACAATTCGATAGACATGTGACCAATTGGGCCTTGAAAGTCACATGGGTGACCTAACACTAGTGGCATCACCCAGCAGGCCCGAATAGGTCAGAAGATGACATGAGGAATGACGTGGAGTCCCAGAGAGGTGCAGTAACGTGAGTGAATTAGCTAACCTCATGAATATTTTCGAATTTCCCCACCTTTGCCCATTATTAGTCATGAATACCTAATAACACCCCTTTAATAATAGATGACACCTCTACTGTATAGCTGGAGTCCTAGATGGGGCATATTAACATCCCTGCTCTCTTGGGTTGGGCCTGTACTAATCTATGGACACTTTTCGGTCCATTAACTCCCATTCATTGCAGCTGCCATAAAGCACACACTTGCTGTTGCACTCTCTACAGACAGGAAGTGTGTGTCTCCAATATGGCCGCCCCATGGAAATATTTAGAAATAAAAAATTGATATCTGTGATATTTTTTACAAGCCATACACCCAGATTTCCTCTATAGACCTCTAATACGTTGGATTTGAGAAGCTTCACTGAACCACCTGGAACATTCCCTTTAAGGCTCAGTCATTTGCACACCCGGTGCTTGTGTAAAGTGTCATTATCTCCTCGTAGCAGCTTTTCGTGATGTCAAACGCCGGCAATAAAGCGTAAAATATTTCTTGGCTTCCATTGTGTGGGATAGAATAGACTATAAGTGCCTGGGATTTAGGGTATTGCCTTGTTCGTGCCACCACCAGGATTCCAGTCATTGTGGTATAAATAGGTCAATGTGAGCCATGTTAATCCCCTTTACTTTTGCGAAGTGTTTCTGTTCCATAAAACAGATGCCGGCCACGGAGAGCGCACATCGCCAGGCGTGCTTGGCGTTTTCATGACAGGATTATAACATTTTATATATTGCACCAATGAAGTCGGTGCCGGGTTAATGTGAAATCCTCCAGTGGCTGCTCGAATGGGAAGTTCAAGCACTGGAAAGACTCGGGATAAACACTAAGTAATCGCCGGCCTTAAGAAACGTCATCGATATAGCGGCTGTTTGATTAAGGGTATTATGCTAATTTATCCCACTGAATTCCAGGGCAGCCTGTTGGCAGGTGCTGGTCCGGACTCCAACTGTGCAAGTGGGATTATCCTGGGATAAGTCTCATCTGTGCGGTTGCCCAGGATCTACTCTGTATACCAGATAAAAGAAGGCCGGGGGAGGGGGATTCTTAATTTTTTTTTGTTTGTTTTTGTTAGTTTTTATTAATCACTTCAGGACTTTTTCTCTGATTCAGTTTTTTCGTACATGTGGTTAATTCTCTATGGGATTTTATATTTTTATATTGGATTTTTTTTTTCATTTTGATTTGTATTTTTGTATTTTTACAGTGTAGGGTTTTATATTTTCCAAATGTATTTATATCTTTTCTATCCATAATATAACTGTTATAATTTCTGTTATAATTTATATGGTACAGAGTTTTTGTTATCACACCCAAAACCGATTACATGTGTGTATATATATATATATATATATATATATATATATATATATATATATATATATATATATATATTTTTATTATTATTATTATTATTATTATTATTATTATTATTATTTATATATATATATTTTTTTTTTATTTAATTTTTTTTATTTTATTTAAAAAGGTGTAGACCGAACCTTGGTGTATTAAATACTTTTGGCCTATACATGATGTAAACTTGGCTATTTTAGCCAATTTGTTTGCCAGTGGTCAACGGCAATGTTAGTCTGCAAAAGAAGACCGGCTGTGCTGGTGAGGGTCCTACATCCTCTGCTAGTGGTAACTTTAGATACTAAAAACCTTTCATGGGTAGGGATCATTTTGTCTCTGGTCACACCCCTGCTTTATACTGAATATCAGGCTTGGAATGGTCACAGAGAATATCTGGGTTGGCTTTTCAATTTGTCTCTGGTCACACCCCTGCTTTACAAAAAATATCTGTGTTGGCCTATCAGTTTATTTGTAGTCATACCCCTGCTTTATACTGACTATGAAGTTTGGCCTTTAAGTTTGGTTCTGGTCACACCCCTGCTTTACAAAAAATATTTGGGTAGACCTATCAGTTTATCTGTAGTTACACCCCTGCTTTACACAGAATATCAAGGTTAGCTTATCAGTTTGGCTCTGGTCATGCCCCTGCTTTACACAGAGTATTAGGATTGGTCTATCAGTTTGGCTCTGGTCACACCCCTGCTTTATACTTAGTATCAGGGTTGACCTATACGTCTATCTCTGGTCACACCCCTTCTTTACACAGAATATTAGGATTAGTCTAGCAGTTTATCTCTGGTCACACCCCTGCTTTACACAGAATATATGGGTTGGATTATCAGTTTGGCTGTGGTCACACCCTTGCTTTACATAGAATATTAGGATTGGTCTATCAGTTGGGTTTGGTCATACCTCTGCTTTACACAGAATATCATGGTTGGCCTCTCAGTTTGGCTTTGGTCACACCCCTGCTTTATACTTAGTATCAGAGTTGGCATATTATTTTATCTCTGGTCACACCCCTGCTTTATACTGAGTATCAGGGTTGGTCTACTATGTTATCTCTGGTCACACCCCTGCTTTACACAGAATATTAGGGTTGGCCTCTCAGTTTCACACCCCTGCTTTATACTTAGTATCAGGGTTGGCATACTAGTTTACACAGAATATTAGCAATGGTCTATCGGTTTATATCTGGTCACACCCCTGCTTTACACAGAATATATGGGTTGGATTATCAGTTTGGCTGTGGTCACACCCTTGCTTTACATAGAATATTAGGATTGGTCTATCAGTTGGGTTTGGTCATACCTCTGCTTTACACAGAATATCATGGTTGGCCTCTCAGTTTGGCTTTGGTCACACCCCTGCTTTATACTGAGTATCAGGGTTGGTCTACTATGTTATCTCTGGTAACACCCCTGCTTTACACAGAATATTAGGGTTGGCCTCTCAGTTTCACACCCCTGCTTTATACTTAGTATCAGGGTTGGCATACTAGTTTACACAGAATATTAGCAATGGTCTATCGGTTTATATCTGGTCACACCCCTGCTTTACACAGAATATATGGGTTGGATTATCAGTTTGGCTGTGGTCACACCCTTGCTTTACATAGAATATTAGGATTGGTCTATCAGTTGGGTTTGGTCATACCTCTGCTTTACACAGAATATCATGGTTGGCCTCTCAGTTTGGCTTTGGTCACACCCCTGCTTTATACTTAGTATCAGAGTTGGCATATTATTTTATCTCTGGTCACACCCCTGCTTTATACTGAGTATCAGGGTTGGTCTACTATGTTATCTCTGGTCACACCCCTGCTTTACACAGAATATTAGGGTTGGCCTCTCAGTTTCACACCCCTGCTTTATAGTGAGTATCAGGGTTGGCATACTAGTTTACACAGAATATTAGCAATGGTCTATCGGTTTAGATCTGGTCACACCCCTGCTTTACACAGAATATATGGGTTGGCCTCTCAGTTTGACTGTGTTCACACCCCTGCTTTATACTTAGTATCAGGGTTGGCATACTAGTTTACACAGAATACTAGCAATGGTCTATCAGTTTGTCTCTGGTCACACCCCTGCTTTACACAGAATATTAGGGTGGATCTATCAGTGAGCAAGAGACTCTGGTATTGCAGGTTTGGAAAAAATAATAGTAAAAGGCTCAGCAGGGCACTGGACAATAGATCTATTGAAAGAGATCACTGACACTTATACACTGTGTAATGCCCACGCAAGGCCTGAGGGGGCAGTGCAGGAGGCAGAGCTTCATATAAGACAATAGAGAGAATTCCTGCGCCATGTTCTGCCCCCTCAGGCTCTGCTCTATGATTAACACGATCTATCAGTTTTTTGCCCGGAGTCTTCCTTTAATGCTTAGTACTTTATGCCGATTCCTCATTTGCATCTTTTCATTCTATGTGTCTTGTAGAAGCCGCATATCAAAAAGAACCCACATTGGAACAAGTAAGAACCTGCCAGTTACTTAAAATTCTATAAAAAAAAAAAACCTAGACGACTGATACGTACTTTGATGAAAGATTCTACATTTGGCCGGTTTCCAGAGGAAGAAATTTTTGACCACTTTGCATATTGGAATTTTATCTCCTATTGCTATGACGACGTTCCGCCTCCACAGAACTTTACATTATGTCTTAGCCTTGTATAGTCATCTCTTCATGTAGGTAACGATTTATATAGCGCCATAAGGTTTGGCTTCTACGGGGATGTTTATAGAGTATGGCGCCCCTATGGTAGTATCTGCTATCGCTCTCACCCTCATTACCTTCAATAGAGTTTAGCTGCAATACTGCGTACAGCCTATAGACATGAGTGGCGCTGTTTCTGGGAAAGAAGCTGATTCTTTTGGTTTTAAACTCTTAAAGGATATTATTCTAGAAGATTCACAATAGATTCTATAAAGTTGTCGATATTAAAGCCAAAAACATTCCACGTTCCTGATTAGAATAACCTCGGCTTCCATGAAGGGGTGAAGTGAAATCCGTTTGTAATGTCTAGACATCCGCTCATGGTTTTCAGTCAGATACTCATAAATTCTACACGTGGGATTAATCATTTCAAAAGTAATTTAAATTATTCACACAGTTTTCCAACAATTAAAGTAATGTACGGTAGTTACTATGTAATGTCAGTAGGGGCGGGGGCAGGGTGGAAGGAGGGGGAGGAGGACGCAGGGTTACAGACAGGAGGAACCGGAGGAGATGTAATAACATGCCACAAACTTTCCAGATAGTCGTGTTATGAAATAGCTTAATAATACCGCCATACAGTGTCTAATTAGCAGTGCTGGACCATAACTAAATAATACTGCCATATAGTGTCTAATTAGCAGTGCTGGACAATAACTAAATAATACTGCCATATAGTGTCTAATAAGCAATGTTATACAATAGTTAAATAATACTGCTATATAGTGTATAATTAGTAGTGCTGTACAATAGCTAAATAATACCACCATATACTGTCTAATAAGTAATGTTGTACAATAGCTAAATAATACTGCCATATAGTATCTAATTAGCAGTGCTATAAAATAGCTAAATAATACTGCCTTATAGTGTCTAATTAGTAGTGCTATAAAATAGCTAAATAATACTGCCATATAGTGTCTAATTAACAGCGCTGGACAATAACTAAATAATACTGCCATATAGTATCTAATTAGCAGTGCTATAAAATAGCTAAATAATACTGCCATATAGTGTCTAATTAGCAGTGCTATAAAATAGCTAAATAATACTGCCATATAGTGTCTAATTAGTAGTGCTATAAAATAGCTAAATAATACTGCCATATAGTGTCTAATTAACAGCGCTGGACAATAACTAAATAATACTGCCATGTAGTGTCTAATACGCAATGTTGTAAAATAGCTAAATAATACTGTCATATAGTGTCTAATAAGTAATGTTATACAATAGTTAAATAATATTGCTATATAGTGTATAATTAGCAGTGCTGTACAATAGCTAAATAATACTACCATATACTGTCTAATACGTAATGTTGTACAATAGCTAAATAATACTTTTATATAGTGTATAATTAGCAGTGCTGTACAATAGCTAAATAATACTGCCATATAGTGTCTAATAAGCAGTGTTGTACAATAGCTAAGATGTACTTCCACATAGCATCAAATTAGCATTGCTATACAATAGCTAAATAATACTGCCATATAGTATCTTATTAGCAATACTGTACAATAGCTAAATAATACTGCCATATAGTGTCTAATAAGGAATGTTGTACTATAGCTAAGAAATACTTATACATAGCATCAAATTAGCATTGCTATACAATAGCTAAATAATACTGCCATATAGTATCCAATTAGCAGTACTGTACAATAGCTAAATAATAATGCCATACAGTGCCTTAAGTAGAGAGCTTATACAGTAGCAAAATATCACAAAAATATAATATTCTGTTATCTCAGGTATACAGTACGTAAATATTACTGCTATATCAATAGTGCCAAGTATCAGTTCTGTACAGAACATAAATATTACTACAATATAGTGCTTTATAGTCCCCCGCTATGGATTACCACACGACTAATAAAGCTTCCAAACAATAGTACTATAGAATAAATATTACTACCCTCTAGTGCACAGATACCACCTGAATTATAGTACTAGCAAATACTATACAGTACCTGTATATTACTACAATATAGTGCCCTGTAGTGCCCTGTCATGTAAATATAGCACTACATACTTAAGTATACGCTACCAAAAATTTTCCACATGGTACTATACAAAAATTTTTTATAGTACAGTATAGTGCGAGGTGGTTTAGATTGCCATAATCCACAGTTACAATATGGTGCCGTGTAATCTTACTATACTCATGCTTTGGACCTACACAACAACACCGATTTCCGATATGTAGTATAGGGGTAGTATATTGTAAGCTGTATATGGGTCCGGGTATTCTGCTACATTGTGAAACCGAGGCGGAGAGAAGGACAATATATTTTAATTAAAACAATAGAAAATAGAATCAGCGATTTAATAATAAATTATAGCGGTTTAATACAACCCGATGGCGCTAGGAGAGCCGCATTAACCTGTTATTTTGTCTCCAGGTAATTTGTGACCTTCTTCGCTTGTTACTTGCAGCAGCAGAAACATATTTTATACCGTAGCCGAGAAAATTGAGAAATAAATGTGAGACCAAAAGGTCTTGTTATATATTATCTACAATAAAAAACTTCTTCAATGAAAAAATTTTGAATAAACTCCAATTCTCACCTGTGTCACCGCCAGCACCCTGCAGGTGCACAATGGTTAATAGCGCCATATCACAAAGATGTGTCACCCAAAGTAATGGCTCCATGATAGGTCATAAGTAGAGATGAGCGAACACTGATCGATTGAATATCAGGCCGTTCGAGGTATTCGATCACAATCGAATACCACGAGGCAAACACAGTAAAAATTCGTATCCCGTCCCACCTTCCTTGGCGCGTTTTTTGCACCAATAACTGCACAGGGGAGGTGGGACAGGAACTATGACAACGGAGGCAGTGAAAAAAATCGGAAAAAGTGATTAGCTGGCTAAATCAGGTGACCTCCAATTTAGACGAATGGTGGATTTAACATTCGGTTAATTTGTACATAGATGTGCATAGGAGCAGTATTATAGTAGTTATATTCTTGTACATAGGAGTAGTATTATAGTAGTTATATTCTTGTACATAGGAGGTAGTATTATAGTAGTTATATTCTTGTACATAGGAGGTAGTATTATAGTAGTTATATTCTTGTACATAGGAGTAGTATTATAGTAGTTATATTCTTGTACATAGGAGTAGTATTATAGTAGTTATATTCTTGTACATAGGAGCAGTATTATAGTAGTTATATTCTTGTACATAGGAGTAGTATTATAGTAGTTATATTCTTGTACATAGGAGGTAGTATTATAGTAGTTATATTCTTGTACATAGGAGTAGTATTATAGTAGTTATATTCTTGTACATAGGAGTAGTATTATAGTAGTTATATTCTTGTACATAGGAGTAGTAGTATAGTAGTTATATTTTTGTACATAGGAGCAGTATTATAGTAGTTATATTCTTGTACATAGGAGTAGTATTATAGTAGTTATATTCTTGTACATAGGAGTAGTAGTATAGTAGTTATATTCTTGTACATAGGAGCAGTATTATAGTAGTTATATTCTTGTACATAGGAGTAGTATTATAGTAGTTATATTCTTGTACATAGGGGGCAGTATTATAGTAGTTATATTCTTGTACATAGGAGCAGTATTATAGTAGTTATATTCTTATACATAGCAGCAGTATTATAGTAGTTATATTCTTGTACATAGGAGTAGTATTATAGTAGTTATATTCTTGTACATAGGAGTAGTATTATAGTAGTTATATTCTTGTACATAGGAGTAGTATTATAGTAGTTATATTCTTGTACATAGGAGTAGTATTATAGTAGTTATATTCTTGTACATAGGAGTAGTATTATAGTAGTTATATTCTTGTACATAGGAGTAGTATTATAGTAGTTATATTCTTGTACATAGGAGTAGTATTATAGTAGTTATATTCTTGTACATAGGAGTAGTATTATAGTAGTTATATTCTTGTACATAGGAGTAGTATTATAGTAGTTATATTCTTGTACATAGGAGTAGTATTATAGTAGTTATATTCTTGTACATAGGGGGCAGTATTATAGTAGTTATATTCTTGTACATAGGAGCAGTATTATAGTAGTTATATTCTTATACATAGCAGCAGTATTATAGTAGTTATATTCTTGTACATAGGAGCAGTATTATAGTAGTTATATTCTTGTACATTAGATTAGTATTATAGTAGTTATATTCTTGTATATAGGGGGCAGTATTATAGTAGTTATATTCTTGTACATAGGAGTAGTAGTATAGTAGTTATATTCTTGTACATAGGAGCAGTATTATAGTAGTTATATTCTTGTACATAGTAGTATTATAGTAGTTATATTCTTGTACATAGGAGCAGTATTATAGTAGTTATATTCTTGTACATAGGAGTAGTATTATAGTAGTTATATTCTTGTACATAGGAGCAGTATTATAGTAGTTATATTCTTGTACATAGGAGCAGTATTATAGTAGTTATATTCTTGTACATAGGAGCAGTATTATAGTAGTTATATTCTTGTACATAAGAGTAGTATTATAGTAGTTATATTCTTGTACATAGGAGCAGTATTATAGTAGTTATATTCTTGTATATAGGAGCAGTATTATAGTAGTTATATTCTTGTACATAGGAGCAGTATTATAGTAGTTATATTCTTGTACATAAGAGTAGTATTATAGTAGTTATATTCTTGTACATAGGAGCAGTATTATAGTAGTTATATTCTTGTACATAGGAGCAGTATTATAGTAGTTATATTCTTGTACATAAGATTAGTATTATAGTAGTTATATTCTTGTATATAGGAGCAATATTATAGTAGTTATATTCTTGTACATAGGGGCAGTATTATAGTAGTTATATTCTTGTACATAGGAGGCAGTATTATAGTAGTTATATTCTTGTACATAGGAGTAGTATTATAGTAGTTATATTCTTGTACATAGGGGCAGTATTATAGTAGTTATATTCTTGTACATAGGAGGCAGTATTATAGTAGTTATATTCTTGTACATAGGAGCAGTATTATAGTAGTTATATTCTTGTACATAGGAGTAGTAGTATAGTAGTTATATTCTTGTACATAGGAGCAGTATTATAGTAGTTATATTCTTGTACATAGGAGTAGTATTATAGTAGTTATATTCTTGTACATAGGAGCAGTATTATAGTAGTTATATTCTTGTACATAGGAGTAGTATTATAGTAGTTATATTCTTGTACATAGGAGCAGTATTATAGTAGTTATATTCTTGTACATAGGAGCAGTATTATAGTAGTTTTATTATTGTACATAGGAGCAGTATTATAGTAGTTTTATTCTTGTACATAGGAGCAGTATTATAGTAGTTATATTCTTGTACATAGGAGCAGTATTATAGTAGTTATATGCTTGTACATAGGAGTAGTATTATAGTAGTTATATTCTTGTACATAAGAGTAGTATTATAGTAGTTATATTCTTGTACATAAGAGTAGTATTATAGTAGTTATATTCTTGTACATAGGAGCAGTATTATAGTAGTTATATTCTTGTACATAGGAGTAGTAGTATAGTAGTTATATTCTTGTACATAGGAGCAGTATTATAGTAGTTATATTCTTGTACATAGGAGTAGTATTATAGTAGTTATATTCTTGTACATAGGAGCAGTATTATAGTAGTTATATTCTTGTACATAGGAGTAGTATTATAGTAGTTATATTCTTGTACATAGGAGCAGTATTATAGTAGTTATATTCTTGTACATAGGAGTAGTATTATAGTAGTTATATTCTTGTACATAGGAGCAGTATTATAGTAGTTATATTCTTGTACATAGGAGCAGTATTATAGTAGTTTTATTCTTGTACATAGGAGCAGTATTATAGTAGTTTTATTCTTGTACATAGGAGCAGTATTATAGTAGTTATATTCTTGTACATAGGAGCAGTATTATAGTAGTTATATGCTTGTACATAGGAGTAGTATTATAGTAGTTATATTCTTGTACATAAGAGTAGTATTATAGTAGTTATATTCTTGTACATAAGAGATGACGTATTTCGTTATATTTTGTCCCTTTACACCACCTGCACAGAGCTGCCCTTTGCCCAGACATCGCCTGAGTGCATTTTACTGAATAGAACAGCTAACTTGCTTCTCTGCTAATGCACAAACGTGGATATAATTAACGGGTATCCATTTTATCTCTCAATTCCATTAGCTTAACATCATCAAAGATCTTACCATTGATACAGAATGGAATAAATTCAGCATCATGAATTTTCACAGTTTTCCTCTGTATAATTTCCCTCTGTGAATCTTTGTCTGCTGTTTTTTTACACTGCATTAATCCAGTTCGAATAACAAATAAATAACTGAACTTTATATTCCTACTTAAAGAGCGCTAAATGCATAACTTATTTTTGTTGGCTACCTGCTAATAAAAACCTATGCTTATTCAATGGAAATTTCAAAGCATTCATTGCTCTTTAGGTGTATAGAAAAATGGTCTGAATATAAATGTTAAAAGGAGCAAAATATCTGGAATGAAACATGAAATAAAATATGCACTGGTATATACAAGTTATGTATGTACACAGTGACTGTACCAGCAGAATAGTGAGCGCAGCTCTGGAGTATAATACAGGATAAGTAATGTAATGTATGTACACAGTGACTGTACCAGCAGAATAGTGAGCGCAGCTCTGGAGTATAATACAGGATAAGTAATGTAATGTATGTACACAGTGACTGTACCAGCAGAATAGTGAGCGCAGCTCTGGAGTATAATACAGGATAAGTAATGTAATGTATGTACACAGTGACTGTACCAGCAGAATAGTGAGCGCAGCTCTGGAGTATAATACAGGATAAGTAATGTAATGTATGTACACAGTGACTGTACCAGCAGAATAGTGAGCGCAGCTCTGGAGTATAATACAGGATAAGTAATGTAATGTATGTACACAGTGACTGCACCAGCAGAATAGTGAGCACAGCTCTGGAGTATAATACAGGAGAAGTAATGTAATGTATGTACACAGTGACTGTACCAGCAGAATAGTGAGCGCAGCTCTGGAGTATAATACGGGATAAGTAATGTAATGTATGTACACAGTGACTGCACCAGCAGAATAGTGAGCGCAGCTCTGGAGTATAATACAGGATAAGTAATGTAATGTATGTACACAGTGACTGTACCAGCAGAATAGTGAGCACAGCTCTGGAGTATAATACAGGATAAGTAATGTAATGTATGTACACAGTGACTGTACCAGCAGAATAGTGAGCGCAGCTCTGGAGTATAATACAGGATAAGTAATGTAATGTATGTACACAGTGACTGTACCAGCAGAATAGTGAGTGCAGCTCTGGAGTATAATACAGGATAAGTAATGTAATGTATGTACACAGTGACTGTACCAGCAGAATAGTGAGCACAGCTCTGGAGTATAATACAGGATAAGTAATGTAATGTATGTACACAGTGACTGCAGAATAGTGAGCGCAGCTCTGGAGTATAATACAGGATAAGTAATGTAATGTATGTACACAGTGACTGCACCAGCAGAATAGTGAGTGCAGCTCTGGAGTATAATACAGGATAAGTAATGTAATGTATGTACACAGTGACTGTACCAGCAGAATAGTGAGCGCAGCTCTGGAGTATAATACAGGATAAGTAATGTAATGTATGTACACAGTGACTGCAGAATAGTGAGCGCAGCTCTGGAGTATAATACAGGATAAGTAATGTAATGTATGTACACAGTGACTGCACCAGCAGAATAGTGAGCGCAGCTCTGGAGTATAATACAGGATAAGTAATGTAATGTATGTACACAGTGACTGTACCAGCAGAATAGTGAGCGCAGCTCTGGAGTATAATACAGGATAAGTAATGTAATGTATGTAAACAGTGACTGCACCAGCAGAATAGTGAGCGCAGCTCTGGAGTATAATACAGGATAAGTAATGTAATGTATGTACACAGTGACTGCACCAGCAGAATAGTGAGCGCAGCTCTGGAGTATAATACAGGATAAGTAATGTAATGTATGTACACAGTGACTACACCAGCAGAATAGTGAGCGCAGCTCTGGAGTATAATACAGGATAAGTAATGTAATGTATGTACACAGTGACTGTACCAGCAGAATAGTGAGTGCAGCTCTGGAGTATAATACAGGATAAGTAATGTAATGTATGTACACAGTGACTGTACCAGCAGAATAGTGAGCGCAGCTCTGGAGTATAATACAGGATAAGTAACGTAATGTATGTACACAGTGACTGCACCAGCAGAATAGTGAGCGCAGCTCTGGAGTATAATACAGGATAAGTAATGTAATGTATGTACACAGTGACTGCACCAGCAGAATAGTGAGCGCAGCTCTGGAGTATAATACAGGATAAGTAATGTAATGTATGTACACAGTGACTGTACCAGCAGAATAGTGAGCGCAGCTCTGGAGTATAATACAGGATAAGTAACGTAATGTATGTACACAGTGACTGCACCAGCAGAATAGTGAGCGCAGCTCTGGAGTATAATACAGGATAAGTAATGTAATGTATGTACACAGTGACTGCAACAGCAGAATAGTGAGTGCAGCTCTGGAGTATAATACAGGATAAGTAATGTAATGTATGTACACAGCGACTGTACCAGCAGAATAGTGAGCGCAGCTCTGGAGTTTAATGCAGTATAAGTAATGTAATGTATGTACACAGCGACTGTACCAGCAGAATAGTGAGCGCAGCTCTGGAGTATAATACAGGATAAGTAATGTATGTACACAGTGACTGTACCAGCAGAATAGTGAGCGCAGCTCTGGAGTATAATACAGGATAAGTAATGTAATGTATGTACACAGTGACTGCACCAGCAGAATAGTGAGCGCAGCTCTGGAGTATAATACAGGATAAGTAATGTAATGTATGTACACAGTGACTGTACCAGCAGAATAGTGAGCGCAGCCCTGGAGTATAATACAGGATAAGTAATGTAATGTATGTACACAGTGACTGTACCAGCAGAATAGTGAGCGCAGCTCTGGAGTATAATACAGGATAAGTAATGTAATGTATGTACACAGTGACTGCACCAGCAGAATAGTGAGCGCAGCTCTGGAGTATAATACAGGATAAGTAATGTAATGTATGTACACAGTGACTGCACCAGCAGAATAGTGAGCGCAGCTCTGGAGTATAATACAGGATAAGTAATGTAATGTATGTACACAGTGACTGTACCAGCAGAATAGTGAGCGCAGCCCTGGAGTATAATACAGGATAAGTAATGTAATGTATGTACACAGTGACTGCACCAGCAGAATAGTGAGCGCAGCTCTGGAGTATAATACAGGATAAGTAATGTAATGTATGTACACAGTGACTGTACCAGCAGAATAGTGAGCGCAGCTCTGGAGTATAATACAGGATAAGTAATGTAATGTATGTACACAGTGACTGTACCAGCAGAATAGTGAGCGCAGCTCTGGAGTATAATACAGGATAAGTAATGTAATGTATGTACACAGTGACTGTACCAGCAGAATAGTGAGCGCAGCTCTGGAGTATAATACAGGATAAGTAATGTAATGTATGTACACAGTGACTGTACCAGCAGAATAGTGAGTGCAGCTCTGGAGTATAATACAGGATAAGTAATGTAATGTATGTACACAGTGACTGTACCAGCAGAATAGTGAGCGCAGCTCTGGAGTATAATACAGGATACGTAATGTAATGTATGTACACAGTGACTGCACCAGCAGAATAGTGAGCGCAGCTCTAGAGTATAATACAGGATAAGTAATATAATGTATGTACACAGTGACTGTACCAGCAGAATAGTGAGCGCAGCTCTGGAGTATAATACAGGATAAGTAATGTAATGTATGTACACAGTGACTGCACCAGCAGAATAGTGAGCGCAGCTCTGGAGTATAATACAGGATAAGTAATGTATGTACACAGTGACTGTACCAGCAGAATAGTGAGCGCAGCTCTGGAGTATAATACAGGATAAGTAATGTAATGTATGTACACAGTGACTGCACCAGCAGAATAGTGAGCGCAGCTCTGGAGTATAATACTGGATAAGTAATGTAATGTATGTACACAGTGACTGCACCAGCAGAATAGTGAGTGCAGCTCTGGGGTATAATAAAGGATAAGTAATGTAATGTATGTACACAGTGACTGCACCAGCAGAATAGTGAGTGCAGCTCTGGGGTATAATAAAGGATAAGTAATGTAATGTATGTACACAGTGACTGTACCAGCAGAATAGTGAGCGCAGCTCTGGAGTATAATACAGGATAAGTAATGTAATGTATGTACACAGTGACTGCACCAGAAGAATAGTGAGCGCAGCTCTGGAGTATAATACAGGATAAGTAATGTAATGTATATACACAGTGACTGCACCAGCAGAATAGTGAGTGCAGCTCTGGAGTATAATACTGGATAAGTAATGTAATGTATGTACACAGTGACTGCACCAGCAGAATAGTGAGCGCAGCTCTGGAGTATAATACAGGATAAGTAATGTAATGTATGTACACAGTGACTGCACCAGCAGAATAGTGAGCGCAGCTCTGGAGTATAATACAGGATAAGTAATGTATGTACACAGTGACTGCACCAGCAGAATAGTGAGCGCAGCTCTGGAGTATAATACAGGATAAGTAATTTAATGTTTTACAATACAGATGTAGCAGAGCTGGATTTGTCATGTAACTCTTTCTTTATCATATTGTGACAACTCTGAGAATAATTTAGTAGATTTATGTATAGTCCTATAGAAATTCACATATAATAAGTAACATCAGATATTTTGTGTCCTGCAACACGGATGACTCATTGTACATATGGCAGGTTTCTATCAGTAATGTCACAGATCTTTATACTTTGAGAACTATGATGTAAAAAAAAATCTTGGGGATAAAAAAAATGATATATATTATTATTGTGTGACCATCTGTTATCTGTCATATGCAAAAGAAATCTGTCTCTTCTTTTATGTGACGGCTGTAGAGATATTTCCCTAGCTTGTAAAGATTCAGTGTTATTGGACGTAAATATACATTTTTGCCATTATTAGATTTTTTGACTTATGTTGGCTTGTTCTCCATTGTAGTGGGGAAGTCTCTGCAATGTTGAGCCGAGCTGCCTGGTCCTCCATTGACTTTCATTGAGCTTTCATTGGCTCTGGACCCCTCATTCTAGTGGGCAATGGATTTCCCAGAATCCAGATCCCAAAGGATCAAAAAGGGATTTTTGGGGAGTTTAACACTGATTGAGAGGATTTTACTCCCAGCACCTTCACTGATCAGCTGAGTGAAGGGGTCACGGCACTTAATTTCCTGTCATTGTTTTCCTTTTCACAGCGCCACACATACATTTGTGGCTATCCTTGGTATTACAACACAAGCCCATATACTGATTTTTGCTTAAAGTCAGACTTACACAATATCTTGGTGACTTATCGTAAACCCTTATCACTATGAACTAGGCTTACAATGACCAACCCAACTAAGCCAAGACGTCTTCTACGCTTCACCCATTGGACTATACCCAACGGACCGTGTACTATAGACTGTTATAAGTTGAAAGAGCACTCTGTGCAAACTTGATATTTGGTAGATATGGACGAAACTGGTTTGTAATGAGTCAGGCTCATGCCAAATTTTTCAAAAAAATTGGGTTCGACCATATCTGAAATTTTAGGAGTTGGCCTCTTCTCCGAGGTCTCTTTAGGCCACAAAGTATTAGATATATAGACCAGGGATGATGTTCTAAAATTGAACAAAAACTTTTACTCACCTATTCTGGGTTCTACTATAGCATCTTCTGGTTTTCTGGTCTTCATCCTAGCCGTCCAAAATTTCTTCTGGACCAGATCATAGGTACGCTGTAGCATCAAAGCATGATGATGTTCACGCTCCCACTTGACCATTGACCAATGACCACACAGGCCTTATAGGTGACCAGAAGGTATAACAGAAGAAAGAGGAAAGTCAATCACAATGATGGAGGAGCCCAGGAACAATGACTTAGTATGAGGAACGATGAGACCATTTGTGGCCTCTGATTATTATACCCTGGCATCTAAAGAGACCCCATCCCCAATACTATAATAACCTTTGTCCTACACTTCCCAAATACATTTGGCCCAAAACAAAATTTCCCAACGAACCTCTCAAATTTTGCAAATCGCAATGGTGGAGGAGCCCAGAAACGATGACTTAGTATTAGGAACGATGAGACCATTCGTGGCCTCTGACTATTATACCCTGGTATCTAAAGAGACCCCATCCCCAATACTATAATAACCTTTGTCCTGCACTTCCAATTTCGACCAAATAAGTTTGGCCCAAAACAAAATTTCTCAACAAACCTCTCAAATTTTGCAAATCGCAATGCTGGAGGAGCCCAGAAACGATGACTTAGTATGAGGAACGATGAGACCATTCATGCCCTCCGACTATTATACCCTGGCATCCAAAGAGACCCCATCCCCAATACTATAATAACCTTTATCCTGCACTTCCAATTTCGACCAAATAAGTTTGGTCAAAAACAAAATTTCCCAACGAACCTCTCAAATTTTGCAAATCGCAATGCTGGAGGAGCCCAGAAACAGTGACTTAGTATGAGGAACGATGAGGCCATTTGTGGCCTCTGACTATTATACCCTGGCATCTAAAGAGACCCCATCCCCAATACTATAATAACCTTTGCCCTGCACTTCCGGTTTGCACTAAATAAGTTTGGACCAAAACAAAATTTTCCAACGAGCCTCTCAACTTTTGCAAATCGCAATCCTGGAGGAGCCCAGAAACGATGACTTAGTATGAGGAACGATGAGACCATTTGTGGCCTCTGACCATTATACCCTGGCATCTAAAGAGACCCCATCCCCAATACTATAATAACCTTTGTCCTACACTTCCCAAATACATTTGGCCCAAAACAAAATTTCCCAACGAACCTCTCAAATTTTGCAAATTGCAATGGTGGAGGAGCCCAGAAACGATGACTTAGTATGAGGAATGATGAGACCATTCGTGGCCTCTGATTATTATACCCTGGCATCTAAAGAGACCCCATCCCCAATACTATAATAACCTTTGTCCTGCACTTCCAATTTCGAGCAAATACGTTTGTCCCAAAACAAAATTTCCCAACGAATCAATCTCTCAAATTTTGCAAATTTTGCAAATTTTGCAAAACGAATCTCGATTCGGTATCCTCACTCAACGGACATGAATTTTCTCGAAAACATTCTGGACGGACTTTTCCCCTTTTAGGCAGCTTCCATCCGATATCCCCAGCCTATGTTGCCTTCGGACTCATCGGCACCGACTATTACATGTCTCTGCTTTTATGCGCGGTGAAAAAAGATTCAGGGTGAGGTTAACATGATATCAAGGAGAAAAAACGAGTGCAACAATAAATCCTGTGAAGCTCGATACAAAGTGTTCTTGGCGGTAATGAGGAGGGGGCTGTTGTGGCGCATTCTGGATAATTTGGAGAGCACTGCTGAAAGGATTCTAATAGTCAAGGTCTCAGGGGTTACGCCGAGCTTTTCAACATAAAGATTATTAACATGTAAAATGCACAGCGTCGACGCATGGATTTATGACATTCCTCCGAGTGGAAAGGTTACATTTTATGAGGGATGTATTTAGAGGCCGCCGTAAATGAGGGCTGTGCTCGCAAAACTGCAAATAAAAACGTTTTATTTCATCTACGCCTGTGAATATTTTATAGAAAAAGTAGCCTTGTAGGTGATAAATAGACAGTAGGAGCCTCGGCGAGAGAGAAATGGAAGGTTGGCTTAAAAGGAATGTATCATCTAAAAAGCCTATGTATTAATCAAATAAAAACAAAAAAAATTGGAACTTTTTTACTCTATAACTTGCTAAATAAAAAAAAAATGAAATGTTCAAAGTAGACGCGTGTAAGAGGAAGAGGCTTGATGGTTTTCGCGATTTATTGGCTATTAAAATTAATATAGAAGGAACATTTCATTAAAAACAGATGTGTTCTGCTGCCCGAGCCGAGATAGGCAGGATAGAAAAAGTTGACGGAGGAGAACCTGCTGTACACTATGAACTTGTCTGTTTTGAAGACAGGCTATGGAGGACACAAATAAATAGAAGATGAGTAGTTGTAGTTAAAGGAGAGGTCTACTGTGATGCTTCAGCCTAAAACAGATGTGTTCTGCTGCTCGAGGCGAGATAGGCAGGATAGAAAAAGTGACAAAGGAGAATGTGCTGTACTGTAGGAATATTTCTGTTTTGAAGACAGGCTATGGAGGACACAACTAAAAGATGTCCCATTATGACTATTTGGAGTTAAAGGAGAGGTCTACTGTGGTGCTTCAGCCTAAAACAGATGTGTTCTGCTGCCTGAGCCGAGATAGGCAGGATAGATCAAGTGACAGAGGAGAACGTGCTGTACACTATGAACTTGTCTGTTTTGAAGACAGGCTATGGAGGATGCAAATAAATAGAAGATGAGTAGTTGTAGTTAAAGGAGAGGTCTACTGTGGTGCTTCAGCCTAAAACAGATGTGTTCTGCTGCTCGAGCCGAGATAGGCAGGATAGAAAAAGTGACAAAAGAGAATGTGCTGTACAGTAGGAATATTTCTGTTTTGAAGACAGGCTATGGAGGACACAACTAAAAGATGTCCCATTATGACTATTTGGAGTTAAAGGAGAGGTCTACTGTGGTGCTTCAGCCTAAAACAGATGTGTTCTGCTGCCCGAGCCGAGATAGGCAGGATAGAACAAGCGACAGAGGAGAACGTGCTGTACACTATGAACTTGTCTGTTTTGAAGACAGGCTATGGAAGACACAAATAAGTAGAAGATGAGTAGTTGTAGTTAAAGGAGAGGTCTACTGTGGTGCTTCAGCCTAAAACAGATGTGTTCTGCTGCTCGAGCCGAGATAGGCAGGATAGAACAAGTGACAGAGGAGAACGTGCTGTACACTATGAACTTGTCTGTTTTGAGACAGGCTATGGAGGACACAAATAATTAGAAGATGAGTAGTTGTAGTTAAAGGAGAGGTCTACTGTGGTGCTTCAGCCTAAAACATATGTATTCTGCTGCTCGAGCCGAGATAGGCAGGATAGAAAAAGTGACAAAGGAGAACGTGCTGTGCAGTAGGAATATTTCGGTTTTGAAGACAGGTTATGGAGGACACAACTAAAAGATGTCCCATTATGACTATTTGAAGTTAAAGGAGATGTCTACTCTGGTGCTTCAGCCTAAAACAGATGTGATCTGCTGCTCGAGGCGAGATAGGCAGGATAGAACAACTGACAAAGGGGAAGTTACTATGGAGTATGCACTTTTCCGTTTGTGAAACATGCTATGGAAGACGGAAATCATTAGAAAATATCCCATTATTACGAATTAAAGGACAGGTCTACGGTGGTTCTGTAGCCTAAAACCAGACGTATTGTGCTGTCAGAGCCTAGATAGGCAGGATGTAACAACTGACAAAGGGGAACGTGCTGTACACTATGGACATTTCTGTTTTAACACATACTTTGGAGGACACAAATAATTAGATGTCCCATTAGGACTAGTTGGGGGTAAAGGAAAGGTCTATTGCGGTGCTGTTGGCTGCTGGAGCTGAGATAGGCAGGATAGAACTACTGACAAAGGAGAATGTGCTTACGGTATGAACATTTCTGTTTTTAAGACATGCCGTGGAGGCCAGAATTGGTCAGTAGATGTCCCATTGTTAGTAATTGAAATCAAAGATGAGGTCTACAGCGGTGTTGGAGCCTTCAGCAGGCCGGTTGTGTTGCGGGAGCTGAGATAAGCAGGATATAACAATTGCCAATGGAGAATATACTGCACAGTATGACACTTCTGCTATAGAGGCTACAGATAGTTAGCAGGGATGTCTCATTATCACGAGTTGGAGTTCAGGCCAGGTCTACTGTAGTGCCGTAGCCTAGATAGGCACGATGGAACAAACGTCACTTCTATCTGTTGCGATGCTCTATGTAGGCTTAAGAGTATTAGAAAAGATGTTTTGTTTTCATTAAAGGGTAGGAGACAGGTCTACAATGTTGATGGAGTCTCGATAGGTAGGTCGTGACAACTAACAGTGGCAGAGATCTATTTCCATCATCCATTAGGTTGCTGTAGTCTACCGTAGATCAGGAAGATATGACAAGTGACAATATCAGAGAGGAACATCTACAATATAAACATGTCAGTAACCAAGAGGATAATAGAGAGACATTTCCATTTTCTCCAGATAAGGGATAATTTTTTCCTTCAAGATGTGATACGCAGGGTGAGACGATGTCTTATTATCAGAAGATGGAGTGGATGACAGGTCATTGACAATAGCATGGAGAAGAAGGTCCACACTTACCTGATCTCCAAGATGGTTAAAGGGGTTGTCCAGGGTCTTAAATTACCTTAAATTTTATGGCGGATTCTTGATGGTTTCTGGGGTTCTGACTACGTTCCGATCCCTGGGATACGTCATTGTAACCAAGGTCCCTTCCTTCTTTACTAATCTCTTAAATAATGGAGCTGGTTTTACTATAGAAAGTATAGAAGGAAGGAGAGGACAGAACAAAACAGGGGTCATGGGCCGGTTACAATCACAAAGCCCAGGGGTCAGAACCAGGCCAGATAGGAACCAAACCTCAGGCCTATTAAGAACCTGAAAAATGAGTCAATTTAATTTCTGATGAGCAGACAAATTTTCACAAGTTTCGCCTGCAAATTTCAATTTCTTTCGGGACTTGTTTGGATCTCCTTGCGGTGTCTACTAGTGCATGATGTCACCAGGAGAGAACCGGACATCACAACGAGATGATGGAAGTTGAGTATGAATGTTTTTTTTATTTTTTAGACCTTTCTTGGACCTCCAACTGGGTCTATTCGGACCCAAAAGTATAACAAATTGATTTCTGGTGTGAGAAAGGACAACTGATGGGGCATTATACTGTGTCTGGAGACACTAAGGGGGCATCCTATAATGTGGGGGCTCTAAGGGAGCATTATACTGTGTGTGAGGACCATTAATGGAACAGTATACTGTGTCGGGGTGGAGACATTGTGTTGAGTGTTGGGGCATTAAGGGTGCATTATACTATGTGGGGGCACTAAGGGAGTATTATACTATGTGGGGGCACTAAGGGTGCATTATACTATGTGGGGGCACTAAGGGTGCTTTATACTATGTGGGGGCACTAAAGGTGCATTATACTATGTGGGGGCACTAAGGGTGCATTATACTATGTGGGGGCACTAAGGGTGCATTATACTATGTGGGGGCACTAAGGGTGCATTATACTATGTGGGGGCAATAAGGGTGCATTATACTATGTGGGAGCACTAAGGGTGCATTATACTATGTGGGAGCACTAAAGGAGTATTATACTATGTGGGAGCACTAAGGGTGCATTATACTATGTGGGGGCACTAAGGGAGTATTATACTATGTGGGGGCACTAAGGGAGTATTATACTATGTGGGGGCACTAAGGGAATATTATACTATGTGGGGGCACTAAGGGAGTATTATACTATGTGGGGGCACTAAGGGAGTATTATACTATGTGGGGGCACTAAGGGAGTATTATACTATGTGGGGGCACTAAGGGAATATTATACTATGTGGGGGCACTAAGGGAGTATTATACTATGTGGGGGCACTAAGGGAATATTATACTATGTGGGGGCACTAAGGGAGTATTATACTATGTGGGGGCACTAAGGGAATATTATACTATGTGGGGGCACTAAGGGAGTATTATACTATGTGGGGGCACTAAGGGAATATTATACTATGTGGGGGCACTAAGGGAGTATTATACTATGTGGGGGCACTAAGGGAATATTATACTATGTGGGGGCACTAAGGGAGTATTATACTATGTGGGGGCACTAAGGGAATATTATACTATGTGGGGGCACTAAGGGAGTATTATACTATGTGGGGGCACTAAGGGTGCATTATACTATGTGGGGGCACTAAGGGTGCATTATACTATGTGGGGGTACTAAGGGAGTATTATACTATGTGGGGGCACTAAGGGAGTATTATACTATGTGGGGGCACTAAGGGAGTATTATACTATGTGGGGGCACTAAGGGAGTATTATACTATGTGGGGGCACTAAGGGAATATTATACTATGTGGGGGCATTAAGGGAATATTATACTATGTGGGGGCACTAAGGGAGTACTGTAGTGTATATGGGAGCACTAAGAGGGTAGTATACTGTGTGTCAGAAAGACAAACAAACCCTATATATCACAGATACATCAAGGCAAAATGTATACATGTACATTCTGGAATGCAATGGTCAAAAACCAAAAAAAGGTTAGATATCTAAAAGTCCAAAAATTTCTTGGGTTCATTGCATTAGTCTAGATTGCACAGGATTTCTCGGTTGAACGGCCACTCACTATGTACAGATTTGCGTCTTTCTTCAACTTTTTGGGAGATATTTTTGCAAAGTTGCACCAAAAAAGCAGAAATGTAACATCTGAGACTTGTCCAGAAGTATGCTAGAAAATTCCACTTCTAGAAATTTCTGTCTTCTATAGTTGATTAATTTTTTTGGCCTTGAACATGACAACAGATCTGCTGGGGAGGTGTAATTGTATATTCGATCCAACAACTTGGGCTTATTTGTAGGCCGGTCCAAGGTCAACCTAGACATAAACCTGTCAGGATCAAGATCATAGAATGGAGAATAGAATTCACTAAACCTGAAATTTACCTTTAAAATAGACAATAAATTTTCCAGCCTATGATAATCTGGTCGGGGTTGTCATCACTTGGTGACAAATTGTGCATAGATTGGCAGAAGGGAAGGGTTGTATGAGATAAAACATTCATAATAGGTTTTAGGCTCGAGGAACCTGAAGCCACTTTCATTTATACCTGACCTAGCTTTTCTGCTGTAAATCCTATATTTTAAGTATCTTAGATGGGTCATCTAGAGTCTTCTGGACAGAGATCATATGGGCTTCCATAGTTCTCAGGGACCACATAGTCTGTATTTTCTACTGCTTGACCCAATCATATGTATGGTTGGAGGCATCTCCTAAACCACCTCTTCGCTAAGGTCTTGTCCACATGCCCTACTGCTAAGTTGACCTACGACTTGGTCCAATGATATGGTGGAATGGATCATGTCAACCTCCTGTTCTCTCAGGCCTTGTCCACCTGTCCTACTGCTCAGTTGACCTACTGCTTGGTCTAGTCATGAGTATTGAAGGAAGGATCATGTTGGCCTCATCTCTCTGGTTTTGTCCACACGTCATACTGCTCAGTTGACCTACTGCTTGGTCTAGTCATGTGTATAATAGATGGGATCATGTTGGCCTCATCTCTCTGGTTTTGTCCACACGTCCTACTGCTCAGTTGACCTACTGCTTGGTCTAGTCATGAGTATTGAAGGAAGGATCATGTTGGCCTCATCTCTCTGGTTTTGTCCACACGTCCTACTGCTCAGTTGACCTACTGCTTGGTCTAGTCATGTGTATAATAGATGGGATCATGTTGGCCTCATCTCTCTGGTTTTGTCCACACGTCCTACTGCTCAGTTGACCTACTGCTTGGTCTATTCATGAGTATTGAAGGAAGGATCATGTTGGCCTCATCTCTCAGGTTTTGTCCACATGTCCTACTGGTCAGTTGACCTACTGCTTGGTCTAGTCATGTGTATAATAGATGGGATCATGTTGGCCTCATCTCTCAGGTTTTGTCCACGTGTCCTACTGCTCAGTTGACCTACTGCTTGGTCTAGTCATGTGTATAATAGATGGGATCATGTTGGCCTCATCTCTCAGGTTTTGTCCACGTGTCCTACTGCTCAGTTGACCTACTGCTTGGTCTAGTCATGTGTATAATAGATGGGATCATGTTGGCCTCATCTCTCAGGTTTTGTCCACGTGTCCTACTGCTCAGTTGACCTACTGCTTGGTCCAGTCATGTGTATAATAGATGGGATCATGTTGGCCTCACCTCTCAGGTTTTGTCCACACGTCCTACTGCTCAGTTGACCTACTGCTTGGTCCAGTCATGCGTATTGAAGGAGTGATCATGTTGGCCTCATCTTTTAGGTTTTTCCAGATGTCCTACTACTAGGTCCAGTCATACTCTACTGATCATTCTACCCCTGGTTGACCTACTGTGATCATATAAATCTCCTTGGTTATCATGTCCCTAGCTCAATGCCAAAACAAGAGGTTCTCCACTGTTTTTAGCGTTCAGTTGAGAGCTACAGCTAGATGTCAAAAAGACCTCTGTTGTTTTTGTCATGACCCTCTGTTCAATTATCACCCTGCATCATATTCTCCCAGTCTGACATCAGACGATGAGGTCCTCCATAGTGTTTAGTTCCTGTCTTTATATCCATCGATTCACAACTTCAACGATCTCCATGATGGATGAGGAGTCTTACCCCGTGGTCAGGTTGGCTTGGTAGCAGCACAGACATCTCCCGTATCCTCCATCTCGCCACGCCTTTGTTTTGACCGGCAAGTTAATTAGATCTGATTCCAATCTGCGCCTCGCTTGCCTCCCATTCCGGGGCCACGGGGGCTTCACGTTCCCGTAATCAGTAATTTACATTGATTGATAATATTGTGACATTATTTATCGCAACCTTTGTGCTTTTCCTGCACGCTAAGCATGTGTGGGTGCCGTACAGATTGCTCTTTACGCCGGTCTATAATTTGGCTCCTGACCTCCGGGATGAACCCTCCACCGTGTCATTTATAGTGTGGAATCATTATGTATACATGATTAGAGATGTAACTCATCTGTTCTATTGAAATATCACATAGGCGCTTTCAATTTTTAATTCCGCGTTTTTTAATTACCTGGTTGCCTGGAGCTTTATTATTTATTGACGCCGCCGTTTTCCCAGGGCTTGCACAAGTTTGCTCGCTCTCCATCGAGGCTTAGCAATCAAAATGTTATGGGGGGAGAGTTCATCTACGAGATAGAGCCTGCCAGCCGAGCAGAAGTCTCCAGATCTGCCGCGTCTGTTTTACGGGTTATCCACATTGATTTCATGTACAGTTCAGTCAATAAGAGCCTTGTCAGGTTCATCAATGATCCCATAGGTGTCTGTCATGGAGAACTGCTGACACGTTGGATTCTCGCTTATGTAAAGTGGATGACTGCCTTTGTCTTTTCGAGGAAAAAAAGGAAAATAATGTGCCTTAAACAATTGGAAGATATGCCCTATAAAGTCTGTATCCAAAGGATAGCTCAAAGTCGTTGTAGGGATTTCATACATTGTGGTACATTACATTGAAATGATCGGAAACTCTAAGGATGGCCATTGGAGAATTTTTTTCACGACATCAGTCAACAGCTATTCCCCTGTTGCCAATGGTCTTTTCTTTACAATGACCTCCCGACTCTTCCCCAGTTGCCAACACTCTTTTGTGTATGGAGACCTCCTGACTCTTCACCAGTTGCCAATGGTCTTTTCTGTACAATGACCTTCCCAAGTGGCCAACACTCTTTTGTCTATGGAGGGCTCCTGACTCTTCCCCACTTGCCAGTACTCTTTTGTGTATCGAGACCTCCTGACTCTTCACCAGTTGCCAATGGTCTTTTTTGTACAACGACCTCCCAACTCTTCCCAAGTGGCCAACACTCTTTTGTATATGGAGACCTCTTGACTCTTACCCACTTGCCAACACTCTTTTATGTATAGAGTCCTCCTGACTCTTCCCCAGTTGCTAATGATCTTTTCTGTACAACGACCTCCCGACTCTTCCCAAGTGACCAACACTCTTTTGTGTATGGAGACCTCCTGACTCTTCTCCAGTTGCCAACACTCTTTTGTGTATGGAGACCTCCTGACTCTTCTCCAGTTGCCAACACTCTTTTGTGTATGGAGACCTCCTGACTCTTCTCCAGTTGCCAACACTCTTTTGTGTATGGAGACCTCCCGACTCTTCCCAAGTGACCAACACTCTTTTATGTATAGAGTCCTCCTGACTCTTCCCCAGTTGCTAATGATCTTTTCTGTACAACGACCTCCCGACTCTTCCCAAGTGACCAACACTCTTTTGTGTATGGAGACCTCCTGACTCTTCTCCAGTTGCCAACACTCTTTTGTGTATGGAGACCTCCCGACTCTTCTCCAGTTGCCAATTATTTTTTTCTGTACAATGACCTCCCAACTCTTCCCCACTTGCCAACACTCTTTTGTATACAATGACCTCCTGATTCTTTGCCAGATACCAATTTTTTGCGTATGATGACTTCCCAACTCCAGTTGGCAACGATGTTTTGTGTATGAAGACCTTGCCATTCTTCCCTAGTTACAGATGAGTCAATTATTGGCAATATTTTGTGGCCCCTTCCAGAGGGGTCCATGGATGTGCAATACAAAAATTATCTTTATATGTAGATGTGTCTTACTTTACCTTTCGTCTTGACTTGACATATCTCAAGTAGAAATGAATGAACCATCTTGTACGAAACTGGGTTCGTAATGAGTTTTTCAAAAATGTTTAAGTCTTACCACCCACGAATCATTATCATACTCTGGAATCAAAGATTCAAGATGTCAACACTTGCATGTGTCTTCTGAGATACCATCACTGATCTCAGTAGTGACCCGGGGCTACAGACCTCACCCAGTAGGCCAGAAGAGACTGTAATAGCAAAAAGAAGGAAGACCGGACATCGAGGCAGAGCCTTAGAAATGTGAAAAAAGTTGAGTATGAGTTGCTTTTCATTTTCCCAAACCTTCCGTGAGCCTGTTTATTGTATACTTGGGTTTGAAGGGATCCCGAAGTATACATGGATAGAACTGAAACGTGCAGGAGACTGTTGCGAATATTCGCAACTCGAAACTTGCAAAGTTTGCCATCATTAGTCTCTAGGAGAAGACCAATGTTGAAACAAAATTTAAAAATTTGCAAAATTGTGCCAGGAGGTGTAATGGTATTGGTGGTATTGAGCAAAGACATAGTAGGTCACAGACCACTAATGATGGGTGAGTCTTGTGAAATCCATTCCATGCATATTCAGGAGGTTCACCAGGAAATTCACGTCAGGCCAATCTTCTTCAGTCCAATCTGGAAGTACAGGGCATAGTCCATCACTATACTTGCAGGTAGTGTAATGACCAGAGGTCAGGGGAGGTGTTTAGAAATATCAGAAACTTTGCACACCATTGCTTCATGGCATCCTCCAGCATCCTGGTCTTGTTCCCAGGCCATCGATGATGTCTTCCAGAACCCAGATCACCAGTGAAGCCTATGATTGTCTCTTATCGATCATGTTGTGGTCTCAACGTCATCATGCTTTGACCCTAAAGTCTATATGCTAACATTATAGGGTCAAAGCGTGATGAGGCTGACATCTCCAATGTGCCTATTGAGGTCCAGAACCCCAGTGGACGGGGACGTGACTGGATCAGCTGGTCGGTATGGGGTATGAGTGTCAGCCCACCACCAGATACTGATGACCTATTAAACAAAACAAAAAAACACCGGACAACCGGAAAAACCATTTAATGACCACGAGTTTGGCTTTCCATGAGAAATCTGAAGATACAGTAGCTGCACATATCTTCTATAGTGGCCACTACAGGAAAAACATGGTATTACACGCTTCCCATTCAAATAAATAGTTGTCCAATGAATACGTGGACACCTCCAGTCCTCCAGCGCAGGAGACTGTCTTTGCAGTGGCTACCTGTTCTGGATAATAAAGGGGTGTTTTGTCCCAGGGGCCCCCCTAATTCCTATGACGTTCATAAGCCCCAAATCATTATGCCTAATAGAAGGAAACTGGCCTTTAAGGGATAGCAAGGTAAAGAATGATCCAGCATACAGCGATACTAGATTCATAAAAAATGAATATTTTTGTGATATTTTCCTATGACATCTCCCATAAACTAAAGCAGGTCAAGCACGTCGACAGCAGAACTTGCCCAAGTGGAAATACCTGTTAGGAAGTAATATTGTCATCTGATAATGGAATCCTTCTCATACATAATCCTCATTATCAGGTGATAACCAGCTGTGCACTGACACTTGTAATCACCAGCTATTATCACCGAATATCAACTCTTGCCCCGATTTGTCATTCATCTGAGAAATCTGCATAATTTATGCGTACTATTTTGAATCGCATTACCATTTTATTGAAATTTGTAAAAACGAAGTATGAAATGCATTATTGTAGTCTAAAAAATGCGTATTGTTTGGCGGTATTATAGGATTTTTTTTCCCGAGGGATTTTGTAGTACTAATTTGGGACCTGTAGGTGTCACTATTGCAATGAGACCTATCCATAATATGAGACAGCGATGACAATTAAAGGGATTTCTAGGAATAGATGGCGTCATGTCCTGATCACCAGGTCAGAATGTATGGAAACGGCTGTACACTGTTTCTGCAACTCCAAATGGAGTAAATGGGAGCTGGGAAACAGGTTAGCACGGTTAGCTGCCCTGTTTCCCGAAACTGTGGGGGACGGAGAGAAAGTAATGGAGCTGTGGGAATAGGGTGGGAGATTTGGAAAGAGTGTAGAGGGGCTCAGATGTCTGACTATGGCCTGTCCTGGGAGCCAGACCTGGCGTCAGATGGATGGATAGATAGATAGATAGATAGATAGATAGATAGATAGATAGATAGATAGATAGATAGATAGATAGATAGAGTCCTATGAAAAAGTTTGGGCACCCCTATTAATCTTAATCATTTTTAGTTCTAAATATTTTGGTGTTTGCAACAGCCATTTCAGTTTGATATATCTAATAACTGATGGACACAGTAATATTTCAGGATTGAAATGAGGTTTATTGTACTAACAGAAAATGCGCAATATGCATTAAACCAAAATTTGACCGGTGCAAAAGTATGGGCACCCTTATCATTTTATTGATTTGAATACTCCTAACTACTTTTTACTGACTTACTGAAGCACAAAATTGGTTTTGTAACCTCAGTGAGCTTTGAACTTCATAGCCAGGTGTATCCAATCATGAGAAAAGGTATTTAAGGTGGCCAATTGCAAGTTGATCTCCTATTTGAATCTCCTCTGAAGAGTGGCATCATGGGCTACTCAAAACAACTCTCAAATGATCTGAAAACAAAGATTGTTCAACATAGTTGTTCAGGGGAAGGATACAAAAAGCTGTCTCAGAGATTTAACCTGTCAGTTTCCACTGTGAGGAACATAGTAAGGAAATGGAAGAGCACAGGGACAGTTCTTGTTAAGCCCAGAAGTGGCAGGCCAAGAAAAATATCAGAAAGGCAGAGAAGAAGAATGGTGAGAAGAGTCAAGGACAATCCACAGACACCTCCAAAGAGCTGCAGCATCATCTTGCTGCAGATGGTGTCACTGTGCATCGGTAACAATACAGCGCACTTTGCACAAATAGAAGCTGTATGGGAGAGTGATGAGAAAGAAGCCGTTTCTGCACGTACGCCACAAATAGAGTTGCCTGAGGTATGAAAAAGCACATTTGGACAAGGCAGCTTCATTTTGGAAACAAAAATTGAGTTGTTTGGTTATAAAAAAAGGCGTTATGCATGGCGTCCAAAAAGAAACAGCATTCCAAGAAAAACACATGCTACCCACTGTAAAATTTGGTGGAGGTTCCATCATGCTTTGGGGCTGTGTGGCCAATGCCGGCATCGGGAATCTTGTTAAAGTTGAGGGTCGCATGGATTCCACTCAGTATCAGCAGATTCTTGAGAATAATGTTCAAGAATCAGTGACGAAGTTGAAGTTACGCCGGGGATGGATATTTCAGCAAGACAATGATCCAAAACACCGCTCCAAATCAACTCAGGCATTCATGCAGAGGAACAATTACAATGTTCTGGAATGGCCATCCCAGTCCCCAGACCTGAATATCATTGAACATCTGTGGGATGATTTGAAGCGGGCTGTCCATGCTCGGCGACCATCTAACTTAACTGAACTTGAATTGTTTGTCCAAAATCCCTTTATCCAGGATCCAGGAACTGATTAAAAGCTACAGGAAGCGACTAGAGGCTGTTATCTTTGCAAAAGGAGGATCTACTAAATATTAATGTCACTTTTCTGTTGAGGTGCCCATACTTTTGCACCGGTCAAATTTTGGTTTAATGCATATTGCGCATTTTCTGTTAGTACAATAAACCTCATTTCAATCCTGAAATATTACTGTGTCCATCAGTTATTAGATATATCAAACTGAAATGGCTGTTGCAAACACCAAAATATTTAGAACTAAAAATGATTAAGATTAATAGGGGTGCCCAAACTTTTTCATAGGACTGTAGATAGATAGATAGGAGATAGATAGATAGATAGATAGATAGATAGATAGATAGATAGATAGGAGATAGATAGATAGATAGATAGATAGGAGATAGATAGATAGATAGATAGATAGATAGATAGATAGATAGGAGATAGATAGATAGATAGATAGATAGATAGATAGATAGATAGATAGGAGATAGATAGATAGATAGATAGATAGATAGATAGATAGATAGGAGATAGATAGATAGATAGATAGATAGATAGATAGATAGATAGAGAGATAGGAGATAGATAGATAGATAGATAGATAGATAGATAGATAGGAGATAGATAGATAGATAGATAGATAGATAGATAGATAGAGAGATAGGAGATAGATAGATAGATAGATAGATAGATAGATAGATAGGAGATAGATAGATAGATAGATAGATAGATAGATAGGAGATAGATAGATAGATAGATAGATAGATAGATAGATAGATAGATAGAAGATAGATAGATAGATAGATAGATAGATAGATAGATAGGAGATAGATAGATAGATAGATAGATAGATAGATAGAGAGATAGGAGATAGATAGATAGATAGATAGATAGATAGATGATAGATAGGAGATAGATAGATAGATAGATAGATAGATAGATAGATAGATAGATAGATAGATAGGAGATAGATAGATAGATAGATAGATAGATAGATAGAGAGATAGGAGATAGATAGATAGATAGATAGATAGATAGATAGATAGATAGGAGATAGATAGATAGATAGATAGATAGATAGGAGATAGATAGATAGATAGATATGAGATAGATAGATAGATAGATAGATAGATAGATAGATAGGAGATAGATAGATAGATAGATATGAGATAGATAGATAGATAGATAGATAGATAGATAGATAGGAGATAGATAGATAGATAGATAGATAGATAGATAGATAGGAGATAGATAGATAGATAGATAGATAGATAGATAGATAGGAGATAGATAGATAGATAGATAGATAGATAGATAGGAGATAGATAGATAGATAGATAGATAGATAGATAGGAGATAGATAGATAGATAGATAGATAGATAGATAGATATGAGATAGATAGATAGATAGATAGATAGATACATAGATAGATAGATAGATAGATAGATAGGAGATAGATAGATAGATAGATAGATAGATAGATAGATAGGAGATAGATAGATAGATAGATAGATAGATAGATAGATAGATAGGAGATAGATAGATAGATAGATAGATAGATAGATAGATAGATAGATAGATACTGTAGTGTAGTGTCTGGTATAGTTTCTGATCCTGTGCTGTAATAGTTGTGTTTGCAGGGTTAGTAATGAGCTGGGTATAAGATCTTTCTGGGCTGTCTGTGATGTGTCCTTGCAGCGCTGCTGTCACATATTTACAGGGCGCAGGCTGCAGCAGATACAATCCCTTTGATATGAGCCTTAAATAGCTGAAGCATGCAAATCAGCCCTGAATGTGGCTGCGGAGATCTCCCTTTGATGCCTGCTGGTTTTTGAGCCAGATTCAGGCCCCAGCACTGTACAGGGGGGTTGTAACAAATGACGCCCTACTTTTTTTGCATCTTAGATAGTTTGTACTTCACTTTTCTGCCAATCTTTGTCCCCCTTTACAGCAAAGGCGGCAATGAATATATTGTACAACAGGTGATCATTATAGTCTGGGGTGCTGTGGGACGCGGATCTTTTCATCTTTAAGCTTCCGACTGATAAGCATCTCAGATACGACAAATTGCTCATTTATCTACATATGGATAATCCACAGTGTCTGGGGCTGGATGATCTCTGGAGTTAAAGCAACGCTCCAGCGGGGGGGTTAGCTATGCAAAGTAGTCTCCTAAATGGATTCAGAATATATTAATGCTGATACTGTCACCCATGTCTAGTACCTGTAAACATATCTAGTAGCTGCGCCCATGTCTAGCACCTGTACCCATGTCTAGTACCTGTACCCATGTCTAGCACCTGTACCCATGTCTAGTACCTGTACCCATGTCTAGTACCTGTACCCATGTCTAGTACCTGTACCCATGTCTAGTACCTGTACCAATATCTAGTACCTCTACCCATGTCTAGTACCTGTACCCATGTCTAGTACCTATACCAATATCTAGTACCTCTACCCATGTCTAGCACCTGTACCCATGTCTAGCACCTGTACCAATGTCTAGTACCTGTACCCATGTCTAGTACCTGTACCCATGTCTAGCACCTGTACCCATGTCTAGTACCTGTACCAATGTCTAGCACCTGTACCCATGTCTAGTACCTGTACCCATATCTAGCACCTGTACCCATGTCTAGTACCTGTACCCATGTCTAGTACCTGTACCAATGTCTAGCACCTGTAACAATGTCTAGTACCTGTACCCATGTCTAGCACCTGTACCCATGTCTAGCACCTGTACCCATGTCTAGCACCTGTACCCATGTCTAGTACCTGTACCCATGTCTAGTACCTCTACCCATGTCTAGTACCTGTACCCATGTCTAGTAGCTGTACCCATGTCTAGTACCTGTACCCATGTCTAGAAGCTGTACCCATGTCTAGTACCTGTACCCATGTCTAGCACCTGTACCCATGTCTAGTACCTGTACCCATGTCTAGTAGCTGTACCCATGTCTAATACCTGTACCCATGTCTAGTACCTTTACCCATGTCTAGTACCTGTACCCATGTCTAGTACCTGTACCCATGTCTAGCACCTGTACCCATGTCTAGTACCTGTACCAATATCTAGTACCTCTACCCATGTCTAGTACCTGTACCCATGTCTAGTACCTGTACCCATGTCTAGTACCTGTACCCATGTCTAGCACCTGTACCCATGTCTAGTACCTATACCAATATCTAGTACCTCTACCCATGTCTAGTACCTGTACCCATGTCTAGTAGCTGTACCCATGTCTAGTACCTGTACCCATGTCTAGCACCTGTACCCATGTCTAGTAGCTGTACCCATGTCTAGTACCTGTACCCATGTCTAGTACCTGTACCCATGTCTAGTAGCTGTACCCATGTCTAGTACCTGTACCCATGTCTAGAAGCTGTACCCATGTCTAGTACCTGTACCCATGTCTAGCACTTGTACCCATGTCTAGCACCTGTACCCATGTCTAGTACCTGTACCCATGTCTAGTACCTGTACCAATGTCTAGCACCTGTAACAATGTCTAGTACCTGTACCCATGTCTAGCACCTGTACCCATGTCTAGCACCTGTACCCATGTCTAGTACCTGTACCCATGTCTAGAAGCTGTACCCATGTCTAGTAGCTGTACCCATGTCTAATACCTGTACCCATGTCTAGTACCTGTACCCATGTCTAGTACCTTTACCCATGTATAGTACTTGTACCCATGTCTAGCACCTGTACCCATGTCTAGCACCTGTACCCATGTCTAGTACCTGTACCCATGTCTAGTACCTGTACCCATGTCTAGCACCTGTACCCATGTCTAGTACCTGTACCAATATCTAGTACCTCTACCCATGTCTAGTACCTGTACCCATGTCTAGTACCTGTACCAATATCTAGTACCTCTACCCATGTCTAGTACCTGTACCCATGTCTAGTAGCTGTACCCATGTCTAGTACCTGTACCCATGTCTAGTACCTGTACCCATGTCTAGTAGCTGTACCCATGTCTAGTACCTGTACCCATGTCTAGTACCTGTACCCATGTCTAGCACCTGTACCCATGTCTAGTACCTATACCAATATCTAGTACCTCTACCCATGTCTAGTACCTGTACCCATGTCTAGTAGCTGTCCCCATGTCTAGTACCTGTACCCATGTCTAGTACCTCTACCCATGTCTAGTACCTGTACCCATGTCTAGTACCTGTACCCATGTCTAGCACCTGTACCCATGTCTAGTACCTGTACCCATGTCTAGCACCTGTACCAATGTCTAGTACCTGTACCCATGTCTAGTACCTGTACCCATGTCTAGCACCTGTACCCATGTCTAGTACCTGTACCAATGTCTAGCACCTGTACCCATGTCTAGTACCTGTACCCATGTCTAGCACCTGTCCCCATGTCTAGTACCTGTACCCATGTCTAGTACCTCTACCCATGTCTAGTACCTGTACCCATGTCTAGTAGCTGTACCCATGTCTAGTACCTGTACCCATGTCTAGTACCTGTACCCATGTCTAGTAGCTGTACCCATGTCTAGTACCTGTACCCATGTCTAGTACCTGTACCCATGTCTAGTACCTTTACCCATGTATAGTACTTGTACCCATGTCTAGCACCTGTACCCATGTCTAGCACCTGTACCCATGTCTAGTACCTGTACCCATGTCTAGTACCTGTACCCATGTCTAGCACCTGTACCCATGTCTAGTACCTGTACCAATATCTAGTACCTCTACCCATGTCTAGTACCTGTACCCATGTCTAGTACCTGTACCAATATCTAGTACCTCTACCCATGTCTAGTACCTGTACCCATGTCTAGTAGCTGTACCCATGTCTAGTACCTGTACCCATGTCTAGTACCTGTACCCATGTCTAGTAGCTGTACCCATGTCTAGTACCTGTACCCATGTCTAGTACCTGTACCCATGTCTAGCACCTGTACCCATGTCTAGTACCTATACCAATATCTAGTACCTCTACCCATGTCTAGTACCTGTACCCATGTCTAGTAGCTGTCCCCATGTCTAGTACCTGTACCCATGTCTAGTACCTCTACCCATGTCTAGTACCTGTACCCATGTCTAGTACCTGTACCCATGTCTAGCACCTGTACCCATGTCTAGTACCTGTACCCATGTCTAGCACCTGTACCAATGTCTAGTACCTGTACCCATGTCTAGTACCTGTACCCATGTCTAGCACCTGTACCCATGTCTAGTACCTGTACCAATGTCTAGCACCTGTACCCATGTCTAGTACCTGTACCCATGTCTAGCACCTGTCCCCATGTCTAGTACCTGTACCCATGTCTAGTACCTCTACCCATGTCTAGTACCTGTACCCATGTCTAGTAGCTGTACCCATGTCTAGTACCTGTACCCATGTCTAGTACCTGTACCAATGTCTAGCACCTGTACCCATGTCTAGTACCTGTACCCATGTCTAGCACCTGTCCCCATGTCTAGTACCTGTACCCATGTCTAGTACCTCTACCCATGTCTAGTACCTGTACCCATGTCTAGTACCTGTACCCATGTCTAGCACCTGTACCCATGTCTAGTACCTGTACCCATGTCTAGCACCTGTACCCATGTCTAGCACCTGTACCCATGTCTAGTACCTGTACCCATGTCTAGTACCTCTACCCATGTCTAGTACCTGTACCCATGTCTAGTAGCTGTACCCATGTCTAGTACCTGTACCCATGTCTAGCACCTGTACCCATGTCTAGTAGCTGTACCCATGTCTAGTACCTGTACCCATGTCTAGTACCTGTACCCATGTCTAGTAGCTGTACCCATGTCTAGTACCTGTACCCATGTCTAGAAGCTGTACCCATGTCTAGTACCTGTACCCATGTCTAGCACCTGTACCCATGTCTAGTACCTGTACCCATGTCTAGTACCTGTACCCATGTCTAGTACCTGTACCCATGTCTAGCACTTGTACCCATGTCTAGCACCTATACCAATATCTAGTACCTCTACCCATGTCTAGCACCTGTACCCATGTCTAGTAGCTGTACCCATGTCTAGTACCTGTACCAATGTCTAGCACCTGTAACAATGTCTAGTACCTGTACCCATGTCTAGCACCTGTACCCATGTCTAGCACCTGTACCCATGTCTAGTACCTGTACCCATGTCTAGAAGCTGTACCCATGTCTAGTACCTGTACCCATGTCTAGCACCTGTACCCATGTCTAGTACCTGTACCCATGTCTAGTACCTGTACCCATGTCTAGTAGCTGTACCCATGTCTAATACCTGTACCCATGTCTAGTACCTGTACCCATGTCTAGTACCTTTACCCATGTATAGTACTTGTACCCATGTCTAGCACCTGTACCAATGTCTAGCACCTGTACCCATGTCTAGCACCTGCACCCATGTCTAGCACCTGTACCCATGTCTAGCACCTGTACCCATGTCTAGCACCTGTACCCATGTCTAGTACCTGTACCCATGTCTAGTACCTGTACCCATGTCTAGCACTTGTACCCATGTCTAGTACCTGTACCCATGTCTAGTACCTGTACCCATGTCTAGCACCTGTACCCATGTCTAGCACCTGTACCCATGTCTAGTACCTGTACCCATGTCTAGTACCTGTACCCATGTCTAGCACCTGTACCCATGTCTAGTACCTGTACCCATGTCTAGTACCTGTACCCATGTCTAGTACCTGTACCCATGACTAGTAGCTCTACCCATGTCTAGCACCTGTACTGATATCTAGTACCTGTAAACATATCTAGCACCTATAACAATGTTTAGTATCTGTAGTTATATCTGGTACCTGTACACACGTCTAGTACCTGTACTCTGTCTAGTATCCGTACCTGTTTCTAGTGTCCATGTCCATTACCTGAACCCATAACTAGCACCTGTACCCTTATCTAGTATCTGCACACAATTCTAAAACTTGTCCCTATATCTAGTGCCTATATCTATATTTAGCACCTGTACCCAATACCTGTACTCATATCTAGTACTTGTACTCGTGACTGACACCTCTATTCATATCTAGTAGCTATATCCATGCATGAAACTTGTACTCAGGTCTAGTCCCTGTACCTGTATATGTACCCATATCCAGCACCTGTACCCATGTCTGATACTTGTACTATGTCTAGTACATGTACCCAGGTCTTGTATGTGTATCCATGTCTAGCACCTGTATATACACTCACCGGCCACTTTATTAGGTACACCTGTCCAACTTCTCGTTAACACTTAATTTCTAATCAGCCAATCACATGGCGGCAACTCAGTGCATTTAGGCATGTAGACATGGTCAAGACAATCTCCTGCAGTTCAAACCGAGCATCAGTATGGGGGGGGAAGAAAGGTGATTTGAGTGCCTTTGAACGTGGCATGGTTGTTGGTGCCAGAAGGGCTGGTCTGAGTATTTCAGAAACTGCTGATCTACTGGGATTTTCACGCACAACCATCTCTAGGGTTTACAGAGAATGGTCCGAAAAAGAAAAAACATCCAGTGAGCGGCAGTTCTGTGGGCGGAAATGCGTTGTTGATGCCAGAGGTCAGAGGAGAATGGCCAGACTGGTTCGAGCTGATAGAAAGGCAACAGTGACTCAAATAGCCACCCGTTACAACCAAGGTAGCCAGAAGAGCATCTCTGAACGCCGCACAGTACGTCCAACTTTGAGGCTACAGATGGGCTACAGCAGCAGAAGACCACAGCGGGTGCCACTCCTTTCAGCTAAGAACAGGAAACTGAGGCTACAATTTGCACAAGCTCATCGAAATTGGACAATTGAAGATTGGAAAAACGTTGCCTGGTCTGATGAGTCTCGATTTCTGCTGCCACATTCGGATGGTAGGGTCAGAATTTGGCGTCAACAACATGAAAGCATGGATCCATCCTGCCTTGTATCGGTAACGGTTCAGGCTGGTGGTGGTGGTGTCATGGTGTGGGGAATATTTTCTTGGCACTCTTTGGGCCCCTTGGTACCAATTGAGCATCGTTGCAACGCCAAAGCCTACCTGAGTATTGTTGCTGACCATGTCCATCCCTTTATGACCACAATGTACCCAACATCTGATGGCTACTTTCAGCAGGATAATGCAATGCCATGTCATAAAGCTGGAATCATCTCAGACTGGTTTCTTGAACATGACAATGAGTTCACTGTACTCCAATGGCCTCCACAGTCACCAGATCTCAATCCAATAGAGGAGCATCTTTGGGATGTGGTGGAACGGGAGATTCGCATCATGGATGTGCAGCCGACAAATCTGCGACTGCAACTGTGTGATGCCATCATGTCAATATGGACCAAAATCTCTGAGGAATGCTTCCAGCACCTTGTTGTATCTATGCCACGAAGAATTGAGGCAGTTCTGAAGGCAAAAGGGGGTCCAACCCGTTACTAGCATGGTGTACCTAATAAAGTGGCCAGTGAGTGTATGTCTAGTATACATATACATGTATAGCACTTATAGCCATGTTACACGTCTAGTACCTGTCATAGAGTGAATGCTAAAATGCATATTCCCAACCCTTATACCGTGATGATGATGTCACTAAAGGTCCTGGAGGTTGCACTAACTTCTGATGATCTATGGGCTAGAACTATGGGTAGTATGTGAGAGAAAGGGTCACATGACAGATCTCCATAGTATCTGCAGGCACCGGAGAGAGACCTCCTGTTTACACACCAAGACATGCTAAAAAAAACAGATCACACCGCCATCATGTAACCTTCTGAAGAAAGCAAATGCAAGAGAAGCCAGGACACAGTGAGGAATCATTATTACCAAAGGGCTGGCCTTTCAGACAAAATTAAAAACATATCTATTGAAGTGTCCCTTTAAAAGAGATTAATTGCTTAAATCCTCTGTACTGTGATAGAGAAGCCCAGCTGGATTTCATTGCACCTAGTTCCCATTCCTAACCTACACCACACAACCCCATCCCAGCAACACAATGGTATGAGAAGCTTTTAGGCTCCTCGGCTAGAAGAATAAAAACAGATGAAAAGTGAAAGTTTATATGATAGATTTCATTGTAGATACAGTAAAAGTTGCTACAAGTCCTGAGCTGTCTGTACCGAGAGAGATGGACGGAGATGTTATGTATCAGAGAGCAAATATTCTACCCAATAAAAGCAATTCAGTCCCACTTCACTATTAACAATACCCATCATACCTAACAAAACTGCCGAAAAAAGCAGTAAAGCAAAATATGTTATAGCTGTACTAATCCAATGAACAAGCCCAGCACTTGTGTATATATATTGTACAAAGCTCCGAGATCATGTATTCTTCTCCTTCCTTTATACAGCGCTGTCATAATAACAGGACAGCAGTGAGTGGTCCTTGTCTGCCTGAAAAGAAATTCTATCCAAAGTGAGACTTAAATATAACACTTATCTTCCTGCAGTCAGTGCTGTTATATAACAACCCGGCGCTGCCTCGCTACAGCAAGGACACGAGGCGAGGAATAGAGAGAAAACCAGTGACCTGAAATAGGGGATGCATTATACTGGCCACAACATATGGCAGGACTGTAGCTATAGGAGTGTAAATAAGTCACAGAAGCAGATAGTAGTAATATAATACTGCCTAATACTGCTCCTATGTATAAGAATATAACTACTATAATACTGCTCCTATGTACAAGAATATAACTACTATAATACTACTCCTATGTACAAGAATATAACTACTATAATACTACTCCTATGTACAAGAATATAACTACTATAATACAGCTCCTATGTACAAGAATATAACTACTATAATACTACTCCTATGTACAAGAATATAACTACTATAATACTGCTCCTATGTACAAGAATACAACTACTATAATACTACTCCTATGTACAAGAATATAACTACTATAATACTACATCCTATGTACAAGAATATAACTACTATAATACTGCTCCTATGTACAAGAATATAACTACTATAATACTGCTCCTATGTACAAGAATATAACTACTATAATACTACCTCCTATGTACAGGAATATAATTACTATAATACTACTCCTATGTACAAGAATATAACTACTATAATACTGCTCCTATGTACAAGAATATAACTACTATAATACTACTCCTATGTTCAAGAATATAACTACTATAATACCACCTCCTATGTACAAGAATATAACTACTATAATACCACCTCCTATGTACAAGAATATAACTACTATAATACTGCTCCTATGTACAAGAATATAACTACTATAATACTACTCCTATGTACAAGAATATAACTACTATAATACTACTCCTATGTACAAGAATATAACTACTATAATACTGCTCCTATGTACAAGAATATAACTACTATAATACTGCTCCTATGTACAAGAATATAACTACTATAATACTGTTCCTATGTACAAGAATATAACTACTATAATACTACTCCTATGTACAAGAATATAACTACTATAATACTACTCCTATGTACAAGAATATAACTACTATAATACTGTTCCTATGTACAAGAATATAACTACTATAATACTACTCCTATGTACAAGAATATAACTACTATAATACTGCTCCTATGTACAAGAACATAACTACTATAATACTGCTCCTATGTACAAGAATATAACTACTATAATACTACTCCTATGTACAAGAATATAACTACTATAATACTGCTCCTATGTACAAGAATATAACTACTATAATACTACTATGTACAAGAATATAACTACTTTAATACTGCTCCTATGTACAAGAATGTAACTAATATAATACTGCTCCTATGTACAAGAATATAACTACTATAATACTACCTCCTATGTACAGGAATATAACTACTATAATACTACTTCTATGTACAAAAATATAACTACTATAATACTACCTCCTATGTACAAGAATATAACTACTATAATACTACTCCTATGTACAAGAATATAACTACTATAATACTGCTCCTATGTACAAGAATATAACTACTATAATACTACATCCTATGTACAAGAATATAACTACTATAATACTGCTCCTATGTACAAGAATATAACTACTATAATACTGCCCCTATGTACAAGAATATAACTACTATATTACTACTCCTATGTACAAGAATATAACTACTATAATACTACTCCTATGTACAAGAATATAACTACTATAATACTACTCCTATGTACAAGAATATAACTACTATAATACTACTCCTATGTACAAGAATATAACTACTATAATACTGCTCCTATGTACAAGAATATAACTACTATAATACTGCTCCTATGTACAAGAATATAACTACTATAATACCACCTCCTAGGTAAAGAGTATTCTATTGTAGTGATGATATAGATCCTTACTCTATTGCTATAGGTCTCTGTATAGCAGTATATTTTCTGTACGTTACCTGTATATATACCGCTCTCATCCTGCGCTCCAGGAGAACATTATTATATGATGTGGAGATTGGATAAATGTGTCTTTTTGAAGTAAATCTGGTTTGTTCTTGGATTGGTTCTCACTCATGCTGTGTTGTCTCTCGGGACTTATTCGGTGCCATTGTGAGTAAATCATAACCGGATTATTCACATACAAAGCCGTATTTATTAAAGATTTTTGCAACATGAATACTTTAAGACCTGAACAGACGGTAACACTTTCTCTCACACCCAGCAGAGAGCCGGATAGACAATGCAAAGTTCCATGTCCGCCTGCAAGGTCAGTCATCTGTGCCGCATGTCCAGCCACGGACTATCTCAGCACTTTGCCTTATCAGTTCATCTACATACAGTATATGGAGTAATAAATCATTAGTATAATACCAGAAGGATCTTATTCTGTAGAGTTGGGTGTTGATTGTGAACACATGCAAGCAATCTGTCCTACTATTCTATTCTAACACCAATAATGGGAAGCCAGAGGTGTCATCTACTTGTGGTTGAGGTGTTAGTTGTAAGGCAACTGCCTAAAATAGATAGATAGATAGATAGATAGATAGATAGATAGATAGATAGATAGATAGATAGGAGATAGATAGATAGATAGATAGATAGATAGATAGATAGATAGGAGATAGATAGATAGATAGATAGATAGATAGATAGATAGATAGGAGATAGATAGATAGATAGATAGATAGATAGATAGATAGATAGATAGATAGATAGAGTTGTTGCAATACAGTTGACTCCCTTGTAGTGTCCTTACTGTCTACGCCCCGAAAACTTTATCAGAATAAACTAACCAAGACCTCTGGTGATTTCTGCTATGAGAAGTGAACTTGTCTCCCGATCTTCAACCTTTGGCACTCCGGTGACCCCGGCCATTTGTAAAACATTTCACCTCCTCTTCTTCCTCTTCTTGACTAATTACCACCATCAGGTCCTGGAACCACTTAACGCCGGTCGGCATTTTTGTCTGTATTTCTGGCCCTCTGGTTTCCCTATGAAGCTCACATCAAGATGTCCTCTGATCTCCTTGTATATTCATTAGATCTCAAAAAAGAGCAGAGCCAGTTTTGATAATTTTCTTAGAGACTCGGCATCAATTATTTCTGCGGCTCGGAGTGCCACTTGTGAATGCCATCCCTACTCTATAATAAAGATTCATCAGACCGCCATAATTGCGTCCTTAAATAACAGCTATTGAAATATATTAGCATGCTCTTAACTCTGTTACTTAGTGGAATTGTTAGCCCACTAGTCAGGCAATCAACCTAAAAAGACTCGGGCAAGTGGAAGTGCCATTAATACTCGTCTCCATTTCCATAACCTCTATCAATATCGGCCCCCACTACTCGTTTTTGCAAATTTTTTTGCTTCCTTGTCTCCCCTCTTACGGATCAGATGACGATTTATCTCCGAGCTCCGTCAATATTTGCTCTAAAGACCGACGAGAGAATTCTTGAAGGTCAAATTATCAAAATGTTTCCTCCGGGTTCCACCAATTATTTCATTTTTTCGTTGACTCTATAGAGGCCGAGAGACTATAAAAGTTAGAAAAATTTATGAGCGAGTAATGTGGGAATGTCCCGAGTCCTGGTAGGAGATGGAGAGTGGAAAGGTGGCCTAGACGAGGAGAGAAGTCGTCAGATTTGGTCAAGGTGGTGAAGAGTGGACTGGGTGGAATGGCTTTCCGTAGTGGAGATATTCTCAACCCTCGCGTATTGTCCGGTTAGAGAGGACAGTAAGGTTCATGGGCTTTATGCTTGGTACACATCTGTGCCGGGGTCCATACTTCTGGACCGTTGGAAGACTGCAACAGTGACGGGCACCAACAGAAGTCAAGGAACCCCATTGACCGTCATCAATGAGTTGGGCTTGAAGAACTTTATCATTTGCCAATTTATACCAGATTTGTCCCAGAGCAGAAGTGAACAAAGCTTCATGGTAGTGACCCAAAAAGCATCCATGGACTTATACAGTCTCCGGGAATATACAGAGGATGTTCTTTTTGCTGGTTCTTCCCTCTGGTACTCCACACTTTGGACTTGGTACAGTCCATTTTGGATGTTAGCTGCCGTTAAATATAGGTTTTCCTGGGTTTGGTCCAAACTGGAAGTGCAGGGCAAAGTTGATGTTATGTGGTACATAAATTTTTTTAAAATAAATTCTCACCTTTCCTGAGCTCCAACACTTCATCTTCATTCATCCATTTCTAGTTGTCTTCCGCGTCCTTCTGCCATCTTCTCCAGCCTCATCTTCTGGGTCCTTCTGCCATCTTCTCCAGCCTCATCTTCTGGGTCCTTCTGCCAACTTCTCCAGCCTCATCTTCTGGGTCCTTCTGCCATCTTCTCCAACCTCATCTTCTGGGTCCTTCTGCCATCTTCTCCAGCCTCATCTTCTGGGTCCTTGTGCCATCTTCTCCAGCCTCATGTTCTGGGTCCTTCTGCCATCTTCTCCAGACTCATCTTCTGGGTCCTTCTGCCATCTTCTCCAGCGTGATCTTCTGGGTCCTTCTGCCATCTTCTCCAGCGTGATCTTCTGGGTCCTTCTGCCATCTTCTCCAGCCCCATCTTCTGGGTCCTTGTGCCATCTTCTCCAGCCTCATCTTCTGAGTCCTTCTGCCATCTTCTCCAGCCTCATCTTCTAGGTCCTTCTGCCATCTTCTCCAGCCTCATCTTCTGGGTCCTTCTGCCATCTTCTCCAGCCTCATCTTCTGGGTCCTTCTGCCATCTTCTCCAGCCCCATCTTCTGGGTCCTTCTGCCATCTTCTCCAGCCTCATCTTCTGGGTCCTTCTGCCATCTTTTCCAGGCTCTAAGTCACTTCTGGGACCATTGGGTCTCAGTCAGTGGCGTAACTAAAGTCTTGTGGGCCTCGGTTCAATCTTTTTTGGGGCCCCCTACTTCATCCCTACAGCAAATTCTTGGTAGTGATGGTTACAAAGAGCTAAGGAGTTTAATCCACCTTAGTGTGGTTGGGTAATTTGTGGATCTCCTTGGTTTATGGGCCAGATGGAAGCTGCCATCTCAATACTGATGTTAGTCCTTATGTACCCCCTAAGGTTCCTGGGCCCAGGTGTGACTTCACCCTTTGCACCCCTCAAGTTATGACTCTGGTCTCAGTGGTTATGAGTGGCACCATCGTCACATGATGATACTGAGAGGGTTCTGCACAAATTGGGTGGCAAAAGAAGTTGGTGGCTGGCTTGGAAAGAAGACCAAAGGATGACCCAGTAGAGCAGAATGGCACCCACCAAGGCATACAACCAAATTTTCTCATTTGGTTGAACCTGAAATTTCTAACAAATCCTGTTCATTGCAGTTCACGCATAAGAAGGGTGGGAATCATGTTGGCCGTAGGTGGCCAAGATTAGGCAACGTACGGGAATGGTATGGGTGGAGAACAGATACTAAGAATATACTTTCACATCGTCTTTGGCACACTCTCTGATTCTACCCCGCTCTTCACTTCTTTTTTTGGAAAATCAGCCTTTGATTGTAGATTGAGGGGTGTGAATTGCGTTGAACATTTCTGCGTCTCGATTCCAGTAATTTTGGTGGTCAATCTCCGAAGGGCCTTGATCCAATTGTAGGCTGTGCAGGGGAGTTCAAAAGCCTAAAATTGCAAATGAAATCCTATAAAAAGAAACCGTCCATCTAGTTGTCAGACTCACTTAAGGGACGACAATGCACGCTGCTGTTAGGCAGAATATGGGCGAGCTGTGTAGTACGAAGCTCACAATACAAAGAAGAAGATTTGGTTATAATGGAGGATGATGAGTATTGCGGACTCGAGGCGACCTCAAAATGCCGAGCGCAAATACAACAACTCGGTTCTTGGAAAATTAGCTCTCAATTGTTGGTTGGGGAAGGAGGGAGGGGAGGAGTAGTCGGAGAATTTCTATGTACAAGTCACACCAGTCTTTGCATCTGAAAATACATATAAGAAAAACACGTATTAAAAATGAAAGGGATTCTCCATGACTTCATATTTTAAAGCCTATCATTATTTTTATTACTTGGTTCAATTAGAAATTGTTGTCACCACAGCCATGACATAACATGTCCAAACAGCGCATGCGCAGGACCTACAGACAGTACATGTGCAGTCTAAACATGACCATGTCTGACGCCGTACATCACCAACAAACATACATGACAGCTTTTATTCCCTGAATTCTGGGTGTCTTTATGTCTTTGAACGGAGGAAGTAGTTTGCAGACAAAATTGGGGCTCTGTCTAAAGTTAGATAGTGCAAATGTATCTATGGGGCCACTATGGGGCATAATACTGTGTGCAGGGGCCACTATGGGGCATAATACTGTGTGCAGGGGCCACTATGGGGCATAATACTGTGTGCAGGGGCCACTATGGGACATAATACTGTGTGCAGGGGCCACTATGGGGCATAATACTGTGTGCAGGGGCCACTATGGGGCATAATACTGTGTGCAGGGGCCACTATGGGGCATAATACTGTGTGCAGGGGCCACTATGGGGCATAATACTGTGTGCAGGGGCCACTATGGGACATAATACTGTGTGCAGGGGGCACTATGGGACATAATACTGTGTGCAGGGGCCACTATGGGACATAATACTGTGTGTAGGGGCCACTATGGGGCATAATACTGTGTGCAGGGGCCACTATGGAGGATAATACTGTGTGGAGGGGCCACTATGGGACATAATACTGTGTGCAGGGGGCACTATGGGACATAATACTGTGTGCAGGGGCCACTATGGGGGATAATACTGTGTGCAGGGGCCACTATGGGGGATAATACTGTGTGCAGGGGCCACTATGGGGGATAATACTGTGTGCAGGGGCCACTATGGGGTATAATACTGTGTGCAGGGGCCACTATGGGGGATAATACTGTGTGCAGGGGCCACTATGGGACATAATACTGTGTGCAGGGGCCACTATGGGGCATAATACTGTGTGCAGGGGCCACTATGGGACATAATACTGTGTGTAGGGGCCACTATGGGGCATAATACTGTGTGCAGGGGCCACTATGGGACATAATACTGTGTGTAGGGGCCACTATGGGGCATAATACTGTGTGCAGGGGCCACTATGGGACATAATACTGTGTGTAGGGGCCACTATGGGGCATAATACTGTGTGCAGGGGCCACTATGGAGGATAATACTGTGTGGAGGGGCCACTATGGGGCATAATACTGTGTGCAGGGGTCACTATGGGACATAATACTGTGTGCAGGGGCCACTATGGGGCATAATACTGTGTGCAGGGGCCACTATGGGACATAATACTGTGTGTAGGGGCCACTATGGGGCATAATACTGTGTGCAGGGGCCACTATGGGGCATAATACTGTGTGCAGGGGCCACTATGGGACATAATACTGTGTGTAGGGGCCACTATGGAGGATAATACTGTGTGGAGGGGCCACTATGGGACATAATACTGTGTGCAGGGGGCACTATGGGGGATAATACTGTGTGCAGGGGCCACTATGGGACATAATACTGTGTGCAGGAGCCACTATGGGACATAATACTGTGTGCAGGGGCCACTATGGAGGATAATACTGTATGGAGGGGCCACTATGGGGCATAATACTGTGTGCAGGGGCCACTATGGGGTATAATACTGTGTGCAGGGGCCACTATGGGGGATAATACTGTGTGCAGGGGTCACTATGGGGTATAATACTGTGTGCAGGAATGCAGTTTGTATGTGGGAGGAGGGTCAAGAGGGCTGGGGGCCCTATGTAAAATGTTCTCCTTGGGGCCCTGCCATTCCTAGTTATGCCACTGAACTATCTAGTCTACCTCATATTAGTTGGCTTAGTTTATGCAATTTTTTTTTTTTGGAACAGGACCCCCTTGTTCTTCAAGCCACAGCTCTTTTGTGAAGCCACACCCCTTTTGACCCTTTCGGCATGCAAGTCTTAAAAGTGTCTAAAGGCCATGAAAAATGTGGTGCACAGTGTTAGACAGTTTTTTGCAAAAATTATGCCAAAAATTTGTTGCATTTCACTTGATATATCTCCTCCCGATGTGTGCGAGCTGTGAGGAGAATCAACCCCTCCCAATTGCATTCCAAAGATCCTCTACTCACTGTGATTCTAAACAGCTAGAAGGGAGACACCTAGTGGCCAGAACGTGATTGAGGTTTTTCAGGCAGAAAACAGCAATATTTTTAATGAAAGGGCATTACATTTTGGTCCAGAATCACTTGATGTATGAGATGAGACTGAGTTAGTGAAGATCGACCACAAAAACATGAATACAAAGTGATTTAAAGATGTATCATGTAACTATATGAAAGGGGTTTGGAGCCCTGTTCCTGAGATTTCCGACGTCTCGGACCCCTTGGGTGTCCCCTGGTACGAGCACCATTGGTGGGCCTGCACGTTGGTTTGTGTCGCTCCTCCATACGGTACACGGAGCCGTCACCCCTTCCCAAGTCATTCTATAAACCCCTTCTGACCCCTATGGATTGCACCATTGTCATGTAGATGATGCGGCCATTGTGCAGACACTTAGATCCTTCCGTCACATTGTTTGCGAGGTTCATTATGTATTTAGACTCAGCACAAAGGGTGTCAGAGAAATGAAATAGCGCATTTACCGTGCGGCGTGTAATCGCTGCGTGTCAGTATTGTGTGCCGAGTCCTCCGACGCTCCGGGAACAATAGGCAATTTGTTATCAATTGTAAGTAATTTGTGTTTTCTCATTGTTATGATATAAATAAGTGGCAGAATTTAAATTAATATTTTTTCTTCAACTTTTTTTTTTTGAGAGATTTAATTGTTCGGAGAGAATTATTGTAAATTTCTTATTATTATTGTCATTAGACGCTATAAGGAAGGAAGCTTCAGGAATCGGAACATTACTGGCGGTATAGGAACTATTTTCATGACTTCCGGGTGACCTCATGTCCTCGTGGAGCTACAAGACTGGACTCACCTATAACCATAGCTATCTGGCTTGACTCACCTATACATGTGGCTATCGGGCTTGACTCACCTATACACATGGCTATCGGGCTTGACTCAGCTATACATGTGGCTATCTGGCTTGACTCACCTATACACGTGGCTATATGGCTTGACTCACCTATACATGTGGCTATCTGGCTTCACTCACCTATACATGTGGCTATCGGGCTTGACTCACCTATACACATGGCTATCGGGCTTGACTCACCTATACATGTGGCTATCTGGCTTGACTCACCTATACACGTGGCTATATGGCTTGACTCACCTATACATGTGGCTATATGGCTTGACTCACCTATTCCCGTGGCTATATAGCTTGACTCACCTATACATGTGGCTATCGGGCTTGACTCACCTATACCCGTGGCTATCTGGATTGACTCACCTATACACGTGGCTATATGGCTTGAATTACCTATACACGTAGCTGTCTGGCTTGACTCACCTATACACGTGGCTATATGGCTTGAATTACCTATACACGTGGCTATCTGGCTTGACTCACCTATACACGTAGCTATCTGGCTTGACTCACCTATACATGTGGCTATCTGGCTTGACTCACCTATACCCATGGCTATCTGGCTTGACTCACCTATACATGTGGCCATCTGGCTTGACTCACTTATACCCGTGGCTATCTGGCTTGACTCACCTATACACGTGGCTATATGGCTTGAATTACCTATACACGTGGCTATCTGGCTTGACTCACCTATACATGTGGCTATCTGGCTTGACTCACCTATACACGTGGCTATATGGCTTGAATTACCTATACACGTAGCTGTCTGGCTTGACTCACCTATACCCGTGGCTATCAGGCTTGACTCAGCTATACACGTGGCTATATGGCTTGACTCACCTATACCCGTGGCTATCTGGCTTGACTCACCTATACCCGTGGCTATCAGGCTTGACTCAGCTATACACGTGGCTATATGGCTTGACTCACCTATACCCGTGGCTATCTGGCTTGACTCACCTATACATGTGGCCATCTGGCTTGACTCACCTATACCCGTGGCTATCTGGCTTGACTCACCTATACACGTGGCTATATGGCTTGAATTACCTATACACGTGGCTATCTGGCTTGACTCACCTATACATGTGGCTATCTGGCTTGACTCACCTATACACGTGGCTATATGGCTTGAATTACCTATACACGTAGCTGTCTGGCTTGACTCACCTATACCCGTGGCTATCAGGCTTGACTCAGCTATACACGTGGCTATATGGCTTGACTCACCTATACCCGTGGCTATCTGGCTTGACTCACCTATACCCGTGGCTATCAGGCTTGACTCAGCTATACACGTGGCTATATGACTTGACTCACCTATACCCGTGGCTATCTGGCTTGACTCACCTATACATGTGGCCATCTGGCTTGACTCACCTATACCCGTGGCTATCTGGCTTGACTCACCTATACACGTGGCTATATGGCTTGAATTACCTATACACGTGGCTATCTGGCTTGACTCACCTATACATGTGGCTATCTGGCTTGACTCACCTATACACGTGGCTATATGGCTTGAATTACCTATACACGTGGCTATCTGGCTTGACTCACCTATACATGTGGCTATCTGGCTTGACTCACCTATACACGTGGCTATATGGCTTGAATTACCTATACACGTGGCTATATGGCTTGAATTACCTATACACGTGGCTATCTGGCTTGACTCACCTATACATGTGGCTATCTGGCTTGACTCACCTATACACGTGGCTATATGGCTTGAATTACCTATACACGTAGCTATATGGCTTGACTCACCTATACCCGTGGCTATCTGGCTTGACTCACCTATACACCTACACCCTACTAAACTGGAGAGTGGACAACAACATGTTAAGCAGGGGCTTATCCCGCAGTGACCATCACCGTCAAAATCCAACTATTCGACCCCTATCTATCCCCCCCCCCCCCTCATCTACCATCTGGGTTTGAGTGTTGGGAGGATCCCATACAACATCGATGTTCAACCGAGCCGACCAATCTAATCTGGATTTCCCTATAGACACATTGCTTTATTGTTTAATTAGGTTAAAAGCATTCTACGTAGTAGAATAGCGCCAGGATCAGACTACACATGGTCTGCATAGGGGCTGTGTACTCCAGACAAGTCGGATTTATAACAAGCTCAGTCCAAACTGAAACTTGCAACAAATCTCGCAACTATGTCACTGGCGTCTACTCTAGACTATTGTGTCGATGGCAGGAAACAGGAAGTCAAAGAATGTTTTAGGCTTAGTGGCAAGGGTTGATATTGCAGGAAGATTAGGATATTTATTTGGAAAATCAAAAACATCACCAATTTTTTTTAAAAAAATGTATATAAGGTAATATATTTATGCCTGTGAGCGATTTTATGGGGGCGCGCCGATGCAAATATGACCCCGCCTGACTTGAATTTGGCGTTTCCTCAACAAATAAGCAAAAGATTTCATCTTGTTAATTTGTTCTTATCCAAACATGGCAAAAATAATACTCCGACAGATGAAGGCTGAATGTTTTTGGCTCGCCCGTCTCACTGTCCCGCATTAAACAAATGTACCGGCAGGTGTTTGTGAAATTAAAGGGACTGACCTTCGACCCGTAGCTGGGGCGCCATGTGCGAAAATTAAATTATCTTAGTAATTGTAGAATTTACTGAATCCCGGCTGGTGCGGATAGGGCGACGCGATGTAATATCTAGGACCGGATTAATAGTGCCCTGCTGTGCGGGTGCTGCCCTATCACATACATGAGGATTATCAGGGGCCGCTATAGACCCCTACACATTTACACGCCATCTGACATTACTATCTAGGTGCAGCATTTTCAGATCCCACTCTGTTACTCACCTATCTCCCGGCTCCTACGCTGTCAGCCTCCGCTGTAGTCCATCTTCAATTACGTCAGATGTCACATGACCCAGGGTTATGAGACGTCAGATGACTAGGCCGAAGCCTGCCCAGATCGTGGAGAGGTAACAGTGTTTTTTATGTTTCTTACCTCTCCTGGGCCGCCAATCATTATAGTCAGGAATCCGAAAAGACCCCCGAGTATAATGATAGCAGTGGTAGCGGCTGTCACCGGGCCCCTAATGTCCCGGGCCCTGCGGCAGCTGCCTCTGCTGCTATGGTGGTAGTTACGCCACTGCATAGATAGATAGATAGATAGATAGATAGATAGATAGATAGATAGATAGATAGATAGGAGATAGATAGATAGATAGGAGATAGATAGATATAGGAGATAGATAGATAGATAGATAGATAGATAGATAGATAGATAGATAGATAGATAGATAGATAGATAGGAGATAGATAGATAGGAGATAGATAGATATAGGAGATAGATAGATAGATAGATAGATAGATAGATAGATAGATAGGAGATAGATAGATAGATAGATAGATAGATAGATAGATAGATAGATAGATAGATAGATAGGAGATAGATAGATAGATAGATAGGAGATAGATAGATAGATAGATAGATAGATAGGAGATAGATAGATAGATAGATAGATAGATAGATAGACTCATCATGTTGTCAGCAATGAGGTTGTCACAATTTTTGCTCTTCCTTTAAGACTCATTAGTCTCCCTGTCCGATTCTTCCCCTCATTATATTTAATTGTTCCCTTCCATATAAAGTCGATATCTGTCCCGGATAGGTCGTCGGACTGATTTGCAGAACAGGCAAATCTATATTTCTCTGCAGTCTAGAAATAATGAGAGCGGCGGTTTCCTAGGATTGGGATTTTCTTCCTTTCTGCGGGTCATCTCCTTGAGAACACTTACACTGCTATCACCCCGGCTGCTTCCTCCAGGGCCTCTTCTATAGTATTAATGCCATGCACCTTGTATACGTGGCACCTTGTATACGTGGCACCTTGTATACGTGGTACCTGCCATTGTCTCCACTGTCTATGGGTGAGTTTTGTAGACATGCTCGGTGCAGGGAGGGCGAGGAGATAAGCCTTGACATCCGCTATTGTCAGTAGTGATGTAATAATGGCTCAGTGGTGTTATCTATAAAAGTGTTATCTTCTATTGTAATCCAGTCTGTGATGTAAATGAGGTAACTGCTGCAAAGAAAACCTCTACAGAATTGACATGTCACGCTTTGGTTACACTTATGCAGGACATAATATACAATACAGAATATACAGAGTAAAAATTTGGGTAAAATTTTATTTACTCAGTATTAAATCGCCTAATTTGAAATCAAAATATAAATATCACACTCTGTACACAAAAAGACAGAAAATCAATACGAGCGGATTGATTCTTATAAAATATACCTTCATCCTATGTTTAAAAATTAAAATAAAATAAATGGAAAAAAAATTCAAATTCTTACAAAATATTAAAAAAACCTTTTTTTTTTTTTTTTTAACCCAGGAAAAAAATTTACAGTGCAAACACAAATATGGCCGAGGCACCGAATAAATGTTTTATGCATTTTTTTTATATGGCTGGAAAAATATACGGTTTGATTTATTTTTTTTAAGTATTTTTTTATTTTTTTTTTTGTAATATTTACTTTCTGTTTATAACGGTTCAAGGGGATTTAGAATTTTTTTAAATTAATTTTTTTAAATGATGTTAGATTTAAATTTAAAAAATGAAATTAAAATTTTTTAAAAAATTTCAAAATATTTTATCATTTAAAATCTTTTTTATCATTTAAAATCTTGAAAATATTTATTTTCAAGAGCTTTAAGTTGTGTATCCTGTTTTTTCTCAATTTTTCATCCATGTATGAATGGATGAAAAAATAAAAAAACATAAAAGAATTTTTTTAAAAAAATTTCCGTATGCTTGGTACACAAATTCCGTGTCGCCTGAAAGCTTTCATCCGAGATGTCCTCATCGTGTTCCCACTCCTACCCATTTACCCCATACAAAACTTTCCCTATAGGGGCCTCCAGACATTGTGCTCGCACCGAGAGGACTATTCAGGAGAGCGGCACTCGGGTCCTCGTCGGAGCTCGAGCTTTTAGTTCATCAACTATTTGGTTTGATGGCTTTGTTGTCAGATTTGCGAGTCGGGGCTTTGTTGACTAGTGGCCACTTCAGATGCATTATGGCTTACTTCTATCAGCCCATAGCTCCATTGACCGATGCATGATGGGAAGTCGTGGCAGGGTTTAAGCACCACAAAGAGGTATTGAGAAACAAAGTGGTTGCGCAAAGCTCCGCCGGCGCGTTTCGACTTAATAGCCTCGCATTTCGCATACAGCATAATGTCTTACTTCGCACACGACTCTGAAATAACATTTTAATATCATTTAGAGGAGCGATAGGAGATGAAAAAATACTTGCTGAGTTTTTGTGACGGGGAAATTTTAAATTTAAAAAATTTTTTTTTAGAAAGCATAAAATGAAATATTAGTCAGGCACTTAGGAATGTTCCGGAGATTGTACGCGCCGAAATGGAGTTTGAAATGTCACGAAAAGCCGATTTTCTGTTTTATTGTATTTTTTTAATGATAGCATGAATTTTTATTTATTTTTTTTTAAATGTAAAAGGTGGGTCCCTGGATTGAGAGAATATGGAAGTATTAAACATGGAAAGTATCTACAATGTGATCTAACATTTGGGCATTAGGGTAGAGTTCAGGGGCTCGTGGCCGGCACCGAGCGGATCCTCGTGTATTCCCACTAGCTATAGAGTAGCTTCTCACCTGGTAGGGTTGGAAATGCGTCACGACAACCCTTGATCTATAGAACACCTAGGTGGTGAGGGGTCAGGGCAGCTGCTGTGCAAACGCCACGAAGACGTCAAGACAACGGGACAATATGAACCAGCCTCCTCAGAAGATTCGGCAAAGAACAGGGCTCACCCGGAATTAGCTGGAAATGCTTTATTGGACAATGCACACAACGCGTTTCGGGTCGTTATAAACCCTTTCTCAAGTGTAGATATCCTTGCTGCCCACTGAATGCCGTGTACCAGGACAGGGAGAAAATGCAGAGTCAAGAAATTGCCATTGCGGAGCCTCATCTCCTCCTCCTGCTGCTCCTCAGCCTGGGCGGGGGCGGCTGCATGTCGGAAGCTGTCTAGTGTATCTTTCTCTCCCTCTCTATTTGCGGCGTGTAGCAACACACAGCTTGCCTTCTTCTTCTGCATCTTTCTCGCCCTGTCCTGGTACACGCCATTCAGAGGGCAGTAAGAATATCTACACTTGAGAAAAGGTCTATAGTGACCTGAAACGTGTTGTTCATTGTCCAATTTCCAGCTGTCCAAACGCGTTGTGTGCATTGTCCATTTCCAGCTGTCCAAACACGTTGTGTGCATTGTCCAATTTCCAGCTGTCCAAACGCGTTGTGTGCATTGTACATTTCCAGCTGTCCAAACGCGTTGAGTGCATTGTCCATTTCCAGCTGTCCAAACGCGTTGAGTGCATTGTCCAATTTACAGCTGTCCAAGTGCGTTGTGTGCGTTGTCCAATTTCCAGCTGCCCAAACGCGTTGTGTGCATTGTAAATTTCCAGCTGTCCAAACGCGTTGTGTGCATTGTCCTTTTCCAGCTAATTCCGGGTGAGTGCTGTTCTTTGCCGAATCTTCTGAGGATACTAGTCCATATTGTCCCACAGTCTCTTTGTTACTGAAGGCACTTGTTATATTTTGGTCATGAGCCTGTAGATCTAGAAGGCCTAAGGAACCCTAGTGGCCACAGCTACACTAATATCTGGACAAGGGGGCATTATAATTGGTGGGGGCCAGTAAAGACCCCATATCTGTGACTTCTCAAGGGTAATAGGGTGGTGATGTGTAATTTATGATTGTCCTGAGAGAGGAGATAGTCAAAAGTGTGCAATGTAGTATACATATATTATATAGGGTATAGCAGATATGGGGGTGGGGGTCAGGGGGCCATGTAATGTATGGTGCCTGATATATGTTGAGTCTTCTGTATTGTGTAAATCTAGACCACTTGACCAAAAAAATAACCCCCTCACTTTTTCCACCACCAGCAAATTTACAATAGTCCTTTCACAATCCCCTAGACCACCAGGGATATTGTAATTTTGTGAAAAACTGCCTAAAATAGGAAAAAATGTATACTACTCAATGCCATAGTTACCAAAATCCTGAATTTTTAGGTAACAATCTAGGCCAATGTGGTCATCTCAAGCTAAAAATGGTCTGGAAACGAGCAAAACCAATTCCTGGTTGCTCGGGGGCGGTCCTAGGCCTCAATATTAACCAATCAGAAGTTAGTATGGTAAATATGCAGTAGACAAGCCCCTGCCCAGGAGGTTCTAGAGTATTAGGATTTGCATTGAGGGCTATATCTAGACTACAGTGGCCATGTGACTCCCTGAGGAGCGTGCTCTGTGAGTGCGGTGTATTCGGTGACTGCGCAGCGCTCCCCACCCTCCGCGCGGCGGCAGCCGCTCTTAATGCAGAGTAATGACTTCATCCCATATTTTGTTAGCAGACAAATCTAAATGCTTTACTGTAATGCGACAGGCCATTTTACTTTGATTTGTACTCCGATAGTTTGAAGCCTGGAGAACGGGATTCGTGAAAAGTATTACTTTCCGATTGCAAATTACATATTTGTACAAGAATTGCGGAGTGACAGATATGGATGTTGATGCGAGCCTTAATTTAAATCAATAGCAAACGCGGTTTGCAAATGATCTGAGGAAAGCCGCGAGCTAAATCCTCTCTGTAACTAGAAACCTGTTAGAAATGTGTGTCGTAGGAGGAGATCAGCGGCGCCTCAGGTGGCGGGGGCATGTAGGCACTGCTTATCTTTTCTTATCGGGGTTGTCTATAGGCTATACTTGGTACTGTGGCTCCTTTATACAGTCCTGCTCAGCTGAGACAATTGTATCCAGTCTAGACAATGCTCTGTGAGCTCAACAGTTTGAACACCAGACTGATACATTGTAGCAAAGTAGCAGAGAGATTTGTATTGCTGATAAGGATGTGTTTAGCTCACGGAGCATTGTCTGGACTGAAAACGATCATATCCACAGACCAAACTGTGAACATAGATAGCATTGCCTTCAGCTGAGCATTGGAGGAATTTGTATCCAGTCTAGACAATGCTCTGTGAGCTCAACAGCTTGGACTCCAAACTGATACATCGCAGCAAACTAGCAGAGGGGTTATGTAGTAGTTGCTGATATGTTTAGCTCACAGAGCATTGTCTGACCTGGATACAAACCCTGTACATAGCTAGTCCTGCTCTCAGCTAAGAAGTGGAGATAATTGTATCAGTCTAGACAATGCTCTGAGAGCTAAACACATCAGCTGCACAAATCCCTGTTACTTTGCTACAATGTATCAGTTTTGAGTCCAGGCTGTTTAGCTCACAGAGCATTGTCTAGACTGGATACAATTGTCTCCAATTTTCAGCTGAGAGCAAGTCTAGCTATGTACAGGGTTTGGAGCCTGAAGATATAATAGTATCCAGGTCAGACAATGCTCTGTGAGCTAAACATATCAGGAACTACTGCATAATCTCTCTGCTAGTTTGCTGCAATGTATCAGTTGTTGAGCTCACAGAGCATTGTCTAGACTGGATACAATTATTTCCATTTCTCAACTGAGAGTAAGGTTACAGGGAACATATCACCAGGAGTTGCACAATTTATCTGCTAGTTTGCTGCAATGAATCAGTCTGCAGTCCAGGCTGTTTAGCTCACAGAGCATTGTCTAGACTGGATACAATTGTCTCCAATTCTAAGCTGAGACCAGAACTAACTCTGTGCAGGGTTTTCAGCCTGTGGATATAATAGTATTCAGTTCAGACAATGCTCTGTGAGCTCAACCTATTAAAAATATTAGTGGCTGTTGCACAAATCTCTCTGATGGTTTCCTGCAACGTATTAGTCTAAATTCCAGAGCATTGTCTAGACTGGGTATTCTCTCCTGCCATGAGCAAGTGCTGTTAATTTCAATTGTCAAGTGGGTGGTGCCAGGTGGACTATCCCGGCCACTGGACAGTAGAGAGCATGGTTATGCTGAATGTAACGAAAGATTACTCAGGCATGGTGAGGGCTAGAGAGAAAATTCCAACTGTACTAGAATCAGTGGAACAGCAACTACTGAAGGATGCAAATAGGAGGGGGAGGTGAAAAGTCCCTTTTAACTATATAAGGACTCTATATAGCAGTACTATCTTGGCACTATATGGCGGTATTTTGTAGAGGGAAGTTATGAGAGTAGATGTCAAACTTCACCAGATAGGAAGGGTCCTATGTAGGTTATCACATATGATATTTTTTTATTTCTTTAACCTATTTAGTGTAGTACTATAACTCCCAGCATGCCCTGCCAGCTGCCGCCAGTAATATACCGTACATGCCATATCCCCTGCGGGTAACGGAGGAAGCGGAGCAGGATGAGACTGTTGGGTATCACCTCACAGTGATGTGTCTAATGCGCTGGTAACACGTCGTATAATTATTTTCCAACCAATATGTCGTCAATCTGTTGTTCATCTGGGTGGACGATTGTGCCAAAAAGTTTTGCAAGTTACTGCACAAAAATGTATCGAATATATCAAAGTGGAATAAGAGAAATATTCTGCGGAGATGTGACCGGATTGTGGAGACATTGTAAGCAAGGCATGGCCGAGGAACCCTGAATCTATCTATCTATCTATCTATCTATCTATCTATCTATCTATCTCCTATCTATCTATCTATCTATCTATCTATCTCCTATCTATCTATCTATCTATCTATCTATCTATCTATCTATCTCCTATCTATCTATCTATCTATCTATCTATCTATCTATCTATCTCCTATCTATCTATCTATCTATCTATCTCCTATCTATCTATCTATCTATCTATCTATCTATCTATCTATCTCCTATCTATCTATCTATCTATCTATCTATCTCCTATCTATCTATCTATCTATCTATCTATCTATCTATCTCCTATCTATCTATCTATCTATCTCCTATCTATCTATCTATCTATCTATCTATCTATCTATCTCCTATCTATCTATCTATCTATCTATCTATCTATCTATCTCCTATCTATCTATCTATCTATCTATCTATCTATCTCCTATCTATCTATCTATCTATCTATCTATCTATCTATCTATCTATCTATCTCCTATCTATCTATCTATCTATCTATCTATCTATCTATCTATCTCCTATCTATCTATCTCCTATCTATCTATCTATCTATCTATCTATCTCCTATCTATCTATCTCCTATCTATCTATCTATCTATCTATCTATCTATCTCCTATCTATCTAAAGTACTTAATCCTGCAATTTTCTCTCTGGCCACTAAGCCTAGTAATAGCTACCACCTGCAATTTCTGTATGGGTTTTCTTTGCAGCATTCACAGATCTTCTATATAACTTGGGCCAGAAAATATTCTTCTAATACATATGTGATAGACGTGTCCCCGACCGGTCCACCCCTTCCATCCACATTGAGGAGGCACAGTATGTGGGATGTGACCGGTGGTGTCACTAATGTCTTGTGGGCCCCGATGCAGTCTTTTGTCCGGGGCCCCCTACCTCCTCCCTACAGCGAATTCTTGATAGTCTTGGTTATGGGTGCTAAGGAATTTAGGGTAATCTGTGCCAGTGCTTATGGGCCCCCTAAGGCTCCCGGGCCCCGGTGTGACTGCACCCTTTGCACCCCCTCTAGTTACCCCCCTGCATGTGACACATGAATGCTGGAAAGCTGGTGGACATATATGGATGAATTCCCCCCAATGTCCACTAATATGACGACATCTTTTATATTTGGGCCAAATGTCCCTGTATACATGGGGGTCACACAGGGTATATATGTAGATGGGTCAGTTCGGCAGTTGTCAGGCGTATATAACCCCTATATATCAGTGCTTCGCGTGGTATCAGGGGAGCCGCTCTTTCCACCAGTTACATAATCCCATACACCAGGTTACTACCCTATTGCCAAATCAGATCAGCGACATTACAAGATTTGTGGCGGGGTTGGATCAGCGTCGGGTTTATTACTGTAGAGAATTGGCAGGTATATCGCCCTATGTCCTGAGCTCACGTCACCGCCATATCCTCCTCGTCCAGGTGCCATGTACAGGAAGGTAAACACCTTGCTGCTTTCTTGCACGGCTGCCTGTGCGGTTGCATCATATCTGTGAGTGGAGAAGTGGAGACAAGTCGCACAGCGAGGAGTCTTGGAGTCTCTGCTGCTCTGTGGACCGGGATGGTTGGGGGAGAGTAGGGGGTCGCTGTCCGCGGTGCTGAAGACTGCCATATACTATATACAGTGAGTATACCTGTATCTGCTATAGTCGTGCCATGTATAGTGTAGATACAGCAATAGACTGTATATAATGGTTGTGTATATAGAGATCAGCGGCGACATATATAGGACACACTGCTTATCTAGCACTTTATCATAGTTCACTATATATGTTTTACAAGTTGTGGATACAATTCATCATAACAAACTTCATATGATGCAGCATTTCATCAAACAGCTGCTGCAGAACATCATAATACACAGCTTGGATGGGGCACAACATTACAATACACATCGTGGATGGGGCAGAACATTATAATACACATCGTGGATGGGGCAGAGCACTATAATACACACCTCGGATGGGGCAGAGCACTATAATACACCCCTTGGATGGGGCAGAACCTTATAATACACACCTCAGATGAGGCAGAACATTATAATACACATCGTGGATGGGGAACGACATTATAATACACACCTCGGATGGGGCAGAACATTATAATACACACCTCGGATGGGGCAGAATATTATAATACACACATCGGATGGGGCAGACCACTATAATACTCACCTCAGATGGGGCAGAACAATATAATACACATTGTGGATGGGGCAGGACATTATAATACACATCTCGCATGGGGCAGAACATTATAATACACATCTCGCATGGGGCAGAACATTATAATACACTCCTCGGATGGGGTAGGTCATTATAATACACATCTCGGATGGGGCAAAACATTATACTTCGCCGCTCAGACGATGCAATCCGAGTCTCTCACTTTATATCATCTAGAAAGCCTAATTCTTCTCCCGTAAGTGCGGGTGTCACCAGTTTGGCATCTTCCTCCCTCTTGAAACCAGTAAGGGTTCTGGATTTTCAATAATTGCTGTCATCAACTTTATAATAAAATTTAAATATTTGCCAGAGATAGAGCTAATAAAATTCTTCCTACCAAGGAGAAATTGAAATACATTAATAGCATTACGCTTAAACTGCTCCGTTTACACAGAAATCCCTCTGCGTAAAATAGACATAAAAGTCAGCGACTACGAGATGAGAGGAGACTGCGGGAGATAATAAAACGGCAGCCGCACTTGTACGGGAGAGGCCGGATCCTTGGGTAGTCACATGTTTGGGTGATTGAGGCCCTGTACGTTGCAATTTTTTGGAATTTTAAAAAAATTTTGGGGCAATTTTTTTCGAAAAAATTTATAGGAATTTTTTTGGAATTTTTGGGGAAACTTTTTTGAATTTTAAAAAATTTTGGGGAATTTTTTTTTCGAAAAAAAATTTAGGAATTTTTTTGGCAATTTTTTAAAATTTTTCTTTTTTTGGCAATTTTTTTTTTTTACGTGATTTTTTTTTGTGCATTGGATAGTAGATAAGTCCAAAGAGACACCAGAGACGGTGTAAAACCCCACACAAGGGCCGTATTTTCACTAGGAGGCCACTACTACTCCATTTTTCCCATTTTTTTGCCTTCACCGGCCTAAGGGAGTTTCAATAATTTATTTTAAAAATTGCACAAAGGCTTTTTTATTTCCCAACGTACCCCGTAAAGTGGAAGAACACGCACTGATCATGTCAGCCTGACATACTCTCCTTGGAACGTTGGTCCGCCAGCCTTCCCTTCAGATTCTAGTCGGTGTCCCGTCAGGACTATTAGATTAAATATATTTACTCGGAAGCTTCGCAAAAACATATTTACATTAAGTAACAGTTTACTGAACAAATATGGATGGGATTTACAGGACGCGCCGAGAGCAAGAGCAAAATTAAAACGTGTTATTATAATTAATTTCATCTCAGTGCCCCATTATGTATACATTACACTGATAGCTCCCTGCAATAAACACCTTCACCGGTTATTTGGGCTGCAGGAAAATTTAGAGAATGTTCAGAGAAACTGCAATAGGAGAGACGGAAGGATGAGTGAGAGAATCCATGGTGTATACAGGGAGAGAAGAAGGGAAGTATCACTGGAAGAATCCGAGATATAAAGATAGAAAGTGCTCGTAGTGTTTATTAGTCAAGAATATAACTACTATAATACTACTCCTATGTACAAGAATATAACTACTATAATACTGCTCCTATGTACAAGAATATAACTACTATAATACTACTCCTATGTACAGGAATATAACTACTATAATACTACTCCTATGTACAAGAATATAACTACTATAATACTACTCCTATGTACAAGAATATAACTACTATAATACTACTCCTATGTACAAGAATATAACTACTATAATACTGCTCCTATGTACAAGAATATAACTACTATAATACTACTCCTATGTACAGGAATATAACTACTATAATACTGCTCCTATGTACAAGAATATAACTACTATAATACTACTCCTATGTACAAGAATATAACTACTATAATACTGCTCCTATGTACAAGAATATAACTACTATAATACTACTCCTATGTACAGGAATATAACTACTATAATACTACTCCTATGTACAAGAATATAACTACTATAATACTACTCCTATGTACAAGAATATAACTACTATAATACTACTCCTATGTACAAGAATATAACTACTATAATACTGCTCCTATGTACAAGAATATAACTACTATAATACTACTCCTATGTACAAGAATATAACTACTATAATACTGCTCCTATGTACAAGAATATAACTACTATAATACTACTCCTATGTACAGGAATATAACTACTATAATACTACTCCTATGTACAAGAATATAACTACTATAATACTGCTCCTATGTACAAGAATATAACTACTATAATACTGCTCCTGTGTACAAGAATATACCTACTATAATACTACTCCTATGTACAAGAATATAACTACTAGAATACTACCTCCTATGTACAAGAATATAACTACTATAATACTGCTCCTATGTACAAGAATATAACTACTATAATACTACTCCTATGTACAAGAATATAACTACTATAATACTGCTCCTATGTACAAGAATATAACTACTATAATACTGCTCCTGTGTACAAGAATATAACTACTATAATACTACTCCTATGTACAAGAATATAACTACTAGAATACTACCTCCTATGTACAAGAATATAACTACTATAATACTGCTCCTATGTACAAGAATATAACTACTATAATACTACTCCTATGTACAAGAATATAACTACTATAATACTGCCCCCTATGTACAAGAATATAACTACTATAATACTACTCCTATGTACAAGAATATAACTACTATAATACTGCTCCTATGTACAAGAATATAACTACTATAATACTACTGCTATGTACAAGAATATAACTACTATAATACTACTCCTATGTACAAGAATATAACTACTATAATACTGCCCCCTATGTACAAGAATATAACTACTATAATACTACTCCTATGTACAAGAATATAACTACTATAATACTACTCCTATGTACAAGAATATAACTACCATAATACTGCTCCTATGTACAAGACTATAACTACTATAATACTGCTCCTATGTACAAGAATATAACTACTATAATACTGCTCCTATGTACAAGAATATAACTACTATAATACTGCTCCTATGTACAAGAGTATAACTACTATAATACTGCTCCTATGTACAAGAATATAACTACTATAATACTTCTCCTATGTACAAGAATATAACTACTATAATACTGCCCCCCCCCTATGTACAAGAATATAACTACTATAATACTGCCCCCCTATGTACAAGAATATAACTACTATAATACTACTCCTATGTACAAGACTATAACTACTATAATACTACCTCCTATGTACAAGAATATAACTACTATAATACTGCTCCTATGTACAAGAGTATAACTACTATAATACTGCTCCTATGTACAAGAATATAACTACCATAATACTGCTCCTATGTACAAGACTATAACTACTATAATACTACCTCCTATGTACAAGAATATAACTACTATAATACTGCTCCTATGTACAAGAGTATAACTACTATAATACTGCTCCTATGTACAAGAATATAACTACTATAATACTTCTCCTATGTACAAGAATATAACTACTATAATACTGCTCCTATGTACAAGAATATAACTACTATAATACTGCTCCTGTGTACAAGAATATAACTACTATAATACTACTCCTATGTACAAGAATATAACTACTATAATACTGCTCCTATGTACAAGAATATAACTACTATAATACTGCTCCTATGTACAAGAATATAACTACTATAATACTGCTCCTATGTACAAGAATATAACTACTATAATACTGCTCCTGTGTACAAGAATATAACTACTATAATACTACTCCTATGTACAAGAATATAACTACTATAATACTGCTCCTATGTACAAGAATATAACTACTATAATACTGCTCATATGTACAAGAATATAACTACTATAATACTACTCCTATGTACAAGAATATAACTACTATAATACTGCTCCTATGTACAAGAATATAACTACTATAATACTGCTCCTGTGTACAAGAATATAACTACTATAATACTACTCCTATGTACAAGAATATAACTACTAGAATACTACCTCCTATGTACAAGAATATAACTACTATAATACTGCTCCTATGTACAAGAATATAACTACTATAATACTACTCCTATGTACAAGAATATAACTACTATAATACTGCCCCCTATGTACAAGAATATAACTACTATAATACTACTGCTATGTACAAGAATATAACTACTATAATACTACTCCTATGTACAAGAATATAACTACTATAATACTGCCCCCTATGTACAAGAATATAACTACTATAATACTACTCCTATGTACAAGAATATAACTACTATAATACTACTCCTATGTACAAGAATATAACTACCATAATACTGCTCCTATGTACAAGACTATAACTACTATAATACTGCTCCTATGTACAAGAATATAACTACTATAATACTGCTCCTATGTACAAGAATATAACTACTATAATACTGCTCCTATGTACAAGAGTATAACTACTATAATACTGCTCCTATGTACAAGAATATAACTACATAATACTTCTCCTATGTACAAGAATATAACTACTATAATACTGCCCCCCCCCTATGTACAAGAATATAACTACTATAATACTGCCCCCCTATGTACAAGAATATAACTACTATAATACTACTCCTATGTACAAGACTATAACTACTATAATACTACCTCCTATGTACAAGAATATAACTACTATAATACTGCTCCTATGTACAAGAGTATAACTACTATAATACTGCTCCTATGTACAAGAATATAACTACCATAATACTGCTCCTATGTACAAGACTATAACTACTATAATACTACCTCCTATGTACAAGAATATAACTACTATAATACTGCTCCTATGTACAAGAGTATAACTACTATAATACTGCTCCTATGTACAAGAATATAACTACTATAATACTTCTCCTATGTACAAGAATATAACTACTATAATACTGCTCCTATGTACAAGAATATAACTACTATAATACTGCCGCCTATGTACAAGAATATAACTACTATAATACTGCTCCTATGTACAAGAATATAACTACTATAATACTGCCGCCTATGTACAAGAATATAACTACTATAATACTGCTCCTATGTACAAGAATATAACTACTATAATACTACTCCTATGTACAAGAATATAACTACTATAATACTGCTCCTATGTACAAGAATATAACTACTATAATACTGCTCCTATGCACAAGAATATAACTACTATAATACTGCTCCTATGTACAAGAATATAACTAGTATAATACTATCTCCTATGTACAAGAATATAACTACTATAATACTGCTCCTATGTACAAGAATATAACTACTATAATACTGCCCCCTATGTACAAGAATATAACTACTATAATACTGCTCCTATGTACAAGAATATAACTACTATAATACTACTCCTATGTACAAGAATATAACTACTATAATACTGCTCCTATGTACAAGAATATAACTACTATAATACTGCTCCTATGCACAAGAATATAACTACTATAATACTGCTCCTATGTACAAGAATATAACTAGTATAATACTATCTCCTATGTACAAGAATATAACTACTATAATACTGCTCCTATGTACAAGAATATAACTACTATAATACTGCCGCCTATGTACAAGAATATAACTACTATAATACTGCTCCTATGTACAAGAATATAACTACTATAATACTGCCCCCTATGTACAAGAATATAACTACTATAATACTGCTCCTATGTACAAGAATATAACTACTATAATACTACTCCTATGTACAAGAATATAACTACTATAATACTGCTCCTATGTACAAGAATATAACTACTATAATACTGCTCCTATGCACAAGAATATAACTACTATAATACTGCTCCTATGTACAAGAATATAACTAGTATAATACTATCTCCTATGTACAAGAATATAACTACTATAATACTGCTCCTATGTACAAGAATATAACTACTATAATACTGCCCCCTATGTACAAGAATATAACTACTATAATACTGCTCCTATGTACAAGAATATAACTACTATAATACTACTCCTATGTACAAGAATATAACTACTATAATACTGCTCCTATGTACAAGAATATAACTACTATAATACTGCTCCTATGCACAAGAATATAACTACTATAATACTGCTCCTATGTACAAGAATATAACTAGTATAATACTATCTCCTATGTACAAGAATATAACTACTATAATACTGCTCCTATGTACAAGAATATAACTACTATAATACTGCCGCCTATGTACAAGAATATAACTACTATAATACTGCTCCTATGTACAAGAATATAACTACTATAATACTGCCCCCTATGTACAAGAATATAACTACTATAATACTGCTCCTATGTACAAGAATATAACTACTATAATACTACTCCTATGTACAAGAATATAACTACTATAATACTACTCCTATGTACAAGAATATAACTACTATAATACTACTCCTATGTACAAGAATACAACTACTATAATACTGCTCCTATCTACAAGAATATAACTACTATAATACTTCTCCTATGTCTAAGAATATAACTACTATAATACTGCCCCCATGTACAAGAATATAACTACTATAATACTGCCCCCCCCCTATGTACAAGAATATAACTACTATAATACTGCTCCTATGTACAAGAATATAACTACTATAATACTACTCCTATGTACAAGAATATAACTACTATAATACTGCTCCTATGCACAAGAATATAACTACTATAATACTGCTCCTATGTACAATAATATAACTAGTATAATACTATCTCCTATGTACAAGAATATAACTACTATAATACTGCTCCTATGTACAAGAATATAACTACTATAATACTGCCGCCTATGTACAAGAATATAACTACTATAATACTGCTCCTATGTACAAGAGTATAACTACTATAATACTGCTCCTATGTACAAGAATATAACTACTATAATACTTCTCCTATGTACAAGAATATAACTACTATAATACTGCTCCTATGTACAAGAATATAACTACTATAATACTGCCGCCTATGTACAAGAATATAACTACTATAATACTGCTCCTATGTACAAGAATATAACTACTATAATACTGCCGCCTATGTACAAGAATATAACTACTATAATACTGCTCCTATGTACAAGAATATAACTACTATAATACTGCCCCCTATGTACAAGAATATAACTACTATAATACTGCTCCTATGTACAAGAATATAACTACTATAATACTACTCCTATGTACAAGAATATAACTACTATAATACTACCTCCTATGTACAAGAATATAACTACTATAATACTGCCCCTATGTACAAGAATATAACTACTATAATACTGCTCCTATGTACAAGAATATAACTACTATAATACTGCTCCTATGTACAAGAATATAACTACTATAATACTGCTCCTATGTACAAGAATATAACTACTATAATACTGCTCCTATGTACAAGAATATAACTACTATAATACTGCTCCTATGCACAAGAATATAACTACTATAATACTGCTCCTATGTACAAGAATATAACTAGTATAATACTATCTCCTATGTACAAGAATATAACTACTATAATACTGCTCCTATGTACAAGAATATAACTACTATAATACTGCCGCCTATGTACAAGAATATAACTACTATAATACTGCTCCTATGTACAAGAATATAACTACTATAATACTGCCCCCTATGTACAAGAATATAACTACTATAATACTGCTCCTATGTACAAGAATATAACTACTATAATACTACTCCTATGTACAAGAATATAACTACTATAATACTACTCCTATGTACAAGAATATAACTACTATAATACTACTCCTATGTACAAGAATACAACTACTATAATACTGCTCCTATCTACAAGAATATAACTACTATAATACTTCTCCTATGTCTAAGAATATAACTACTATAATACTGCCCCCCATGTACAAGAATATAACTACTATAATACTGCCCCCCCCTATGTACAAGAATATAACTACTATAATACTGCTCCTATGTACAAGAATATAACTACTATAATACTGCTCCTATGCACAAGAATATAACTACTATAATACTGCTCCTATGTACAATAATATAACTAGTATAATACTATCTCCTATGTACAAGAATATAACTACTATAATACTGCTCCTATGTACAAGAATATAACTACTATAATACTGCCGCCTATGTACAAGAATATAACTACTATAATACTGCTCCTATGTACAAGAGTATAACTACTATAATACTGCTCCTATGTACAAGAATATAACTACTATAATACTGCTCCTATGCACAAGAATATAACTACTATAATACTGCTCCTATGTACAAGAATATAACTACTATAATACTGCTCCTGTGTACAAGAATATAACTACTATAATACTGCTCCTGTGTACAAGAATATAACTACTATAATACTGCTCCTGTGTACAAGAATATAACTACTATAATACTACCTCCTATGTACAAGAATATAACTACTATAATACTACTATGTACAAGAATATAACTACTATAATACTACCTCCTATGTACAAGAATATAACTACTATAATACTACTCCTATGTACAAGAATATAACTACTATAATACTACTCCTATGTACAAGAATATAACTACTATAATACTACTCCTATGTACAAGAATATAACTACTATAATACTACTCCTATGTACAAGAATATAGCTACTATAATACTGCTCCTATGTACAAGAATATAACTACTATAATACTGCTCCTATGTACAAGAATATAACTACTATAATACTACTCCTATGTACAAGAATATAACTACTATAATACTACTCCTATGTACAAGAATATAACTACTATAATACTACCTCCTATGTACAAGAATATAACTACTATAATACTACTCCTATGTACAAGAATATAACTACTATAATACTACTCCTATGTACAAGAATATAACTACTATAATACTGCTCCTATGTACAAGAATATAACTACTATAATACTGCTCCTATGTACAAGAATATAACTACTATAATACTGCTCCTATGTACAAGAATATAACTACTATAATACTACTCCTATGTACAAGAATATAACTACTGTAATACTGCCGCCTATGTACAAGAATATAACTACTATAATACTGCTCCTATGTACAAGAATATAACTACTATAATACTGCTCCTATGTACAAGAATATAACTACTATAATACTGCTCCTATGTACAAGAATATAACTACTATAATACTGCCCCTGTGTACAAGAATATAACTACTATAATACTGCTCCTGTGTACAAGAATATAACTACTATAATACTGCTCCTGTGTACAAGAATATAACTACTATAATACTACCTCCTATGTACAAGAATATAACTACTATAATACTACTATGTACAAGAATATAACTACTATAATACTACTCCTATGTACAAGAATATAACTACTATAATACTGCTCCTATGTACAAGAATATAACTACTATAATACTGCTCCTATGTACAAGAATATAACTACTATAATACTGCTCCTATGTACAAGAATATAACTACTATAATACTGCTCCTATGTACAAGAATATAACTACTATAATACTGCTCCTATGTACAAGAATATAACTACTATAATACTACTCTTACGTACAAGAATATAACTACTATAATACTACTCCTATGTACAAGAATATAACTACTATAATACTACTCCTATGTACAAGAATATAACTACTATAATACTACCTCCTATGTACAAGAATATAACTACTATAATACTGCTCCTATGTACAAGAATATAACTACTATAATACTACTCCTATGTACAAGAATATAACTACTATAATACTGCCCCCTATCTCCCCACATACCGCGGCTGTTTCTGGGTGAATCACTAGTGTGTACCCGTCCTGTGTTGCGGTATATTGCGGTATACTACATATCAGCTACTCTTTTACAGTTACTACTGAATTATACGTTTTTCCCGTTTTCTCATTGCTGTGATTTTTATCATTTACATTTTTATGAGCTCAAATATTTGTCCTGCCTAATCTGTGCGGCTCTGGGTCCTCGATCGGAGCCGTCTCCCATAAAATAATGCTTTTTGTTGGTTCATATTACCAGAATTCTTATTAAAAGATAATATTGGTTTAGTCCTCGCGTTACGGTCGGAGCTCGGGACAGTTTATGCTTTTCTTTACAGATAAAGAAAAAAAAAACAACAAAAAAAAATTAATTCTACGACAAAAATGTTTGAAGATCATTTGTGAAGTGAATTGCGCTGTTAAAGGGAATTATGCAAATGAGCTCTGCAGCAGCCCGTCATCTCATCAGGACGGTATTATACACTCGATATACTAGACTACGCCTTAAAGGGACAGTACAGTGAGAAACGAGTGAGAATGACAATGAATTAGTCCAGGGCGTCCCACATTTGTGTGTCTTTTTACCAGATCACTATGGTATTAGAGCCTGGGCCCCTGGTGAGTCCTTTGGTACTTTAATGGGCCAGTTATTAACTGTTTGTGGCCACTAGACCGCCAGCGTGCCATTATTCAGCTGGAGTTTAGGATTTGGTCTTAGTCATTGATGAAGTTCAGGTCAGTAGGACTCGCATCATTGCCATTAATCGTATATTATGCTCATGCGCTATGAGCTTGCAAAGTGATGCGGACACACACCTTGGCCACGAGATGTTCATAAGAGGAGATAGAGAAGGGATTCAACACTGTCTACAAGGTTTGAGCTCGGCACAGTGTGACACAATTTGGCTAACTGTAGGCATAGCTACTCAGGTTGTGTTGTATATTGTACTGTGTTGTATATTGCAGTTTATTGTATATTGTACTGTGTTGTATATTGTACTGTGATGTATATTGTGCTGTGTTGTATATTGTACTGTGATGTATATTGTGCTGTGTTGTGTATTGCACCGTGTTGCATATTGTACTATGCTGTATATTGTACTGTGCTGTATATTGCAATGTGTTCTATATATTGCAGTGTGTTGTATATTGCAGTCTGTTCTATATTGTACTGTGCTGTATATTGCAGTGTGTTGTATATTGCAGTGTGCTGTATATTGTACTGTGTTGTGTATTGTACTGTGTTCTATATAGTACTGTGTTGTATATTGTACTTTGCTGTATATTGCACTGTGTTGTACAGTATATTGCAGTGTGTTGTATATTGCAGTCTGTTCTATATTGTACTGTGCTGTATATTGCAGTGTGTTGTATATTGCAGTGTGCTGTATATTGTACTGTGTTGTGTATTGTACTGTGTTCTATATAGTACTGTGTTGTATATTGTACTTTGCTGTATATTGCACTGTGTTGTACAGTATATTGCAGTGTGTTGTATATTGCAGTGTGTTGTATATTGCAGTGTGTTGTATATTGCAGTGTGTTGTATATTGTGCTGTGCTGTATATTGTACTGTGTTGTATATTGTACTGTGTTGTATATTGCAGTGTGTTGTATATTGTGCTGTGCTGTATATTGTACTGTGTTGTATATTGTACTGTGTTGTATATTGCAGTGTGTTGTATATTGCAGTGTGTTGTATATTGTACTGTGTTGTATATTGTACTGTGCTGTATATTGCAGTGTGCTGTATATTGTACTGTGCTGTATATTGCACTGTGTTGTATATTATACTGTGCTGTATATTGCACTGTGCTGTATATTGTGCTGTATATTGCAGTGTGCTGTATATTGTACTGTGCTGTATATTGTACTGTGTTGTATATTATACTGTGCTGTATATTGCACTGTGCTGTATATTGTGCTGTATATTGTACTATGTTGTATATTGTACTGTGTTGTATATTGTACTGTGTTGTGTATTGCACTGTGCTGTATATTGTACTGTGTTGTATATTGTACTGTGTTGTATATTATACTGTGCTGTATATTGCACTGTGCTGTATATTGTACTGTGCTGTATATTGTACTATGTTGTATATTGTACTGTGTTGTATATTGTACTGTGTTGTGTATTGCACTGTGCTGTATATTGTACTGTGTTGTATATTGTACTGTGTTGTATATTATACTGTGCTGTATATTGTCCTGTGCTGTATATTGTACTGTGCTGTATATTGTACTGTGCTGTATATTATATTGTGTTGTATATTGTACTGTGTTGTGTATTGTCCTGTGCTGTATATTGTACTGTTGTATATTGCACTGTGCTGTATATTGTACTGTGCTGTATATTGTACTGTTGTATATTGCACTGTGCTGTATATTGTACTGTTGTATATTGCACTGTGCTGTATATTGTACTGTGTTGTATATTACACTGTGTTGTATATTGTACTGTGTTGTATATTGTCCTGTGCTGTATATTGTACTGTGTTGTGTATTGCACCGCCTCTCACAGTTTTGGGATGAAAGCTTTGCCTAGATTGCTCTGGCAGGGAGGGTCTTGCTATTTCTATGCCATTCCCATGCTGGAGGAGGAGGTGGAGCTTGGACCGCTGTCAGGACAGAAGTGACTTGTTCTTGGAGTGTTCATCTACCACCTAGTCATCTTGTGGTATGGCGGCGGTACATTGGCACCCCTGACTTGGTGGAACAGGAGCACCAGCCATATTCTGATACAGGTTCTAGGGAGCAGACATGTCTCCCCTTGTACCAGAGAAGGGGCGTTGCTTGTCGCCAGGGGCCAGGAGAACCGATTGTTAATGCCGTCATTAAATGTTGCTATTCCACATCATCAATTAAAGAACCTTAAAGGGGTTGTGCCACAACGGACACTTACCGTATCCCCTATCCTTGGGACAGGAGCTAAGTGTCCAATTGCTGGGGTCCCGAACAACGGGTCCCCAGTGATCAGGTGAACGGGGGACCAAAACTGCTAAGGAGTATAGTCCCGGTAACCCCACAGAGGTCGCTCAGGTGCACTGGTGCTCCGTTCACTTTTAGTCCTCCATCTTCCTAATTCCTGGTGATGGGGTCTCAGCGATTGGATCCCCCGATAAGTGTCCATAATGGGACAACGCCTTTAAGAGAAAGACCCTGGTGTCTCCAATGTGTGGATCTCCTTTCCTCCACCAAGGAAGAGCTCCGATAGACAACCCGTAAGAGGGGCGGGGTCGTGAGGGCCAAATAGGCAAACGGTACCTAGACTGGGCACGGCTGGGTGAGCGCCATATTGTGCACCATCACAGGATTGTCATGTGCACAAGTAACAAAGCAAAGTCTACCGACCGCAGCTTCACTGTTGCGCATGCGCAGTCTATTCTAATTCCGCGTTCTGTTCTGGCTGGCTGAGCGCGCTCCGTTACATGACTACGCTTTTCTTCGTAGCCTTGCCGTCATGCAGAACAAGTGCAGCGGTTGTCAGAGAGTCTTACAATATTTTGAGCACATTATAGAGCAATTAATACTGCAACTTACTTAGATTCGCATTATCGCCGGCAGTATCTGAGCCGCGCTGACATATTGCCACTTACGTCTCGGAATGATTAGTGATCCTACAACGCCTTATAATCGCTCTGGATTGTGAGAGTCTGTACACAGCGATGTCGCCACGTCTTGGTGGATACGTAATAACAAACCTCCACCTTGGCAGCTTTAACCTTTACGTTGCATCTTGGGTTGCGGCGCGGCGCGGTGGTGTTTGTGAGTCAGCCATGTTGATAATTGCTCTGGAATGAAATGTCACGCTGTGATAAGTAAAGTACAGGTAAATGTAACGCCGATACGCTCCGCTAATTTCAATAGCTCATTTATTGTTTCCCAATTTTTGGTCATTTCCCTGCATTCTAATGGAACGCCTTGACCAACTATTAACTCTTTCATCGGGGTTCCCGTTTTTTAAGTCTGTGCAGAATTTGTAGGAGGAAGAGCAGCTCTGGAGCAACAACTGCAGCTCTGACCAGGGGAGGTTCTGGGCAGCGGCACAGAGTTTCCCCTGATAGAGCAGCATTGTGTGCTCCAGAGCTGCTCTTCCTGTGAATAATAGGGGAATAGAAGTTACTGATGTAGCAAACTTTACCTTGACGTATCTATCTATCTATCTATCTATCTATCTATCTATCTCATATCTATCTATCTATCTATCTATCTATCTCCTATCTATCTATCTATCTATCTCCTATCTATCTATCTATCTATCTATCTCCTATCTATCTATCTATCTATCTATCTATCTCCTATCTATCTATCTATCTATCTATCTATCTATCTATCTATCTTCTATCTCCTATCTATCTATCTATCTATCTATCTCCTATCTATCTATCTGTCTATCTATCTATCTATCTATCTATCTATCTATTTAACTCCTATCTATCTATCTATCTATCTATCTATCTATCTCCTATCTATCTATCTATCTATCTATCTATCTATCTCCTATCTATCTATCTATCTATCTATCTATCTATCTATCTCCTATCTATCTATCTATCTATCTATCTATCTATCTATCTCCTATCTATCTATCTATCTATCTATCTCCTATCTATCTATCTATCTATCTATCTATCTATCTCCTATCTATCTATCTATCTATCTATCTATTTAACTCCTATCTATCTATCTATCTATCTCCTATCTATCTATCTATCTATCTATCTATTTAACTCCTATCTATCTATCTATCTATCTATCTATCTATCTATCTCCTATCTATCTATCTATCTATCTATCTATCTATCTATCTTCTATCTCCTATCTATCTATCTATCTATCTCCTATCTATCTATCTGTCTATCTATCTATCTATCTATCTATCTATCTATTTAACTCCTATCTATCTATCTATCTATCTCCTATCTATCTATCTATCTATCTATCTATCTATCTATCTGTCTGTCTGTCTGTCTGTCTGTCTATCTATCTATCTATCTATCTATCTATCTATCTATCTATCTATCTATTTAACATCTATCTATCTATCTATCTATCTATTTAACATCTATCTATCTATCTATCTATCTATCTCCTATCTATCTATCTATCTATCTATCTATCTATCTATCTATCATCTATCTATCTATCTATCTATCTATCATCTATCTATCTCCTATCTATCTATCTATCTATCTATCTATCTATCTATCTCCTATCTATCTATCTATCTATCTATCTATCTATCTCCTATCTATCTATCTATCTATCTATCTATCTATCTCCTATCTATCTATCTATCTATCTATCTATCTCCTATCTATCTATCTATCTATCTCCTATCTATCTATCTATTTATCTATCTCCTATCTATCTATCTATCTATCTATCTATCTATCATCTATCTATCTATCTATCTATCTATCTCCTATCTATCTATCTATCTATCTATCTATCTATCTATCATCTATCTATCTCCTATCTATCTATCTATCTATCTATCTGTCTATCATCTATCTATCTATCTATCTATCTATCTATCTATCTATCTATCTCCTATCTATCTATCTCCTATCTATCTATCTCCTATCTATCTATCTATCTATCTATCTATCTATCTATCTATCTCCTATCTATCTATCTATCTATCTATCTATCTATCTCCTATCTATCTATCTCCTATCTATCTATCTATCTATCTATCTGTCTATCTCCTATCTATCTATCTATCTATCTATCTATCTATCTCCTATCTATCTATCTATCTATCTATCTATCTATCTATCTGTCTATCTCCTATCTATCTATCTATCTATCTATCTATCTCCTATCTATCTATCTATCTATCTATCTGTCTATCTCCTATCTATCTATCTATCTATCTATCTATCTATCTATCTATCTCCTATCTATCTATCTATCTATCTATCTATCTATTTAACTCCTATCTATCTATCTATCTATCTATCTCCTATCTATCTATCTATCTATCTATCTCCTATCTATCTATCTATCTATCTATCTATCTATCTATCTATTTAACATCTATCTATCTATCTATCTATCTATCTCCTATCTATCTATCTATCTATCTATCTATCATCTATCTATCTATCTATCTATCTATCATCTATCTATCTCCTATCTATCTATCTATCTATCTATCTATCTCCTATCTATCTATCTATCTATCTATCTCCTATCTATCTATCTATCTATCTATCTATCTATCTATCATCTATCTATCTATCTATCTATCTATCTATCTATCTCCTATCTATCTATCTATCTATCTATCTATCTATCTCCTATCTATCTATCTATCTATCTCCTATCTATCTATCTATTTATCTATCTCCTATCTATCTATCTATCTATCTATCATCTATCTATCTATCTATCTATCTATCTATCTATCTCCTATCTATCTATCTATCTATCTATCTATCTATCATCTATCTATCTCCTATCTATCTATCTATCTATCTATCTATCTATCTATCTATCTGTCTATCATCTATCTATCTATCTATCTATCTATCTATCTCCTATCTATCTATCTATCTATCTCCTATCTATCTATCTATCTATCTATCTATCTATCTCCTATCTATCTATCTATCTATCTCCTATCTATCTATCTATCTCCTATCTATCTATCTATTTATCTATCTCCTATCTATCTATCTATCTATCTATCTATCTATCTATCTATCATCTATCTATCTATCTATCTATCTATCTCCTATCTATCTATCTATCTATCTATCTATCATCTATCTATCTCCTATCTATCTATCTATCTATCTATCTATCTATCTATCTGTCTATCATCTATCTATCTATCTATCTATCTCCTATCTATCTATCTCCTATCTATCTATCTCCTATCTATCTATCTATCTATCTATCTATCTCCTATCTATCTATCTATCTATCTATCTATCTATCTATCTCCTATCTATCTATCTATCTCCTATCTATCTATCTATCTATCTATCTGTCTATCTCCTATCTATCTATCTATCTATCTATCTATCTCCTATCTATCTATCTATCTATCTATCTATCTATCTGTCTATCTCCTATCTATCTATCTATCTATCTATCTATCTCCTATCTATCTATCTATCTATCTATCTATCTGTCTATCTCCTATCTATCTATCTATCTATCTATCTATCTATCTATCTCCTATCTATCTATCTATCTATCTATCTATTTAACTCCTATCTATCTATCTATCTATCTCCTATCTATCTATCTATCTATCTATCTGTCTGTCTGTCTGTCTATCTATCTATCTATCTATCTATCTATCTATTTAACATCTATCTATCTATCTATCTATCTCCTATCTATCTATCTATCTATCTATCTATCTATCATCTATCTATCTATCTATCTATCTATCTATCTATCATCTATCTATCTCCTATCTATCTATCTATCTATCTCCTATCTATCTATCTATCTATCTATCTATCTCCTATCTATCTATCTATCTATCTATCTATCTATCTATCTCCTATCTATCTATCTATCTATCTATCTGTCTATCTCCTATCTATCTATCTATCTATCTATCTATCTCCTATCTATCTATCTATCTATCTCCTATCTATCTATCTATCTATCTATCTATTTAACATCTATCTATCTATCTATCTATCTCCTATCTATCTATCTATCTATCTATCTATCTATCTATCATCTATCTATCTATCTATCTATCTATCTATCATCTATCTATCTCCTATCTATCTATCTATCTATCTATCTATCTATCTATCTCCTATCTATCTATCTATCTATCTATCTCCTATCTATCTATCTATCTATCTATCATCTATCTATCTATCTATCTATCTATCTCCTATCTATCTATCTATCTATCTCCTATCTATCTATCTATCTATCTCCTATCTATCTATCTATTTATCTATCTCCTATCTATCTATCTATCTATCTATCTATCTATCTATCATCTATCTATCTATCTATCTATCTATCTATCTCCTATCTATCTATCTATCTATCTATCTATCTATCATCTATCTATCTCCTATCTATCTATCTATCTATCTATCTATCTGTCTATCATCTATCTATCTATCTATCTATCTATCTATCTATCTCCTATCTATCTATCTATCTATCTCCTATCTATCTATCTATCTATCTATCTATCTATCTATCTCCTATCTATCTATCTATCTATCTATCTATCTATCTATCTCCTATCTATCTATCTATCTCCTATCTATCTATCTGTTTATCTATCTCCTATCTATCTATCTATCTATCTCCTATCTATCTATCTATCTATCTATCTATCTATCATCTATCTATCTCCTATCTATCTATCTATCTATCTATCTATCTATCTATCTGTCTATCATCTATCTATCTATCTATCTATCTATCTATCTCCTATCTATCTATCTCCTATCTATCTATCTCCTATCTATCTATCTATCTATCTATCTATCTATCTATCTATCTCCTATCTATCTATCTATCTATCTATCTATCTATCTATCTATCTCCTATCTATCTATCTATCTCCTATCTATCTATCTATCTATCTATCTGTCTATCTCCTATCTATCTATCTATCTATCTATCTCCTATCTATCTATCTATCTATCTATCTATCTATCTATCTGTCTATCTCCTATCTATCTATCTATCTATCTATCTCCTATCTATCTATCTATCTATCTATCTATCTATCTGTCTATCTCCTATCTATCTATCTATCTATCTATCTATCTATCTATCTATCTCCTATCTATCTATCTATCTATTTAACTCCTATCTATCTATCTATCTATCTATCTATCTATCTCCTATCTATCTATCTATCTATCTATCTATCTATCTATCTCCTATCTATCTATCTATCTATCTATCTATCTATTTAACTCCTATCTATCTATCTATCTATCTATCTATCTATCTATCTATCTCCTATCTATCTATCTATCTATCTATCTATCTCCTATCTATCTATCTATCTATCTATCTATTTAACATCTATCTATCTATCTATCTATCTCCTATCTATCTATCTATCTATCTATCTATCTATCTATCTATCTATCATCTATCTATCTATCTATCTATCATCTATCTATCTCCTATCTATCTATCTATCTATCTATCTATCTCCTATCTATCTATCTATCTATCTCCTATCTATCTATCTATCTATCTATCTATCATCTATCTATCTATCTATCTATCTATCTATCTATCTCCTATCTATCTATCTATCTATCTCCTATCTATCTATCTATCTCCTATCTATCTATCTATTTATCTATCTCCTATCTATCTATCTATCTATCTATCATCTATCTATCTATCTATCTATCTATCATCTATCTATCTCCTATCTATCTATCTATCTATCTATCTATCTGTCTATCATCTATCTATCTATCTATCTATCTATCTATCTATCTCCTATCTATCTATCTCCTATCTATCTATCTCCTATCTATCTATCTATCTATCTATCTATCTATCTATCTATCTATCTATCTCCTATCTATCTATCTATCTATCTATCTATCTATCTATCTATCTCCTATCTATCTATCTATCTCCTATCTATCTATCTATCTATCTATCTATCTATCTATCTGTCTATCTCCTATCTATCTATCTATCTATCTCCTATCTATCTATCTATCTATCTATCTATCTATCTATCTATCTGTCTATCTCCTATCTATCTATCTATCTATCTATCTATCTATCTATCTATCTCCTATCTATCTATCTATCTATCTATCTATCTATCTGTCTATCTCCTATCTATCTATCTATCTATCTATCTATCTCCTATCTATCTATCTATCTATCTATCTATCTATCTATCTATCTATATCCTATCTATCTATCTATCTATCTATCTATCTCCTATCTATCTATCTATCTATCTATCTATCTATCTCCTATCTATCTATCTATCTATCTATCTATCTATCTATCTCCTATCTATCTATCTATCTATCTATCTATCTATCTATCTATCATCTATCTATCTATCTATCTATCTATCTATCTATCTATCTCCTATCTATCTATCTCCTATCTATCTATCTATCTATCTATCTATCTATCATCTATCTATCTATCTATCTATCTATCTATCTATCTACCATCACTCCCATTTATACCTCTGTCTACTTTTGTTTTAAACATCTTTTGTCATTTTGGGGGATTTTTGTGGTCCTATCTGTGCCAGGTTTTCCCATCTGTAGGAGCGTTGGTGGATAATTCCGCTGCCAAGTTATTATATCGGCCTGTTTATAAAAAGTAAGAAACAAAAAAACAATGTGACAAATGATCCCTGAAAGACCCAAAACCAGTAAGCGAGGAGAAGATTATTTAAAGCCGCAGAGCCCTGTCTTGTATACGGGGACAGGATGGGGGGTGGGGTTTTTTTTTAGTCTTAAAGGAGTTTTCCCATAAAATCAAGGTAACCTCAATCTATAGAATATATAGAACAGGGGATAACTAGCAGATCAGAAAGCTCAGACCCCACTGATCAGGAGAATCGGGGCTTTTGTGTCTTATTGGGAATGTCGCGGTGGTCGGATACTACCTTCAGTTCTATGGGAGTACAGGAGATTGCTGGAGTGCTGTGCTCGGCCGTCCCCATTTTCCTGATCAGTGGGGTACTGGGGCCCCCTTGGGACAGCAGGAAATTCCTGCATTTAGAGCGTCATCCCAATATATTCCAGACCATCCTGGTATGTCCTGACTTCAACTTATCTGTGTCTCCTGGGACAGGGTAATGGCTAAGCGGCCCCCAGGGTGTACAGGTTAATGTTTGGGGGCACTGGGGGTCCAAGTTAATATCTGAGAGGCACTGGGGGGGGGGGGACAGGTTGATATGTGATAGGCTACTGGAAGATCATTATATTGTATGGGGCAGTATACTTTAAGGGGGCCACTATACAATGTGGGGGCCACTGAGGGGGCATTATGATTTGTATGGGTCAGATGCGGAGAGTAAACCTTTGCACTGGTTCCATCAATGTGATAAAACGGCCTTAACCATCACCCGGCCCCTGAGTGACCACTGACTGAGAAGGGAAGAGGCGGAGCTACTCGGGGGCAGGGTGCTAATGCTGATCACATGACTGAGGAGCAGAACCCTTAGCTATGGCACCTACATACCCCTGGAGGAAGTCTATGTACATTGACACCCTCTTTATGGCTAAGGCTACATGGCCATGCAACAGTAAGGTCATTGCCTTTAACAATTGTTGCATTGCAACTGCTGACTATACTTGACCACAACGCGACCATTGCAAAAAATCCAACATAGGATAGGACGTAGGTAGGTGTTAAGTCTCTTGCGCCTTTGCCTATCCCCATATGAGAGTATACAAGTCACTGCCTCCTGCAAGATCAACCTAATACTCTCCTGCTGCACCATCATCTCCATCTCTGGATCCCACCAATCTAATAGGAATTAGTTGCAAAAGTCATCACGCCCTGCAAACCATATCCCTGACAGGTATTGTCTGGCCCACCGTCCACCCTTGTCTGACTTCACCAGCGCAGGGTAGGTTTTCCGAAGCGACCAGGGCGCCATACGGGCAGCGCTGACCATTCTGGCAGATATTTAAGGATCTTTATGTTGCAATAATACCATTATGTATCATTGTGTCATCTTGTGTTATTCCGCTGCGTACTTGGACAAGTCGCGTACTTCAAGCCATTCTACCGTAATTATTCATCGCCGCCACACAATCTGCTGCTATTACCGCGCTCCTCCGCCGCCGCTCTCGAAATAAATCTTCTCCCCAGTCACCACCGTGGGCTCCTGACTTTTTTGTGTGTTGCCCCGGCTGTTTATATTTGTCATTCGCCTTCATGTCTCACATATTGTGCTGCGCTCGGCAATATGGAGCCCCCATCTGAATACACAGTCACCGTAACGTTAAGACGAGCATCTGAGGTTGTGTGCGGAGCGCAGCGTGCCGCCGAACGCTCGCCTTACCTAATGCTGACAGGCGTTTAATGCTTGATAAATTGCTTACTCACCATGTTCCAAATACCTCTTTTCTAAGTTAGTTTATAGGCTAAAGAGGAAGCATACATCTTCCTTCTGACAAAGCCGCTTTGGTTAATATTTATGAGAATTTCTTTTTTCCTTCTCGGAACGGAAATCGCAACGTTGTAACAGAGACGTCGGCTGTAACAGAGTTGCAGGCTGTCTGGAGGGATTGGGGGCAAGTAAATCAGTAAGGCCGATATGAAACGGAGCGCCGCCTCGGCATCGAAGGCAAAGTGATGTCACGTAATGAATGGGGCTGAGCTGCCATACCAAGAAGAGCCACTATTAGGGTTGAGCCGATCTTGACTTTTCAGGATCGATTTTGAAATCCGATTCCGATCATTTTTCATTCGAACCCAATTCCGATCCCAATGCAAGTCAATGGGATTTTTTTACTAATCGGAGATTGGATTTTAAAAACAATCCTATTCACTATACAGCATGGAATCTAACAATTGAACGCTATAATTGTTAGAATCCACGCTGTGTAGTGATTTTTTTTAATCCTCTGGCTACTTAGTCCCCCCTGGTGTCCAATTACCTGCAGAGATGGCTGCTCTGGTGCCCGGTGTTCTCGTTCTTCTTCGCCTCGCTGCCCCCGCCTCCCAGGTTAGGACAGTGTGGGAGGGGAGACGTCACGTCTCTCCTAAGCCACAAGCCCCACCTTCTTCCTAGCTCTTTAACACTAACCTGGGAGGCGGGGGCAGCGAGGCGAAGAAGAACAAGAACACCGGGCACCAGACCAGCCATGTCTGCAGGTAAGTAGCTACTAGAGATGTTAGCTAGTCTCCCATTAGAATGAATGGACTCAGCCAGTGCACAGGGGGTTAAGGCTGTGTGCCGGCTGCTTCCATTCATTCCTATGGAACTGCAGCGGAGCCTTCACACTGAGTATACACTCCGCTCAGAATGAGCTTAGCGTATACTCAGTGTGAAGGCTAACATTGTTAGCTTTTCCCACAATGCTTGGCCAGTAGCAAAGCAATGTGAGAAATAATCACCAATCTCGATCCCACCTAAAAAGATCGTGTTCGGAATTCTTATCAAGCACGATCGCTCAACCCTAGCCACTATACAATGTATGGCGCTGTGGTCGGTACATAGTGAAGAAGATGGAGCCTCTTCAAACTTATTGGATATTGACCTTTTTGTTGGATAGGTCACCCCGGAAATTGATATGTGGTGCCGATCTTCAAATTTTTACCTTGACAATTTCCAGTATGGATTTCGATCCTTTGACTGTAGGATGGGTAGAATCTGCATCAAAATCCAAAGCAAAAACTCCATGTGGGTATTTTTTGATAATGGCATGGACTTCTACTTAGCTAGACAACCCCCCAGTAAATCCACAAGTACTGCTAAAAATATGTGACCAATACTCATCAGAATCCATGGAGTATTTGTTGTGGATTTTGATGGATATTGGTCACCAATTTTTTACAACCAGGGTGGGGGGGGGGGTTGTCTGGTTTAGTAGAAGTCCCCACCAATAACAAAAAATACCCTAGCAATGGATTATCTGGGACTAGAAATGAGAACACTGCTTAACAAGCCAACTTCTTCTGAAAAATTTGAGGTTTGGTCAATCGCTCCTATACTGCAGGGTCTCTTCAGGCTACAGCGAATAATAAGCAGAGGCCCGGGCGAGGTGGAGAAACTAAAAAACACTGATACCTTTCTTCACCTCTTGTGAGGTGGGCTGTCGCAGCCTCTTTATCTTCTCTGATGTCAAGTGAATCAGTATCACCACCCATGACCACATGGGAAATCAATGGTCACATTGGGCACTAAGGTCATGGCACGTTGACCCAAGCATCATGGCGTTGACACACCAACGTCATGGCACGTTGACCCAAGCATCATAACATTGACACACCAACGTCATGGCACGTTGACCCAAGCATCATAACGTTGACACACCAACGTCATGGCACGTTCAACCAAGCATCATGGTGTTGACACACCAACATCATGGCACGTTGACCCAAGCATCATGACGTTGACACACCAACGTCATGCCATGTTGACCCAAGCATCATGGCGTTGACACACCAACATTATGGCACGTTGACCCAAGCATCATGGCGTTGACACACCAACGTCATGGCACGTTGACCCAAGCATCGTGACGTTGACACATCAACGTCATGGCACGTTGACACACCAACATCATGGCATGCTGACCCACCGTCATGGCACGTTGACCCAAGCATCATGGCGTTGACACATCAACGTCATGGCACGTTGACACACCAACGTCATGGCACGTTGACCCACCAACGTCATGGCACGTTGACCCAAGCATCATGGCGTTGACACACCAACGTCTTGGCATGTTGACCCAAGCATTATGACGTTGACACACCAATGTCATGGCACGTTGACCCAAGCATCATGACGTTGACACACCCTCTACAAGATGATACCTGGTCGCTGAAGGTCCAACCAAAGGGGCAACTTATCATTGGAGCAATCTTCTAAAAATCTGTCCAAAGGCTAAGCTATAGAGCACAAGACATGGGGATGAAGCAGTGGAGCTTCGACAGGACTTCAACTTCAGTTGATGATGTCATCACACCTATATAACATGGAGATATGTAAGATAAAGCCATCCCAGTGAGGGTGCCCCACCAGTAGTAGCCATAGTGGTAAGCCCTACCTTGTACCTTCCGATAGTAGACAAGCCTGAAGCTGGCTGGTAACTAGATGCGTACAATGTATACAGACCACAGGTTATATATGTTCCGGGACTCCGGCTGGTACACACATATTAATTTTTCCATTATAATTGGCACCACCGGGATGTGAATATTAGAATTTTCCATGTTAGGAATCACCTGTATTTTTACTTTATAATGAAGGAATGGCACAGACATGAGCCATAAAGAGGAGAACACCCGGATCCATATTCTGTGGGTATTTTTAAGACCGTCTTAGGACCTAATTATTGCAGCTTTATTGATACCCTGCTGAATCGCGGCGCCCTCAGCGCTGTCTGCAGAGCCTTAGGTTTTATGTTACTAGCACCAAGTTAAATTATATAGTATATTTTTAACCCAAAGATTCAACTTTATCTATGGAGACCGGAATGAGCTTGTCCTATGGAATTAATATTACACTGTCAGAAATATGGAAAGACCTGTGAGGAGTCGCTGCGAGATTGGAGGAGGCAAGGCCATGCTGGAAGTGAGGAGATGTATGGGACCGCGGGGGATACGCACCTGCCTGCAACCTGGATAGAACATATATTATTATCAAGGGATGAGTGTCGGCAGATGTAGCAGAGCTGAGATTGGATATATGTATATAATGGAGACTAGGTAATATGTAACGTGTGTATCAGATAGAGAATAGAGACTAGATACAAATATATTAGAGATAGATTATATAGATAAAGATAGATTAGATAGAAAGAGAGAGAGGAAGGAAAGAAGGAAGGAGGGAGGGAAGGAAGGAAGGAAGGAAGGAAGGAAGGAAGGAAGGAAGGAAGGAAGGAAGGAAGATAAAAAGAAATCAGAGATAATAGATGATAGATAGATAGATAGATAGATAGATAGATAGATAGATGGATGGATGGATGGATGGATGGATGGATGGATGGATGGATGGATGGATGGATGGATGGATGGATGGATGGATAGATAGATAGATAGATAGATAGATAGATAGATAGATAGATAGATAGATAGATAGATAGATAGGAGATAGATAGATAGATAGATAGATAGATGATAGATAGATAGATAGATAGATAGATAGATAGGAGATAGATAGATAGATAGATAGATAGATAGATAGAGGGATAGATAGATAGATAGATAGATAGATAGATAGATAGATAGGAGATAGATAGATAGATAGATAGATAGGAGATAGATAGATAGATAGATAGATAGATAGATAGATAGATAGATAGGAGATAGATAGATAGGAGATAGATAGAGAGATAGAGAGATAGATAGGAGATAGATAGATAGATAGATAGATAGATAGATAGATAGATAGATGATAGATAGGAGATAGATAGATAGATAGATAGATAGGAGATAGATAGATAGATAGATAGATAGATAGATAGATAGATAGGAGATAGATAGATAGATAGATAGATAGATAGGAGATAGATAGATAGATAGGAGATAGATAGATAGATAGATAGATAGATAGATAGATAGATAGATAGGAGATAGATAGATAGATAGATAGATAGATAGATAGATAGATAGATAGATGATAGATAGGAGATAGATAGATAGATAGATAGATAGATAGATAGGAGATAGATAGTGTGCTGTGAAATGCTGCAGAACTGGTAATATGTATAGGCTCTGAGGCAACACGGTGGCTCAGTGGTTAGCACTGTAGCCTTGCAGTGCTGGAGTCCTGGGTTCAAATCTCCAGCATCTGCAAGGAGTTTGTATGTTCTCCCTGTGTTTGTGTGGAGAACATACTGATAGAAAAATAAGCACATTGTGATCCCTATATGGGGGTCACAATCTACATTATAAAAAAAACTATATGTAGAGGTTCCGAGGTGATATCTGCTCCTCCCCTCTCCATTCCATATGTGGAGAAAACCAGCCCCTCCTCCTTCCCGTACTCATGGTGAACGCGTCTTGATTTGGAAGGTAACTAAGGACAGAACTTCCTTAGTAACAGGGGGTGAACAGCAAATTATCTAGCAGGATCCTCAAGTTTAAAGAGGTTTTTCAGGCAGAAAACAGCGGCAGAATCACCTGATCTATTAAGTGGGATGAAGATATCGGAAAAATTGTGAATTTTATAATGGACAAAGGAAATCTATGAGCGAATTGTATAACATATAAGAAAAAATAACCATAGAAAAAATATAAAATTAAGTTATAAAAAGTCAAAGAACAATTCCAGAATTAACGTTTAACGAGGTGTCGAAAAAGAAAAAGGATCACGTTAATGGGAGATTTGACATTTCCCAGTTTCCCACGTTGGAAACAGATTACAACGGGGATTAAGTCGATATAACATATGTAATGTAGATAATGAGGCCGGGAGTTCTAACAATTACTGTAAGTCCGTATCTGCTTTATGTAACAGCGAATACATGAACTCACCGCGCTCACCTCAATGTCAGGCAGCTGCCGCAAAGACAGTAATGTGCCATTAAATCCTAATCACAAGAAGTTTTCCGTGCAGAAGACAAAAAAGACAATTTTGCCTTTGTACGAATCTCGAAATTTTGGCTTCCTCTTAAAAACTAAATCCATGTTTGGCATCAATTCATAAAAAATACATTATGTAGTTGGAAAGTGTTCTGAGACGACAACATTAAGCTCGAGATGGAAGGTTTTAGTTATGAGGAAATGGTAACTAAATAGGTTTGTTTACATTAGAAGAGAGACTCCGATGTGGAGCGTAATTGCCGCAGCGAAATAAAAATGTATCCAAGGTCAATACACAGAATCATTCCTATCCCAAGGTAACAGAAGGAGCGAGGAGAGAATCGGGAGGAAAAACATCGGAGAGAAGAATGCAGTCAGCACACAAGACTGATAGCGGCACAAATACCGAAAACTTACTGAAGTCATTATAACCTAGTAAAAAATACATCGTAACTGTGATGCCTATTCATTAATATATTATATACTAGCTGGTACCCGCGACTTGGTCTGCGGTGATTGTAGCAGTGGGTATATACAGGCGCGGGTAAGGTTTTCGTACTGTGTATAAGGGATGGGATATGAAATGTAACTTTGTATCTTGTTGTTGCTGTAATTCAGAGAATACGTGAGACTTTTGTGTTGCAGTTACTTTATATTAGAGCCGCTATATATACGGTGTTGTGAGAAACTTTACATAGTGACTTTGGGACAGAAGTATTTGAAGTTCCCGCCGATGGCATTTTTTGATTTTCGTTTTTGACTCCCCTCCTTCTAAACCCCATAACTTTTTTATTTCTCCGCTCCCAGAGCCATATGAGGTCTTAATTTTTCCTGGGACAGATTTTTCTTCATGATGCCGCCATTATTTATTCTATATAATGTACTGGGAAGCAGGAAAAAATTCAGAATGGGTGGATTTGAAGAAAAAATGCATTTCTGCGACTTTCTTACGGGCTTTGGTTTTACGGCGTTCACTGTGCAACCAAAATGACATGTCCCCTGTATTCTGTGTTTGGTTACGATTCCGGGGATACCAAATGTATATGCTTTTATTTACATTTTGCCCCCTTAAAAAAAATCCAAAACTGTGTTAAAAAATTATTTTTTGAAAAGTCGCCATATTCCGACAGCCGTAACTTTTTTATACTTGCGTGTATGGGGATGTATAGGGCGTCTTTTTTTGCGGGAACGGGTGTACTTTGTAGTTCTACCATTTTCGGGAAATGTTATTGCTTTGATCACTTTTTATTCAAATTTTTAGCAGAATCAAAACAGTGAAAAAATGGCAGTTTGGCACTTTTGACTATTTTTCCCGCTACGGCGTTTACCGAACAGGAAAAATATTTGTATAGCTTTGTAGAGCGGGCGATTTCGGACGTGGGGATACCTAACATGTATGTGTTTCACAGTTTTTAACTACTTTTATATGTGTTCTAGGGAAAGGGGAGTGATTAGAATTTTTAATCCTTTTTTTTATATATTTTTTTTTACTTTTTTTAAACTTTTTTTTTTTGCATTTATTAGACCGCCTAGGGGTATTGACATGGGTGGGCGGTGTCGCGGATTGTCAGAGCGGTGGGGGTCGGCAAACATGGCTGCTCCGGAGCGTTAAAGAGCGCCTCCTGGAGTATCGTTAAGGTGAGGGGCAAAGTGGTAAAGTACATGTATATGTGATTGTGTGGGGTTAGGGGCGAGGCTGTAGAGGGCAATAGGAATTTTGGGGCTTGCTATGGTCCAAAGTGTGTGAGATTGCAGAGATGGTGGTGTGAGTTTGGGTTTTGTGGGGGTCCTGGCACAAACGTATGTGCGCTATTGTGACGAAAAGTAGCCTATTGTTTAATCGAGTGTAATAACTATGTTTGTGGAAAATTTCAGCCAAATCGGTGGAGCGGTTTTTGCGTGATTGACCGCCAAACATCCGAACATCCAAAGGGTCCTGGGAAAAAAACGTATGTGCGCTATTGTGACGAAAAATAGCCTATTGCGCAATCGAGTGTAGGGACTATGTTTGTGAAAAAATTTCAGCCAAATCGGGGTCCAAAGTGTGTGAGATTGCAGAGATAGTGGTGTGAGTTTGGGTTTTGTGGGGGTCCTGGGAAAAACGTATGTGCGATATTGTGACAAAAAGTAGCCTATTGTTTAATCGGGTGTATTAACTATGTTTGTGGAAAATTTCAGCCAAATCGGTGGAGCGGTTTTTCCGTGATTGAGGAACAAACATCCGAACATCCAAACACACAAACCCACAAACTCACAAACTTTCACATTTATAATATTAATAGGATCACAGAGAGGAAATAACATCCGACACATACAAATATTGCTTATCATTAGAGCGGTATTATAGTAGTTATATTCTTGTACATAGGAGTAGTATTATAGTAGTTATATTCTTGTACATAGGGGCAGTATTATAGTAGTTATATTCTTGTACATAGGAGTAGTATTATAGTAGTTATATTCTTGTACATAGGAGTAGTATTATAGTAGTTATATTCTTGTACATAGGAGGTAGTATTATAGTAGTTATATTCTTGTACATAGGAGCAGTATTATAGTAGTTATATTCTTGTACATAGGGGCAGTATTATAGTAGTTATATTCTTGTACATAGGAGTAGTATTATAGTAGTTATATTCTTGTACATAGGAGTAGTATTATAGTAGTTATATTCTTGTATATAGGAGGTAGTATTATAGTAGTTATATTCTTGTACATAGGAGCAGTATTTTAGTAGTTATATTCTTGTACATAGGAGTAGTATTATAGTAGTTATATTCTTGTACATAGGGGCAGTATTATAGTAGTTATATTCTTGTACATAGGAGCAGTATTATAGTAGTTATATTCTTGTACATAGGGGCAGTATTATAGTAGTTATATTCTTGTACATAGGAGTAGTATTATAGTAGTTATATTCTTGTACATAGGAGTAGTATTATAGTAGTTATATTCTTGTATATAGGAGGTAGTATTATAGTAGTTATATTCTTGTACATAGGAGCAGTATTTTAGTAGTTATATTCTTGTACATAGGAGTAGTATTATAGTAGTTATATTCTTGTACATAGGAGTAGTATTATAGTAGTTATATTCTTGTACATAGGAGTAGTATTATAGTAGTTATATTCTTGTACATAGGAGCAGTATTATAGTAGTTATAGTCTTGTACATAGGAGTAGTATTATAGTAGTTATATTCTTGTATATAGGAGCAGTATTATAGTAGTTATATTCTTGTACATAGGAGTAGTATTATAGTAGTTATATTCTTGTACATAGGAGTAGTATTATAGTAGTTATATTCTTGTATATAGGAGGTAGTATTATAGTAGTTATATTCTTGTACATAGGAGCAGTATTTTAGTAGTTATATTCTTGTACATAGGAGTAGTATTATAGTAGTTATATTCTTGTACATAGGAGTAGTATTATAGTAGTTATATTCTTGTACATAGGAGGTAGTATTATAGTAGTTATATTCTTGTACATAGGAGCAGTATTATAGTAGTTATATTCTTGTACATAGGAGTAGTATTATAGTAGTTATATTCTTGTATATAGCGGCAGTATTATAGTAGTTATATTCTTGTACATAGGAGTAGTATTATAGTAGTTATATTCTTGTACATAGGAGCAGTATTATAGTAGTTATATTCTTGTACATAGGAGCAGTATTATAGTAGTTATATTCTTGTATATAGGAGGTAGTATTATAGTAGTTATATTCTTGTACATAGGAGCAGTATTATAGTAGTTATATTCTTGTACATAGGAGTAGTATTATAGTAGTTATATTCTTGTATATAGGAGGTAGTATTATAGTAGTTATATTCTTGTACATAGGAGCAGTATTTTAGTAGTTATATTCTTGTACATAGGAGTAGTATTATAGTAGTTATATTCTTGTACATAGGAGTAGTATTATAGTAGTTATATTCTTGTACATAGGAGGTAGTATTATAGTAGTTATATTCTTGTACATAGGAGCAGTATTATAGTAGTTATATTCTTGTACATAGGAGTAGTATTATAGTAGTTATATTCTTGTATATAGCGGCAGTATTATAGTAGTTATATTCTTGTACATAGGAGTAGTATTATAGTAGTTATATTCTTGTACATAGGAGCAGTATTATAGTAGTTATATTCTTGTACATAGGAGCAGTATTATAGTAGTTATATTCTTGTACATAGGAGTAGTATTATAGTAGTTATATTCTTGTACATAGGAGGCAGTATTATAGTAGTTATATTCTTGTACATAGGAGGTAGTATTATAGTAGTTATAGTCTTGTACATAGGAGTAGTATTATAGTAGTTATATTCTTGTATATAGGAGCAGTATTATAGTAGTTATATTCTTGTACATAGGAGTAGTATTATAGTAGTTATATTCTTGTACATAGGAGTAGTATTATAGTAGTTATATTCTTGTATATAGGAGGTAGTATTATAGTAGTTATATTCTTGTACATAGGAGCAGTATTTTAGTAGTTATATTCTTGTACATAGGAGTAGTATTATAGTAGTTATATTCTTGTACATAGGAGTAGTATTATAGTAGTTATATTCTTGTACATAGGAGGTAGTATTATAGTAGTTATATTCTTGTACATAGGAGCAGTATTATAGTAGTTATATTCTTGTACATAGGAGTAGTATTATAGTAGTTATATTCTTGTATATAGCGGCAGTATTATAGTAGTTATATTCTTGTACATAGGAGTAGTATTATAGTAGTTATATTCTTGTACATAGGAGCAGTATTATAGTAGTTATATTCTTGTACATAGGAGCAGTATTATAGTAGTTATATTCTTGTATATAGGAGGTAGTATTATAGTAGTTATATTCTTGTACATAGGAGCAGTATTATAGTAGTTATATTCTTGTACATAGGAGTAGTATTATAGTAGTTATATTCTTGTATATAGGAGGTAGTATTATAGTAGTTATATTCTTGTACATAGGAGCAGTATTTTAGTAGTTATATTCTTGTACATAGGAGTAGTATTATAGTAGTTATATTCTTGTACATAGGAGTAGTATTATAGTAGTTATATTCTTGTACATAGGAGGTAGTATTATAGTAGTTATATTCTTGTACATAGGAGCAGTATTATAGTAGTTATATTCTTGTACATAGGAGTAGTATTATAGTAGTTATATTCTTGTATATAGCGGCAGTATTATAGTAGTTATATTCTTGTACATAGGAGTAGTATTATAGTAGTTATATTCTTGTACATAGGAGCAGTATTATAGTAGTTATATTCTTGTACATAGGAGCAGTATTATAGTAGTTATATTCTTGTACATAGGAGTAGTATTATAGTAGTTATATTCTTGTACATAGGAGGCAGTATTATAGTAGTTATATTCTTGTACATAGGAGGTAGTATTATAGTAGTTATATTCTTGTACATAGGAGCAGTATTATAGTAGTTATATTCTTGTACATAGGAGTAGTATTATAGTAGTTATATTCTTGTACATAGGAGGCAGTATTATAGTAGTTATATTCTTGTACATAGGAGGCAGTATTATAGTAGTTTCATTCTTGTACATAGGAGTAGTATTATAGTAGTTATATTCTTGTACATAGGAGTAGTATTATAGTAGTTATATTCTTGTACATAGGAGGCAGTATTATAGTAGTTATATTCTTGTACATAGGAGGCAGTATTATAGTAGTTTCATTCTTGTACATAGGAGTAGTATTATAGTAGTTATATTCTTGTACATAGGAGCAGTATTATAGTAGTTATATTCTTGTACATAGGAGCAGTATTATAGTAGTTATATTCTTGTACATAGGAGCAGTATTATAGTAGTTATATTCTTGTACATAGGAGTAGTATTATAGTAGTTATATTCTTGTACATAGGAGCAGTATTATAGTAGTTATATTCTTGTACATAGGAGTAGTATTATAGTAGTTATATTCTTGTACATAGGAGTAGTATTATAGTAGTTATATTCTTGTACATAGGAGTAGTATTATAGTAGTTTCATTCTTGTACATAGGAGTAGTATTATAGTAGTTATATTCTTTTACATAGGAGTAGTATTATAGTAGTTATATTCTTGTACATAGGAGCAGTATTATAGTAGTTATATTCTTGTACATAGGAGCAGTATTATAGTAGTTATATTCTTGTACATAGGAGTAGTATTATAGTAGTTATATTCTTGTACATAGGAGCAGTATTATAGTAGTTATATTCTTGTACATAGGAGTAGTATTATAGTAGTTATATTCTTGTACATAGGAGTAGTATTATAGTAGTTATATTCTTGTACATAGGAGTAGTATTATAGTAGTTATATTCTTGTACATAGGAGCAGTATTATAGTAGTTATATTCTTGTACATAGGAGTAGTATTATACTAGTTATATTCTTGTACATAGGAGTAGTATTATAGTAGTTATATTCTTGTACACAGGGGCAGTATTATAGTGGTTATATTTTTGTACACAGATGGCAACATTATCCACCATTCCTTTGATGTGCTCCTGTTTCCTGCTTCCCCATTTACTGCTTCATTTCCCACTTCTTCTCCATCACTCGGAGTATACGCCCGGTAGTAATACATGCCCATATTCTATACATATACGGTGTCAAATATTTATTTGTTTTCCTGCACCTAGATATTTTTATTCCGCCACTGTGCCCTAGAGTCTGAAAATTCAGTGTATAATGTATAATATTGAATAAAAGATGCATTTCCATCCTTCTTATCTATGTAAGTTCATGCTCTGTTGATCCAGTAGACGTTGGATACCGACCCCATCGAGTCCGTCGGAAATCTCTACCAGTGTAAAGGAGAAAGAAAATTTCTTTGTGATATAAATGGCAATCAGAATAAATGCGCGGGATCAATTACCTATAGCCATATGTTATAATGGGAAAGCTCTGTGTGTGGTCTGATATCCGCACATGGGTATAAATCGTGGAGACGTCTCTGAGGCTTCCATTACACCGCATGGGGTACATTATGCAGCGTCTGCGAACGGGCTGATTAGGACGAATAGTGAGTGTCATTTATAATGCCTATTATACCGTAATACCCTGATACGGGGCAGATCCATTCCCATCACATCAGTCGTAGAGGTTAATTGCCATATAATAGATGGTGGTTACATTGATGCTTGTCCTTTCCAGCCCATCCTTCATGATTCACCCCCAGCTTATCCATCTCGTACGGCGTTCGCGGCTCTACACAGTTTACGGGGGGAAAAAAAAAAAAAACTGATTCACTTAACGTCTCATCTGATATCTAATTTTAGACATAAAAAGAATAATATTAAGTAGTAAAAGCGTGATAGGTTTTGCACGTGTAGCAAAAAGAGGTTCAGTTGCCTGGTAACTGGTAGAAGGCTTGCTGCGGAACACCAGGGACCAGGCAACTCCACCAAATTACAGAACACGGAACATCAGGAAACCGCCTGCAACGTATTAACAGGCCTGGAGGACGTGCGCCATCGCTTTGGCCCATTATTTGTTTCGTGGAGATCGGCGTGGATGTGTGTATTAAATATAGAGGATGTAGATGGGGAACAGATGTCTATGGTGCGGTATATGGCGTACGGATAGATGGGGAGGGATGGACGGACTATATATGTGGTCAGTACGGGTCAGCGCACTTTGGATGCTCGTACTGTACAGTGGGCATAGCGCCAGATACTCTGGTATTGCAAATCAACTCCCATTGACTTCAGAGATGCAGTACCAGTGACTGGCCACTAGGCAGAACAGAGAGTCATCCGCTTCCAGCTCTGTACATTGTATCCGGTTCTACAGTATATCTTATGCAGTTAAAGGGGTTGTCCAAAAATGTCCTCCTATCCTTAGACTAGGTCAGTGATGGAGAACTTTTTGGAGATCGAGTACCCAAACTGCAACCCAAAACCGAATAATTTATCACAAAGTGTCAACATGACAATTTAACCTTAATACTGTGGGGATCTCCAATTGCAGACAGTTATGGAAAACAAAATACAGTGGTGTGAATGGGGCCTTAAAGAGCTTTCAATGATGCAAAACAACTTTGTACTAATAGGTAATCATTTGCATTTGGCATAATTAATGTTCACTATTTACATCGCACAGAATCTGTTTTATAGTGACCGTGTAATGGTATTGCAGCCTGTACTAATATCATGTCTGCTATAAAAGAGATATTGTGTGATATAAAGAGTGAAGGGGTCTCCACACAGTACAATCTGCTGCACAGTGGCCCCCACACAGTACAATCTGCTCCACAGTGGCCTCCACACAGTACAATCTGCTCCACAGTGGCCTTCACACAGTACAATCTGCTCCAAAGTGGCCCCCACACAGTACAATCTGCTCCACAGTGGCCTCCACACAGTACAATCCGCTCCAAAGTGGCCCCCACACAGTACAATCTGCTCCACAGTGGCCTCCACACAGTACAATCTGCTCCACAGTGGCCTCCACACAGTACAATCTGCTCCACAGTGGCTTCCACACAGTACAATCTGCTCCACAGTGGCCCCCACACAGTACAATCTGCTCCACAGTGGCCTCCACACAGTACAATCTGCTCCACAGTGGCCTCCACACAGTACAATCTGCTCCACAGTGGCTTCCACACAGTACAATCTGCTCTACAGTGGTCTCCAAACAGTACAATCTGCCCCACAGATGCACATACAGTACAATCTGCTCCACAGTGGCCTCCACACAGTACAATCTGCTTCACAGTGGTCTCCACGCAGTCCAATCTGCTCCACAGTGGTCTCCACACAGTACAATCTGCCCCACAGTGGTCTCCACGCAGTCCAATCTGCTCCACAGTGGTCTCCACACAGTACAATCTGCCCCACAATGGTCTCCACACAATACAAACTGCTCCACAGTGGTCTCCACACAGTACAATCTGCTCCACAGTGGCCTCCACACAATACAAACTGCTCCACAGTGGTCTGCACACAGTACAATCTGCCCCACCGATGCACACACAGTACAATCTGCTCCACAGTGGCCCCCACACAGTACAATCTGATGCACACACAGTTCAATCTGGTCCGAAGATGGGTACCCGCAGAGAGGGCTCCTAGTGTCATCTCTGGCACACGTGCCAGGGCTAAGCCATACATTTCTGATCAGCAGGTGCCTACAGGCAACCTCCATGTGGTTCAGCTGTTCTGGGCCACTTCGGGTTCCTGTGCTCCTGTGTGTTCTTCTATACTGCACAAGAATCGGAAGAGGCCCAGAACAGCGGATCTGTGTGAGAGTTTCCTGTAGGTCCTTATTGATCAGACATTTATGACCTAGCCTAAGCATAGGACATTTTTGGACAACCCCTTTAACTGCTAATTCTTATACTGTGCAGTCCTACACATGATTTGGCAACTTTTGTTGCCTGAAACACGGGAGTTCCAGCACAGGGACCGCACAGTAAAATTTTCATATGGTCATGCCCCACATCCACACAGCTTTTCGCATACTACCTATTAGGTGATTTTAGGTACAAAATGCCGCTCATGCCCCTATTGTGACATGACTGGTACATAAAGTGCCGATATACTGTATAATAGGACTGGTAGCCTGGATGGTGAAGGAGCGTTCCTCTGGGCCTAGGAGATTCATCCAACCTTCTGGGATGCCAAGAAGTCACCCCATTTTGGCAGGGATTTTGGGATCTCCCTACTATAGTATATGGAATACCTATTAACATTTCCATACCTCTGTCTGAAAGGTAGTCACACCCCTTATATATAAGCCACTCCCCCTTTAGGGACAATGTCCACTCCAGTTTCTACTGCACCATTTCTGGTGCCAGGACTGTAGTCTCCTGGCATCGCACATAAATACAGCCATCGCACCACTTTTAGGAGATTTGCCAACTGTTATAGGACTCTGTGAGTTTTTCCCAAATTCCCTAAATCACTGTATAGGACTACAGGCCCAAACATCGCCCATCAACTTCCACCATAACTAAAACATATACTGACAGTATACAACTGGCAACAAACATTTAACTCCCCTGTAGCACCCCCGCAGGAGAAAGGAGGCATTACAAAGCTACCAATTTTATTGGTTTTTAAAAACTTTTTGTAAAGCGTCTCTCCCCTCGAAATAAATGCCAAATGAGAGCTACCCCCCCCCCTATACTAAGTCAGAACATGAATGTAAGGAGTTTTTGAAACTAAAAATAGAGATGAGCAAGTACTATTCGAATAGCATGCTCCCATAGGAATGAATGGGAGCGGCCGGCGCGCAGGGGGTTAAGCAGCAGGACGCTGGCCCCAGCTGTGTGTCGGCTGCGTCCATTCATTCCTATGGGAGCATGCTATTCGAATAGTACTCGCACATCTCTAACCTTCTTACCAATAAATTTTTGTATTTTACGTATTTTTTTGAATGTATCTTTCAATATTTTGACTAATTTTGATATTTTTAGAGAAAGTCTTTCTATTAGCATTTTTCTATTCTGCATGCTATATCATTTTTTAAATTTTTTTTAATTTCTATATAATGACACAAATTTACTAATCGTGAGCTGGTAATAGTGGGATGGTGTAATCTTACGCAGGATGTCTTATACTACACTACATTTATCACAGTGACTGATTATATGTTTATACTATGCCAGATTTATCACAGTTACTGATTATAAGTCTAATACTACAACAGATTTATCACAGTGTCTGATTATATCTTTATACTACACCAGATTTATCACAGTTACTTATTATAAGTCTAATACTACACAAGATTTATAACAAGGACTGATTATATATTTATACTACACCAGATTTAACATAGTTACTGATTACTAGTCTTATACTACATCAGATTTATCATAGTTACTGATTATGAGTCTTATACTATATCAGATTTTGGAGATAACGTCCATCCTTAGGGAGAGACCACCTTTTCAGGTGTGTGGAGACTTATACAGTCATAGTTGCTCCACTGCAAGGGAACATGGGAAGAATATGGAAATTTGTCTCCCAAAATGTAAACAGGGAGACAGTGCTTCTGTTATGCCCATAGAGGGCAGCATGACAGAGGCACTGTCTCCCTGTTTACATCTTGGGAGACAGATTTGCATATTCTTCCCATATATCAGATTTATCACAGTGACTAAATATAAGTCTGATACTACACCAGATTTATCACAGTATCTGATTATATTTTTTTATACTAACCCAGATTTATCACAGTGACTTATAAGTTTGATACTACACAAGATTTATAACAGTGACTGATTATATGTTTATACTACACCAGATTTATCATAGTTACTGATTATAAGTCTTATACTACTCCAGATTTATCACAGTGGTTGATACTAGATAACAAATCTGGTATCTTTAGACTGTCTAGTCTATGTATATACCACCTTTTTGTTGGTTTACTTTGAGGCAGAATTTTTCAACACTTTCTTGGTGCATTTTTATTGCATAGTAGCGCATTTAAGCCACGCCCTTTTTATGAGAATCCATACCCTCATGTTTAGCATGTCAAAAAGTTTTAGCCCACATATAGATGAGGCAAGATACACCAAAGATGCGCCTTGTAATGCTAAAGATTTGTCACACTGTGTGCATTGTTTACACCAATAGATAGTTGAAACCACCAAATGTTTTTTTTTTCTTAAAATTCACTAATTAATTTCATATTCCTTTAGACATGATTTATATTGTTTACTTAAAGTTTTACGTTTTACAGTCCTATGAAAAAGTTTGGGCACCCCTATTAATCTTAATCATTTTTTGTTCTAAATATTTTGGTGTTTCCAACAGCCATTTCAGTTTGATATATCTAATAACTGATGGACACAGTAATATTTCAGGATTGAAATGAGGTTTATTGTACTAACAGAAAATGTGCAATATGCATTAAGCCAAAATTTGACCGGTGCAAAAGTATGGGCACCCTTATCATTTTATTGATTTGAATTCCCCTAACTACTTTTTACTGACTTACTGAAGCACAAAATTGGTTTTATAACCTCAGTGAGCTTTGAACTTCATAGCCAGATGTATCCAATCATAAGAAAAGGTATTTAAGGTGGCCAATTGCAAGTTGATCTCCTATTTGAATCTCCTCTGAAGAGTGGCATCATGGGCTACTCAAAACAACTCTCAAATGATCTGAAAACAAAGATTGTTCAACATAGTTGTTCAGGGGAAGGATACAAAAAGTTGTCTCAGAGATTTAACCTGTCAGTTTCCACTGTGAGGAACATAGTAAGGAAATGGAAGACCACAGGGACAGTTCTTGTTAAGCCCAGAAGTGGCAGGCCAAGAAAAATATCAGAAAGGCAGAGAAGAAGAATGGTGAGAACAGTCAAGGACAATCCACAGACCACCTCCAAAGAGCTGCAGCATCATCTTGCTGCAGATGGTGTCACTGTGCATCGGTAACAATACAGCACACTTTGCACAAATAGAAGCTGTATGGGAGAGTGATGAGAAAGAAGCCGTTTCTGCACGTACGCCACAAATAGAGTTGCCTGAGGTATGAAAAAGCACATTTGGACAAGCCAGCTTCATTTTGGAAACAAAAATTGAGTTGTTTGGTTATAAAAAAAGGCGTTATGCATGGCGTCCAAAAAGAAACAGCATTCCAAGAAAAACACATGCTACCCACTGTAAAATTTGGTGGAGGTTCCATCATGCTTTGGGGCTGTGTGGCCAATGCCGGCATCGGGAATCTTGTTAAAGTTGAGGGTCGCATGGATTCCACTCAGTATCAGCAGATTCTTGAGAATAATGTTCAAGAATCAGTGACGAAGTTGAAGTTACGCCGGGGATGGATATTTCAGCAAGACAATGATCCAAAACACCGCTCCAAATCCTCAGGCATTCATGCAGAGGAACAATTACAATGTTCTGGAATGGCCATCCCAGTCCCCAGACCTGAATATCATTGAACATCTGTGGGATGATTTGAAGCGGGCTGTCCATGCTCGGCGACCATCTAACTTAACTGAACTTGAATTGTTTGTCCAAAATACCTTTATCCAGGATCCAGGAACTGATTAAAAGCTACAGGAAGCGACTAGAGGCTGTTATCTTTGCAAAAGGAGGATCTACTAAATATTAATGTCACTTTTCTGTTGAGGTGCCCATACTTTTGCACCGGTCAAATTTTGGTTTAATGCATATTGCACATTTTCTGTTAGTACAATAAACCTCATTTCAATCCTGAAATATTACTGTGTCCATCAGTTATTAGATAGATCAAACTGAAATGGCTGCTGCAAATACCAAAATATTTAGAACTAAAAATGATTAAGATTAATAGGGGTGCCCAAACTTTTTCACAGGACTGTATGTATTGTGTTTATTTATTTTTGTTTATATTAATTTTTGATGTTTTTTTGTTTTTTACCCGTAATCTCCTAAAACTGCGGTAAGTGCTATAGAATAAAGCGAACGACGGATTAATCCTTTATTTTTTTCTTCATACCTTACAGTAATAAAACCGTTTTAATTAACATTAGCAAGCAAAAGACAAGACTACGAGTAATTAAGTTACACTGGGATCTATGCTGGAATAAAATTGATACCAGGGGATGGCGAAACATAAATCAGCATTTAAATAAACTGAAATCAGATTTCAGTAATTAAAAGTAAAATCCAGCGGCATTAAGATTTATAATAATTGATACTGATGTAATAAATAGGAAAAAGTGAAAACGAGGGCAAAAAATCATCAACATAACAATATCCCCGAAAAACTTTACATGAAACAATAAAGGAACGTGAAACGCATCAGATCTGGATCCTAATCACACAAATAGACAGTGTAAGGAACGAGACAGAGCGATCTCAGTGTAATTACTGCAAAAACAATTAAAGACCAAGAAGACAGATGAAACACCGCACCAAAATGAGTAGGACATTGTGTAATATGACACAACAGGGCGAAACTGAGGATTATTATCTGTGCGATGCAGTGATGTGATTCTCTAGTCATGCTGACAATATATTCTTGTACATAGGAGTAGTATTATAGTAGTTATATTCTTGTACATAGGAGCAGTATTATAGTAGTTATATTCTTGTACATAGGAGTAGTATTATAGTAGTTATATTCTTGTATATAGGGGCAAAATTATAGTAGTTATATTCTTGTACATAGGAGGTAGTATTATAGTAGTTATATTCTTGTACATAGGGGCAGTATTATAGTAGTTATATTCTTGTACATAGGGGGCAGTATTATAGTAGTTATATTCTTGTACATAGGAGCAGTATTATAGTAGTTATATTCTTGTACATAGGAGCAGTATTATAGTAGTTATATTCTTGTACATAGGAGGTAGTATTATAGTAGTTATATTCTTGTACATTGGAGCAGTATTATAGTAGTTATATTCTTGTACATAGGAGGTAGTATTATAGTAGTTATATTCTTGTACATTGGAGCAGTATTATAGTAGTTATATTCTTGTACATAGGAGCAGTATTATAGTAGTTATATTCTTGTATATAGGGGCAAAATTATAGTAGTTATATTCTTGTACATAGGAGGTAGTATTATAGTAGTTATATTCTTGTACATAGGAGCAGTATTATAGTAGTTATATTCTTGTACATAGGAGTAGTATTATAGTAGTTATATTCTTGTACATAGGAGCAGTATTATAGTAGTTATATTCTTGTACATTGGAGCAGTATTATAGTAGTTATATTCTTGTACATAGGAGCAGTATTATAGTAGTTATATTCTTGTATATAGGGGCAAAATTATAGTAGTTATATTCTTGTACATAGGAGGTAGTATTATAGTAGTTATATTCTTGTACATAGGAGCAGTATTATAGTAGTTATATTCTTGTACATAGGAGTAGTATTATAGTAGTTATATTCTTGTACATAGGAGTAGTATTATAGTAGTTATATTCTTGTACATAGGAGGTAGTATTATAGTAGTTATATTCTTGTACATAGGAGGTAGTATTATAGTAGTTATATTCTTGTACATAGGAGTAGTATTATAGTAGTTATATTCTTGTACATAGGAGTAGTATTATAGTAGTTATATTCTTGTACATAGGAGTAGTATTATAGTAGTTATATTCTTGTACATAGGAGTAGTATTATAGTAGTTATATTCTGGTACATAGGAGTAGCATTATAGTAGATATATTCTTGTACATAGGAGTAGTATTATAGTAGTTATATTCTTGTACATAGGAGTAGTATTATAGTAGTTATATTCTTGTACATAGGAGCAGTATTATAGTGGTTATATTCTTGTACATAGTGGGCAGTATTATAGTAGTTATATTCTTGTACATAGGGGGCAGTATTATAGTAGTTATATTCTTGTACATAGGAGTAGTATTATAGTAGTTATATTCTTGTACATAGGGGCAGTATTATAGTAGTTATATTCTTGTACATAGGAGCAGTATTATAGTGGTTATATTCTTGTACATAGTGGGCAGTATTATAGTAGTTATATTCTTGTACATAGGAGCAGTATTATAGTAGTTATATTCTTGTACATAGGAGTAGTATTATAGTAGTTATATTCTTGTACATAGTGGGCAGTATTATAGTAGTTATATTCTTGTACATAGGAGCAGTATTATAGTAGTTATATTCTTGTACATAGGAGCAGTATTATAGTAGTTATATTCTTGTACATAGTGGGCAGTATTATAGTAGTTATATTCTTGTACATAGGAGTAGTATTATAGTAGTTATATTCTTGTACATAGGAGTAGCATTATAGTAGTTATATTCTTGTACATAGTGGGCAGTATTATAGTAGTTATATTATTGTATATAGGAGCAGTATTATAGTAGTTATATTCTTGTACATAGGAGCAGTATTATAGTAGTTATATTCTTGTACATAGGAGCAGTATTATAGTAGTTATATTCTTGTACATAGGAGGTAGTATTATAGTAGTTATATTCTTGTAAATAGGAGCAGTATTATAGTAGTTATATTCTTGTACATAGGAGCAGTATTATAGTAGTTATATTCTTGTACATAGGAGCAGTATTATAGTAGTTATATTCTTGTACATAGGAGCAGTATTATAGTAGTTATATTCTTGTACATAGGAGCAGTATTATAGTAGTTATATTCTTGTACATAGGAGGTAGTATTATAGTAGTTATATTCTTGTACATAGGAGTAGTATTATAGTAGTTATATTCTTGTACATAGGAGTAAGTATTATAGTAGTTATATTCTTGTACATAGGGGGCAGTATTATAGTAGTTATATTCTTGTACATAGGAGCAGTATTATAGTAGTTATATTCTTGTACATAGGAGCAGTATTATAGTAGTTATATTCTTGTACATAGGAGCAGTATTATAGTGGTTATATTCTTGTACATAGGAGTAGTATTATAGTAGTTATATTCTTGTACATAGGAGTAGTATTATAGTAGTTATATTCTTGTACATAGGAGCAGTATTATAGTAGTTATATTCTTGTACATAGGAGCAGTATTATAGTAGTTATGTTCTTGTACATAGGAGTAGTATTATAGTAGTTATATTCTTGTACATAGGAGCAGTATTATAGTAGTTATATTCTTGTATATAGGGGTAGTATTATAGTAGTTATATTCTTGTACATGGGAGCAGTATTATATTAGTTATATTCTTGTATATAGGAGTAGTATTATAGTAGTTATATTCTTGTACATGGGAGCAGTATTATAGTAGTTATATTCTTGTACATAGGAGTAGTATTATAGTAGTTATATTCTTGTATATAGGAGTAGTATTATAGTAGTTATATTCTTGTACATAGGAGCAGTATTATAGTAGTTATATTCTTGTACATAGGAGCAGTATTATAGTAGTTATATTCTTGTACATAGGAGGTAGTATTATAGTAGTTATATTCTTGTATATAGGGGTAGTATTATAGTAGTTATATTCTTGTACATGGGAGCAGTATTATATTAGTTATATTCTTGTATATAGGAGTAGTATTATAGTAGTTATATTCTTGTACATGGGAGCAGTATTATAGTAGTTATATTCTTGTACATAGGAGTAGTATTATAGTAGTTATATTCTTGTATATAGGAGTAGTATTATAGTAGTTATATTCTTGTACATAGGAGTAGTATTATAGTAGTTATATTCTTGTACATAGGAGCAGTATTATAGTAGTTATATTCTTGTACATAGGAGCAGTATTATAGTAGTTATATTCTTGTACATAGGAGCAGTATTATGGTAGTAATATTGTTATACATAGGAGTAGTATTATAGTAGTAATATTCTTGTACATATGAGGTTTCTTTTGGTATAGTGTCAGTATATTGGCGGTTTTTCTAATACAATATGGACAGCTAGAGGCTATTCACATCAATGAGATTGCAGATGCTGTTTTGACTCTTTGGTAGTATTCTCGCTCTGATTTACTGAAGGGTTTATTAATAACCAGGTAGGGACACTGCGCAGAACATTTAGAAAGAAAACAAGTTAATTAGGGAACAATGTTAGAGGCCTCAGGTTCTAGTTCTAGAATATTCAGGAATTTTTTAACATTTGCATTTCTTTGTGATTTTTATACTTTGCAGATAATAATTCTCACCTCACTTACCTGCCGCTACATCTCATCGTGAACCTGTTGATACAAACGTATTTGATTCTTCTTTCAGAACTACGGCATTACCTTTAGCTTCGTCATTTGTTACTTTTCCCATTAGTTTTGCCATTTAACTCCTGTTTGCCCAAATATCTTTAGTAAAGCGCCAATATAAGGAATATCTCGTCCTCTGGAGGATCCAGAACATGTGCCACCTATATGGACGCTGATGGCTTCTAGTATTAGTTATACTTGCCCTCCAGCATTTGTCTGTGGTCTATGGAAGAACAACCGGACTGGCTCCTTCTATAGTGTAGAGGTAGTATACTGGAATCCTTGCATGAATTACAACATACGGATCTTACGATATGAATAATTTAGTGCTATGGAGGTATGCCTGGTAATATTCCGTCTTAAAGCGGCTCTTAAATCCTTATTTACTGTGTATTGTCAGCCTTGTGAAGGAGCGCGGCCTCAGACGATGACACCACATCATGTCTTTTTACCTTGGATCCGTGCTTTACTATTATTTAGTTACTATATGTCACTATTTATCTGACGGTTTCAGGCGATATTTGTCTCTGGGGGTATTATACGGCACTTTCTGAACACTTGTTGGTATTATTTATCCTTAAACCATATGGCATTATGTATCTGGAAATTATATGGAGCTGTTTCTCTTGGACTATTTATTTCTACACTGTATAGCACTATTTGTTTGGACCTATACGGTAGTATTTATAACTGTAATCTAAAGGAATGTATTGGCAATTTTAAATAAGTTTTTATTTTCTGATTTATTGTAAATTTTTTATTCTATTTTCTGTCCATGATTCTGTCCATCTTGCCTGACCTTCTCCTCTGCTCTGTTAACAGCAATCAGTGATCTGCTTTACAGCATAGTCATAGTCAGAGACTGGAGCCAAGTCATTGAGGTCTGTGGGAGAGTTTTCTAGACATGCTCTGTACAAGGAGGGGGGAGGAGATAAGCAGTGACATCATCTATGGTCAGTAGTGGATGCAATGATGGGTCAGTGGTAGGGTTGAGCGATCGTGTTTGGAAAAGATCGGATTCCGATCGGCGATCGAGAAAATTTCACGATCGCGATCGGAATTCCGAACACGATCTTTTTAGGTGGAATCGAAATCGGTGATTATTTCCCACAATGCTTTGCTATTGGACAAGCATTGTGGGAAAAGCGAACAATGTTAGCCTTCACACTGAGTATACGCTCCGCTCATTCTGAGTGGAGTGTATACTCAGTGTGAAGGCTCCACTGCGGTTCCATAGGAATGAATGGAAGCAGCCGACACACAGCCTTAACCCCCTGCGCGCCGGCTGCATCCATTCATTCTAATGGAAGACTAGCTAACATTTCTAGTAGCTACTTACCTGCAGAGATGGCTGCTCTGGTGCTCGGTGTTCTCGGTCTTCTTCGCCTCACTGCCCCCGCCTCCCAGGTTAGTGTTAAAGAGCTAGGAAGAAGGCGGGGCTTGTGGCTTAGGAGAGTGTGGGCGGGTACAGGGCGGGGAGATGTGACGTCTCCCCTCCCAGTACCTGCCCACACTCTACTAACCCGCCGACACTCTCCTAACCTGGGAGGCAGGGGGCAGCAAGGCGAAGAAGAACGAGAACACCGGGCACCGGACCAGCCATCTCTGCAGGTAAGTGGACACCAGGGGGGACTAAGTAGCCAGAGGATTAAAAAAAAATCACTGTACAGCGAGGATTCTAACAATTAAAGAGGACCTTTCATCAGATCGGGCACAGGCAGTTCTATATACTGCTGGAAAGCTGACAGTGCGCTGACTTCACTTTCCTTTCCAGATCTGTGCCCAGTGTAAAGCGCTATTGGTCCCGGTACCGTAGGGCTTTACAGTCAGAAGGGCGTTTCTGACACTTAGCCAGGGACGCCCTTCTGCCTCGCGGCGCCTATCGCGCTGTACTGTGGAGCGGGGAGGAACAGCTCGTCCATAGACGAGTATTATCAGGAGGAGAGGGGGCCGTTCCTCCCCGCTCCACAGTACAGCGCGATAGGCGCTGCTGGGCAGAAGGGCATCCCTGGCTAAGTGTCAGAAACGCCCTTCTGACTGCAAAGCGCTACTTTACCGGGACCGATAGCGCTTTACACCGGGCACAGATCGGGAAAGCCGATAGTGCGCTGAATTCAGCGCACTGTCAGATTTCCAGCAGTATATAACACTGCCTGTGCCCGATCTGATGAAAGGTCCCCTTTAAAGCGTTCAATGGTTAGATTCCATGCTGTATAGTGAGTAGGATTGTTTTTAAAATCCGATCTCCGATTAGTAAAAAAAATCCCATTGACTTGCATTGGGATCAGAATTGGGATCGAGGTCGGGTTAGAATGAAAAATGATCGGAAACTGGATTTCAAAATTGATCCTGAAAAGTCAAGATCAGCTCATCCCTAGTCAGTGGTGCTATCTATAGAGGTGCTATCTTTTATTGTAATCCTGTTGGTGATGTATATGCAAATAAAATCTCAGAATTGGCATTTGTCAATCTAAGATTAGGCTTAGTGGCAAGAGTGAAAATTACAATAATACAATAATAATAGCCAAGACAAGAGCAGAAGATACCATGGTTAAGTCCAAGAGGTGTCAGATAAAGCCAAATCAGCAAGAGTAGAGTAAACCAGGAAGTCAAGTCAGAAACAGTAAATCAGACACTCAGCAGTTAAACAGCCCAAGATATTGGGAGACAGTGGAGAGAACACAGGGCCTAGGGACAAGATGTAATCAGAGGCGACAAGCCGTGTCGGTGTCAGGTTAAAGTATACTGCCTTGTTTGGATGCAAAACAGGGGAACATGACAATAGTCAGAACAATGGCAGAGGAATATCAGCGATACAGGAGGTAAAGCCAAACCAGAACAGTAAACCAAAATCAATACACCAAAGAATCTTTAGGAAACAAGGATTGAGTTCTGAGAATACAGAGCCAGAAAACGAACGGAATCACAGGCAAGTGAGTAAGGAAAGTGTCAGCTTACAAGACCCCGCCTCAGCCTTGGATTGGATGCTGAACTAGAGCCCTGATTGGCTCTGCATCCCAAACACATGACTGGCTGGGCAGACCCAGCCAAAGCTTGACAGTTAGGTATGGCACCCAAAACAGAATAAAATCATGAGTATTGGGTGGAGAAGTACGAGCCTTCAACAGACAGACACTTTACTTCCCTGATCATTCTATGGCACTATGTTACGTTACGCTTTATGTCAGATCCCTTTAATAGCTGTCACGCCCAGGTGTCCATTAAGAGGTTAATCCTAATCCTTTAGTGAGTGTGACAACTCATGAGAAACATTTGTTTGGCTTACCTGAATGTGCAATGAAAGTGAATTTCGTCTCTTTCCGCCCCCAGGTGTCCCGAACAGCTTGGTGACACTCCAGAACTGCCTCGCTTTTGCTTTTCTTTGAATATGTAATGCACTTTCCAAACAGAACATTTCGTAGCTCATGGAGAAAAGACGCTGAGGGTGTCAATATTTTGTGCATCTTATCCCGAAATCTATTTCCGTTTCTCTCTAAATTTTCAAATTCCGCTTTTTTTTTTTAATTTCTAGATAAAATTTTGATAAAAAAAGTTTCGAAACTTGGAAAACTGAAACTATAGATAGCAAATAAGTTCCATACAAGTGCCTAAAGAACAACGCTATACAGTGCCAAAATCATACTGCACAATGAATACCGCCATAGAGTACTCATCTACTACCGACATACAACAACTAAAAAACAGGGATTTGTATCAATTTGGGTGTTAGTTGGTCCCTGAAATGTTGTGAATTGTCTGAGAACTTTTACACATTTTATAGAATTTACATCACAATGAATAAACGTCAGTTCACAAGATTTTTTTGTTGTATTATCCCTCACTCTATCCCCGGCGGTGGTCATTGCCGCAACGGCTCCGCTGTCAGCTCCGTCTCCTCACGTCGTGCCCATTAGGCAGTTCCCTTTTTCTCCTCTGACATTTCTGTCATTTATGACCTAGTTTAATTGCGAAAGGTCCTTTGGATGGTGACGAATGTTCGCCGGACCCCTGGTGACAAGGCTGGACCTTGGGCATCTTCTGTCCTCTGCTGATGTCGTCCTTGTGTTATAGGACTGAAGGTGCGGGCACATCATCCCTGTCTGCGAGCGCCTGACCGACTCAGGAGATGCAACACAAATCATTTATAGCCAACACTTCATAGTGACAAACTAGTCCTGAGATAGAGATGAGCGAGAATGGGAAGAGGGTATACTGAGTACAATATAGAGACAATGCCCAGGTTATATAATTATATACAGTATATACCCAGGTTATACCGCTGTACATATATAATTATATACAGTATATACCCAGGTTATACCAGCTGTACATATATAATTATATACAGTATATACCCAGGTTATACCGCTGTACATATATAATTATATACAGTATATACCCAGGTTATACCAGCTGTACATATATAATTATATACAGGAGATACCCAGGTTATACCAGCTGTACATATATAATTATATACAGTATATACCCAGGTTATACCGGCTGCACATATATAATTATATACAGTATATACCCAGGTTATACCAGCTGTACATATATAATTATATACAGTATATACCCAGGTTATACCAGCTGTACATACATAATTATATACAGTATATACCCAGGTTATACCGGCTGTACATATATAATTATATACAGTATATACCCAGGTTATACCGGCTGCACATATATAATTATATACAGTATATACCCAGGTTATACCAGCTGTACATATATAATTATATACAGTATATACCCAGGTTATACCAGCTGTACATACATAATTATATACAGTATATACCCAGGTTATACCGGCTGTACATATATAATTATATACAGTATATACCCAGGTTATACCGGCTGTACATATATAATTATATACAGGAGATACCCAGGTTATACCAGCTGTACATATATAATTATATACAGGTTATACCTAGGTTATACCGACTGTACATATATAATTATATACAGGAGATACCCAGGTTATACCAGCTGTACATATATAATTATATACAGGAGATACCCAGGTTATACCGCTGTACATATATAATTATATACAGGAGATACCCAGGTTATACCGACTGTACATATATAATTATATACAGTATATACCCAGGTTATACCAGCTGTACATGTATAATTATATACAGGAGATACCCAGGTTATACCAGCTGTACATATATAGTTATATACAGTATATACCCAGGTTATACCAGCTGTACATATATAATTATATACAGTATATACCCAGGTTATACCAGCTGTACATATATAATTATATACAGGAGATACCCAGGTTATACCAGCTGTACATATATAATTATATACAGTATATACCCAGGTTATACCAGCTGTACATATATAATTATATACAGGAGATACCCAGGTTATACCGGCTGTACATATATAATTATATACAGTATATACCCAGGTTATACCAGCTGTACATATATAATTATATACAGTATATACCCAGGTTATACCAGCTGTACATATATAATTATATACAGGAGATACCCAGGTTATACCAGCTGTACATATATAATTATATACAGTATATACCCAGGTTATACCAGCTGTACATATATAATTATATACAGTATATACGCAGGTTATACCAGCTGTACATGTATAATTATATACAGGAGATACCCAGGTTATACCAGCTGTACATATATAATTATATACAGGAGATACCCAGGTTATACCAGCTGTACATATAGAATTATATACAGTATATACCCAGGTTATACCAGCTGTACATATATAATTATATACAGTATATACCCAGGTTATATCAGCTGTACATATATAATTATATACAGTATATACCCAGGTTATACCAGCTGTACATATATAATTATATACAGTATATACGCAGGTTATACCAGCTGTACATATATAATTATATACAGGAGATACCCAGGTTATATCAGCTGTACATATATAATTATATACAGTATATACCCAGGTTATACCAGCTGTACATATATTATTATATACAGTATATACCCAGGTATTCCAGTTGTACATACTATGTTGAACAATCTTTGTTTTCAGATCATTTGAGAGCGGGCTGTCCATGCTCGGCGACCATCAAACTTAACTGAAGTTGAATTATTTTGTAAAGAGGAATGGTCCAAAATACCTTTATCCAGGATCCAGGAACTGATTAAAAGCTACAGGAAGCGACTAGAGGCTGTTATCTTTGCAAAAGGAGGATCTACTAAATATTAATGTCACTTTTCTGTTGAGGTTCCCATATTTTTGCACCGGTCAAATTTTGGTTTAATGCATATTGCACATTTTCTGTTAGTACAATAAACCTCATTCCAATCCTGAAATATTACTGTGTCCATCAGTTATTAGATAGATCAAACTGAAATGGCTGCTGCAAATACCAAAATATTTAGAACTAAAAATGATTAAGATTAATAGGGGTGCCCAAACTTTTTCATAGGACTGTATATCAGCAGCAGTATGGTGACGGGGCTGTCAGGACACCATTATACCACATGTGTCTCCTAGGCTCTTTCTCGCCTGCTATGATATAACACGGTGTGTGTGTTCCTTCGTTTTTTCCCGACCAACCTTCTCATCAGCAGATTTCATCTTTTCTCCCGTTCCTGTGCTGTTTCTTGGCAACCTGCATGTTCTGCCTGTGTGTAGGTGTAACGGAGCCAGCGTGGCTCACCGCTTCACGTCCCACGCCTCCTATCCAATCACAAATCAATGACCTCTGATAACACTCCGCTACTAACACGCCTGTCGCCTGTCACTTGTACTCATCTGAAAACAAGGTTATTCTGAGGTTATTATTTGGTCACATTCATCATAGTATAGAAGAGAGATGTAGGCGGTGTAGGTGTGGAATAGACCCGTATGAGAAGAGAATGGTGCAAAAACTGCAGAGAGCGCCGAATATCAGGGGGGTAGACATGGGGGGAAGAGATGGCACTAATATCGGAACACTAGTGCATAAGGGGCCAAAGGTCGCTCTAACACCTAGGAGGATGGGAACATGGTAGGTAGGTCCAACATTACATGTCTTGTTTCGAGGACCAATGGCATCAAGTTGCTCCTCTGCCTAATATAGTTGCATCCTGTATTATACCCCAGAGCTGCGCTCACTATTCTGCTGGTGCAGTCACTGTGTACATACATTACATTACTTATCCTGTATTATACTCCAGAGCAGCGCTCACTATTCTGCTGGTACAGTCACTGTGTACATACATTACATCACTTATCCTGTATTATACTCCAGAGCAGCGCTCACTATTCTGCTGGTACAGTCACTGTGTACATACATTACATTACTTATCCTGTATTATACTCCAGAGCTGCGCTCAGTATTCTGCTGGTACAGTCACTGTGTACATACATTACATTACTTATCCTGTATTATACTCCAGAGCTGCGCTCACTATTCTGCTGGTACAGTCACTGTGTATATACATTACATTACTTATCCTGTATTATACCCCAGAGCTGCGCTCACTATTCTGCTGGTGCAGTCACTGTGTACATACATTACATTACTTATCCTGTATTATACTCCAGAGCTGCACTCACTATTCTGCTGGTGCAGTCACTGTGTACATACATTACATTACTTATCCTGTATTATACACCAGAGCTGCGCTCACTATTCTGCTGGTGCAGTCACTGTGTACATACATTACGTTACTTATCCTGTATTATACTCCAGAGCTGCACTCACTATTCTGCTGGTGCAGTCACTGTGTACATACATTACATTACTTATCCTGTATTATACTCCAGAGCTGCGCTCACTATTCTGCTGGTACAGTCACTGTGTACATACATTACATTACTTATCCTGTATTATACTCCAGAGCTGCGCTCACTATTCTGCTGGTACAGTCACTGTGTATATACATTACATTACTTATCCTGTATTATACTCCAGAGCTGCGCTCACTATTCTGCTGGTACAGTCACTGTGTACATACATTACATTACTTATCCTGTATTATACTGCAGAGCTGCGCTCACTATTCTGCTGGTACAGTCACTGTGTACATACATTACATTACTTATCCTGTATTATACACCAGAGCTGCGCTCACTATTCTGCTGGTACAGTCACTGTGTACATACATTACATTACTTATCCTGTATTATACTCCAGAGCTGCGCTCACTATTCTGCTGGTACAGTCACTGTGTACATGCATTACATTACTTATCCTGTATTATACTCCAGAGCAGCGCTCACTATTCTGCTGGTACAGTCACTGTGTACATACATTACATTACTTATCCTGTATTATACTCCAGAGCTGCGCTCACTATTCTGCTGGTACAGTCACTGTGTACATACATTACATTACTTATCCTGTATTATACCCCAGAGCTGCGCTCACTATTCTGCTGGTACAGTCACTGTGTACATACATTACATTACTTATCCTGTATTATACTCCAGAGCTGCGCTCACTATTCTGCTGGTGCAGTCACTGTGTACATACATTACATTACTTATCCTGTATTATACTCCAGAGCTGCGCTCACTATTCTGCTGGTGCAGTCACTGTGTACATACATTACATCACTTATCCTGTATTATACTCCAGAGCTGCACTCACTATTCTGCTGGTGCAGTCACTGTGTACATACATTACATTACTTATCCTGTATTATACTCCAGAGCTACACTCACTATTCTGCTGGTACAGTCACTGTGTACATACATTACATTATTTATCCTGTATTATACTCCAGAGCTGCGCTCACTATTCTGCTGGTGCAGTCACTGTGTACATACATTACATCACTTATCCTGTATTATACTCCAGAGCTGCGCTCACTATTCTGCTGGTACAGTCACTGTGTACATACATTACATCACTTATCCTGTATTATACTCCAGAGCTGCGCTCACTATTCTGCTGGTACAGTCACTGTGTACATACATTACATTACTGATCCTGTATTATAATCCAGAGCTGCGCTCACTATTCTGCTGGTACAGTCACTGTGTACATACATTACATTACTTATCCTGTATTATACTCCAGAGCTGCGCTCACTATTCTGCTGGTGCAGTCACTGTGTACATACATTACATTACTTATCCTGTATTATACTCTAGAGCTGCGCTCACTATTCTGCTGGTACAGTCACTGTGTACATACATTACATTACTTATCCTGTATTATACTCCAGAGCTGCGCTCACTATTCTGCTGGTGCAGTCACTGTGTACATACATTACATTACTTATCCTGTATTATACTCCAGAGCTGCGCTCACTATTCTGCTGGTACAGTCACTGTGTACATACATTACATTACTTATCCTGTATTATACTCCAGAGCTGCGCTCACTATTCTGCTGGTGCAGTCACTGTGTACATACATTACATTACTTATCCTGTATTATACTCCAGAGCTGCGCTCACTATTCTGCTGGTGCAGTCACTGTGTACATACATTACATTACTTATCCTGTATTATACTCCAGAGCTGTGCTCATTATTCTGCTGGTACACTCACTGTGTACATACATTACATTACTTATCCTGTATTATACTCCAGAGCTGCACTCACTATTCTGCTGGTACAGTCACTGTGTACATACATTACATTACTGATCCTGTATTATAATCCAGAGCTGCGCTCACTATTCTGCTGGTACAGTCACTGTGTACATACATTACATTACTTATCCTGTATTATACTCCAGAGCTGCGCTCACTATTCTGCTGGTGCAGTCACTGTGTACATACATTACATTACTTATCCTGTATTATACTCCAGAGCTGCACTCACTAGTCACAGAATTTTGCAGGTATTATAGGAAGGCATACAAATAACTGTAAGGATTAGTAAAATATTCCTGCATAAACAGCGCCTCACCTATCACCAAGTCATGTATGGAATTGCAGCTTAACCACTGACTTCAGTGCAGTTTAACTGTAATACCAGACCTAGCCTGAGAACAGGAGTGGCGCTGTTTCTGGAAGAAAGCAGCCATGTTTTAGTCATCTCCTTTGTAGGCCTTCCAGTAGCATGCATAACACTTAGTTTGGAGTTTTTGGCACTATGGGCCACAGGGGCTTTTACTAAAATAAATACTTATTCTTGAGTCATTTGTGAAACGGTTCCACTTGGCCAGACGTGGCCAGCAGCGATCTTATCTGGCTTTTGATCAACAACCTCCATAAGACGTAAATTATGATCTTAACATGACACACAATTTGTTTCCTCTGATGGAAGGAGAAGAAAAGGCCGTCAGTGTTTTTGGAAATGCTGCAGATTTGCTCCCGTGGTTTTCTATATATATGTCTCTATCTCCTCGGGACTTGCATTATTCACGACAAAAATTTGGGAAGCGTCATTACCTAGGGTGGAAATAAGATCTATTGAATATTATGAGTAAATACGCTCCGACATCTCCAGTGTGCTTTTCAACGTACAACTTCCATCCAAGACCCTGGAGCAAAGAAAGAATTTGTGCACTCGCAGAAGCGGACCACCAGGACTCTTTTTTTTTTTGTCTCGAGAATCGCGCTCTCCTCCCAGCTATGTTCTGTAGTTTACAAGCTGTTTTCTTAATCCTGAATTTGTAAACGGGATGTAGATGATTAGCTGGAAGGATTATCGTAAGTGAGAGAGAAAAATAAATCTGATGGATACAGAGTCGTAAAAACCTGACAAGTTCCATATTGTGCAATATAAATTTAGACTCGGATTCCGAAATACTGAAAGTTCTATTTAATTACCTGACGCTGAAACGTAAGAGACATTGTATACCAGGCATGTACAGAGAAGACTCCCTGCAAGTCTACTGCTACATAGTACAAGCTGCCAAGACTGAAGAAGAAACTAATGTCTAATATAAGACAGGGATATTACTACTATAATACTGCCCCCTATGTACAAGAATATAACTACTATAATACTACTCCTATGTACAAGAATATAACTACTATAATACTACTCCTATGTACAAGAATATAACTACTATAATACTACTCCTATGTACAAGAATATAACTACTATAATACTGCCTCCTATGTACAAGAATATAACTACTATAATACTACCTCCTATGTACAAGAATATAACTACTATAATACTACCCCTATGTACAAGAATATAACTACTATAATACTACCTCCTATGTACAAGAATATAACTACTATAATACTACCTCCTATGTACAAGAATATAACTACTATAATACTGCCCCTATGTACAAGAATATAACTACTATAATACTGCTCCTATGTACAAGAATATAACTACTATAATACTGCTCCTATGTACAAGAATATAACTACTATAATACTACCTCCTATGTACAAGAATATAACTACTATAATACTGCTCCTATGTACAAGAATATAACTACTATAATACTGCTCCTATGTACAAGGATATAACTACTATAATACTGCTCCTATGTACAAGAATATAACTACTATAATACTGCTCCTATGTACAAGAATATAATTACTATAATACTGCTCCTATGTACAAGGATATAACTACTATAATACTGCTCCTATGTACAAGAATATAACTACTATAATACTGCTCCTATGTACAAGAATATAACTACTATAATACTACCTCCTATGTACAAGAATAGAACTACTATAATACTGCTCCTATGTACAAGAATATAACTACTATAATACTGCTCCTATGTACAAGGATATAACTACTATAATACTGCTCCTATGTACAAGACTATAACTACTATAATACTGCTCCTATGTACAAGAATATAACTACTATAATACTGCTCCTATGTACAAGGATATAACTACTATAATACTACCTCCTATGTACAAGAATATAACTACTATAATACTGCTCCTATGTACAAGAATATAACTACTATAATACTGCCCCTATGTACAAGAATATAACTACTATAATACTACCTCCTATGTACAAGAATATAACTACTATAATACTACCTCCTATGTACAAGAATATAACTACTATAATACTACCTCCTAGCTGTGAGGACGTGTTTTTGTAGCTCTCCTGAGGCTCCTGATGTCTGGAGATAGCCCAGGGCGGGGCCACCCTGGGTGGGGAAGTTCCCCTGCCAAGGCCCAGGCTCCAAGGCCTTCTCTGGGAAGCAATTCCCAGACAACTAAAAAAATGGATGGAAATCCTAAAGTCCCCAGTAATGGGAATCGTGTCCAGTGTGTCAGCAGTCCTAGTGCAGCAAGCCAAGATGGGAAGAAAGTTGTAAAGGAAGAAGTAACGGAAGCAAGCAGTAGTACGGTGCAACAACCAAGCAAAATGGTTGAATGTAAGGAGCAAACTTTGCAGCCTGTGCAGACTCCATTGCAGGTTGCAGGTGTCCAGTCCACCCCACCCTCCTGCAGACAGAGGAGAACATCCCTGGAGAAGCAGACCATGCAGGAGAACATGCAGCAGTCTGTATTGGTACGGTCTGAGCGGACAAGATCTGGAAGCGGTAACTACAAAAATGTAGTGAAGGCAGTGGAGGAGATCAAAGGGAGACCAGCGGGGAAGCTTCAAGGTACCAGCAGTACAGTCACTGGAAATAAACTGGGACATAGTCCCCAGTCTGGACATTGTGGGCCCATGGCAGTGACAACAGCCGTAGCATGTCAGAAATCACAGGCTACACCAACCAGAAGCCATACTGGGGGTAACCAACCTGCAAAGCTTTCCAACAATGCACAGACTGTCACAGCTACTGAGCGAGCACCAGAACTGCGCCTGGCAGATGAGATACCAGCACTGGTCAAGCGACTGGAGACATTGAAGGCCAGTAAAATATATCTGCAGAGACAGATTGAATGTGCGTATAATCTAAAAAAGTCTGCATGCCCTGAGAAACTGGTGTTACTGGACAGGAAGCTGAGCGCACTGGCGAAAGAGCTCGCCGAGAACGTACGGGAGACCGAGACTGTACTGGAGCAAATGGGACCGGTGGGAGAATCATACAGAAACCAGCAGCGGTTCCAGGAATACCAGAAGTCACCATCACCTTGTGCCAAAGCTGGGTCTGAACCCTCTCAAGGTGGCAGCCAGCAGTCCCATGTAAAACCAGTTCTGCAGCCAGCAAGTTTCCCTTTTAAGGAAGGGAATTTGTACGGGAAAGCGACCAGTGTTCAGCAACAGCAAAAACCTGCAGCAGTTCTCAGCAAGGCACCACAAGTCCCAGCAACCAGCACTTTGCAACCAGGTCATGGACCCCTGCCTAATGGTAATGAAGTAGCAGCTGTGCAGACACCACAAGTCCCAGGAGACAAGTCATTGCAGCAGGACTATGGACTCTTACCTGAAGGTACTGGGGGAGTAACATATTTGGGGTTACAGGTTGTGGACTCTGTTGTGCAGGACTCTGCTGCCGCTGACTGTAGTGGTAATATGGACTCTGCTATGCAGGACTCTGCTGCCGCTGACTATAATACTAATATGGACTCTGCTGTGCAGGACTCTGCTGCCGCTGATTGTCTGACTAATGTGCCTGATATTATGGATATTCCTGTATGTGATAACGGCCCAGCAGGGGAAGGTGTTTCTGGGGGGGATCCTTCACTATCTATGGCGTCAGACCCCTCTGCAGTCCAGTCTCTGGAGTCTGGTGATATTGCAGACATAGAGGTTGATGGTGGGGCGGACACAGGACAGTCCAGTGTGCAGGACTTTCCCCCTCTAGATACTCGCACAGTAGCAGAACCACATGGTACAGGTGCTCAGCAGCCCACACAGCGCCCACAAACACGCCAAGATGGCGGATCCGGCCGTACCTCCTCAGGGAATGCCTGGAGCCGCGGTGCTCCATCTTTTGCATCAAACTCCAGTTATACAGGCCAGGCTTTCAGGAGGAGGAATGTAGTCAGGTTTAGGCACGGAGGTGCCAAGGAGGATCTGCCGGATAGGAGGTTTGTGGTCCGAGAGCTCCTATGTACCCAGATGGGCTTTGTGCCGACTGATATCTTGGCCGTCATAAACCTTCCTGACCGCCAGGGGTATGATGTTAGTTTTAAGCTGATGTCTGATCTGGACCGGTTCTGGGCCAATCTCACCAGGTTGAGAGATACGGAAGGTTGGGATAAGTTCAGTTTCATCCCCATCTCTAGGCCAGATACAGCCTCTGTCACAATTGTATTTTGGAATGAAGCCGTTCCCCCTCAGGATATTGTCATCTGGCTCAGGAGGCATTGTGACCTCATGTCCGATCTTAGTAAGAACAGGGATGAAGACGGGGTCTGGACCGGTGGGTGGAGGGTCCTGGTGAAGTTGCGTCAGCAGAACAACATAACCCAACATCTGCCCAATTCGTTCTTTATAGGCCGAGAAAAAGGGATCTGCTTCTATGCGGGTCAGCCTCGCCGGTGCTTCAAGTGTGGGAAGGCCGGCCATGTGGCCAGTGTATGCTCCATGGTAAAGTGTAGCCTATGTAATGAAATGGGCCACGTGAGTGCCACATGCCAAAGCATTAGGTGTAACCTGTGCGGTCGGATCGGTCACCCCCACAGAGATTGTCCTGATGCCTGGCATAACATCTGTAAGGATAGCCCTGATGAGGACTTGCTGGCAGCGGCTGATGACATACAGGAGGAGGAGGAGGCGCTATTGTCAGGGTCAGTAGTCACGGAGGCGGAGCCTCAACCACATACAGGTGATACCACCCAAGACCAGGCCGAGTCAGGTCCCATTGAGACGACCATGGAGGTTGTCGAGCAGGTTGTACAACCCTCAGTGGTCGTCTCTTCTCCTGCCCGATCATCCAACAATAATAAAAGGAGGAAGAAGGATAAAGCCAGCCGTAAGCCTGAGGGTGAGTGGACCACGGTAGAAAAGCCTACAAAGATGAGAGTAAGTAGTGCAGGCGAGGTCACTGCAACGGGGAATAGATTTAGTGTCCTATCAGAGTCAGACGGAGAAGCAGAACTAGACAGAGAACTCTCACGAATGATGGCGGAGTATGAGGATGAACCAGAGGGCGATCCTCCCAATAAGAGGAGACCCCACCGAGATGAGGGGCAGTCCGAATCAGACATGGAAACAGCTGGTCACCAGGACACCTCTGACTCTGATCTATGACAATGGGGCCCATCTCTCTGTTTCTCATATTTCTAGTTGTTCTGATGGCAGGTTTCTATCTTAAAGTTATCTCTAGTAATGTGAATAGCATCCGAGCAAGGAGGACAAGACACGCAGTGTATGAACATCTGAGATATCTTGATGCCGATGTCTATTTCTTACAAGAAACCCGTTTAAATACTTTAGGACTAATACGAGAAGCAGAGAGAGAATGGAAATCTGGCCCGTCCTTCTGGTCTCTGGCTGTGGAACCTTATGCCGGGGTTTCTATACTGTTTAACACCCCTGATGTCACCATACACAGATTCACTGAGGTTCTGATGGGGAGGTGCCTGGTTTTAGAAGTTACCATCCGAGGCAGAAGGCTCCGACTCATTAATATCTATGGTCCACCGCAGTCGGTGATGGAAAGGGCACGTCTGTTTGATGAAGTCAAGCAGTACTTGTTTACATCTGTTCCGGTAGTCATGGCAGGGGACTTCAATGCCACCATGTCATCCAGTGACAGACCTACTGGTAGGCCTCTCACCAGGGACTGCAAGGTCTTAAGCAGAATTATTTCACAGGCTGGTCTGTCTGATGTGTTTACTGAGGGTGGTAGGAAACCAAAATTCACTTACTCCTGCGCTGGTAGATGCAGTCGGATAGACTTAGCTCTGGTCAGTCCCGCTGAGCATGTTAGTGAGAAAAGTGAAAAGACAGTCCCTTATTCTGACCATCTGGCTTTGTATTTTTGCTTGGGCTCCACAAAACGCCCTGATATTGGGAGAGGCCTATGGAAGCTCAATTCCAGCCTCTTGGACGATGACTGTGTCCGGAGTTGTGTCCACTCTCTATTTCAGAACCAGCTTGAGAGAGTGGTGTTTTATGACAACATGGCAGACTGGTGGGAGGATGTCAAGGAGGAGATCAGATCCCTCTTAAGGAGACTGTCAGTTAAGAAGGGGAAGAGTAAGTATAGCCAGTATCTCAGGCTGCGGAAAGAATTAGAGTCACTCTATTCGGCGGGCGGGGATAACCAACAGAAGATTGACCGGCTGAAATCTGAGATCAGTCAGTATCAGTACCGCAGGTATACATCCCTGGTTCTTGAACGGGATTATGGGTCCTTAGGGGCTCCGGATCCTTTTGAGAATTGCAGGGAGCGGGTGGCAAATAAATCGGTCACAGGTCTCACTGACTCCCAGGGTGTGTTACAGGAATCTCGGGAGGGTATCCTGGGGGTGGTGAGAACTTACTATGCTGACTTGTTTCAGAAGAAGGTTTTGGATAGAGAGAAGGTGGCTCAATTCTTGGAGGCAACTCCAGGTCCTGATACTAATGATTTGGACTTTTCTCCTTTGACAGCAGAGTTAACAGTGGAGGAGGTGAAAGAGGCCATAGATAAGTTACATCTGAAGAAGGCACCAGGTCCAGATGGGATTACAGCTGAGTTCTATAAGAAATTCCGAGACCTCTTGGCACCAATTCTCGTGGATGTATACAAAACTAGTCTAGAAAACCACCTGATGCCTCCATCCATGAGAGTGTCCTCCCTGATCCTGCTGTCTAAAGGTAAAGAGCCTAGTGACATCAAGAACTGGAGGCCGATTGCCCTCTTGAATGTCGATAGGAAGATTCTTGCAAAAATTCTGTTCTCTAGATTAGTTTGTTTGTCCCCGGCACTGTTGGCAGGCTCACAGTTTGGCACAGTTAAAGGGCGGAACATCTCTGGAGCAGTTATCTCGATAAGGGAGATGTTTGAGAGATGTAAAGCTCTGAGGTGTGGGAGATATGTTGTGAGTCTTGACCAGGCTAAGGCCTTTGACAGAGTAGACCATGAGTATCTATGGGCGACTTTGACAAAGTACGGTATTCCGGGACAATTTGTGGATTGGCTGAGAACTTTGTACCGTGAGGCGGAGAGCTTTCCTCTGATTAATGGTTGGCAGGGTGATGCTTTCAGGGTTGAGGCAGGGGTGAGACAAGGTTGCCCACTGAGTCCATTACTGTATGTGTTTGCCATAGACCCGTTTCTTAGGTCACTGCAGGAGTGTGATTTTCAGGGGGCGCCGGTCCCCCACTGCTTGCCCCTGAGAGTTGTTGCCTACGCGGATGATGTGACTGTGGTGATATCTGAGCCTCGTGAGGTGGAGATGTTGTCTGCAGCCATCAGAAGTTACTCAGAGGCCTCCGGGTCTCTTGTCAACCTTGAGAAGAGTCAAGCTCTCTGGACGGGTCATACTGGTCCTACATTTGATCTGCCGCAGTTTGCCCAGGCCTCCTCCTATATTAAGATCCTTGGGGTGAAATTCGGGAGGGATGATAATTGCAGACTAAATTGGGAAGAAAAGTTGGAATCCGGAAATGCAAAGGTTCAGCGATGGAAGAACTGGAGGCTGACCTATAGAGAAAGGGTTAAAATGTTGAAGACTTACCTGGTCCCTGTCTTCTTGTACGTCTCTGTTGTCTTTCCTTTGCCAGAATCTTTCTCCGCTAGGCTCTTTAGCCTGTTCTTCCAACTTTTGTGGGGGAACAGGTTGAACCCAGTAAAAAGAGGGATAACCTACCTACAGAGGAGAGAGGGTGGGCTGGATATGTTAAATCCAAGGGTGTTTTTTGACTCCATGTTTCTAAAAGTAAATTTTGGTTGCCTGGACTCAGATAACAGCTCCCTGTGGGTAAATAGTATCAGGGACTGGATATTGCCTTTTGCAGAATCCTGGGTGCGAGGCGGCAGCCTTAAGAGGGGTCGATCGACTCGTGACTACCTCCCCCAGTATCTGGACTATGGCATAAGGTGCCTGAAAAAATGGGGTATTGAAAAGACCTATCTGGTGAGTAAGACCAGGAGAGATCTATACACCAGGGTATGTAAGACCTTCTATTGTCTCCAGCCGGCATTGAGGGACTGCACATCTATAACCCTGCAGGATAGTCTGAGGCTCCTCACTGGTCTGAGGCTCCCTGCAAAGTTCTTTGACATTGCCTGGCTATCTCTGCATGGGAAACTTTTTGTAAGAGGCAACTTAAAGCATCTCAGTGTGACAGATCGGGCATGTCCATTGGGTTGCCAGCAGGAGGAGACCATGGCACATTTTATATCAGAGTGCGGGGGAGGGCGAAAGATCTGGCAGGAAATATCCCGGAGGCTGAAAATTCCCCGATTACAATCACTCAAATACCCCGAAATCATATATGGCATCCCAACTAATATAGGTGACATTAACCGGGAGACCCTGTATATTATTATTACTGTCATCAAATATTATCACTGGCATACGAGGACCCAGGTGTCCCTACACAGAGAGCCCTTCCGTCATATGACCGCTGTCACATATATCATATCTGAACTGAGGTGGATAAAGTCTCTGGAGGTCAGAAAAAAGTCTGATAATGTAAAATTGTGGAGAAATGTATATATCGATTGCTGAATATTCTGATAACACTGCAAATAAGTCTGTTCATTTATTTATGGATTTATTTATTTTTTCCCCCTCTTTATCCTGCCAGCAATGGACTCTTAAGTTAAAGTGATTCTCATTTTTGTTATCTGACAGACATGTCTGATTTATGTTATATTATTATTATTATTATTAATTAGTTATTAATTCTGCTGGAATGTAATGTATTTTTGTTTTGTTTTTACTAATAAAAATTACCTCCTATGTACAAGAATATAACTACTATAATACTACCTTCTATGTACAAGAATATAACTACTATAATACTACTCCTATGTACAAGAATATAACTACTATACTACTGCCCCTATGTACAAGAATATAACTACTATAATACTACTCCTATGTACAAGAATATAACTACTATACTACTACTCCTATGTACAAGAATATAACTACTATAATACTACTCCTATGTACAAGAATATAACTACTATAATACTACTCCTATGTACAAGAATATAACTACTATAATACTACTCCTATGTACAAGAATATAACTACTATAATACTGCTCCTATGTACAAGAATATAACTACTATAATACTGCCCCTATGTACAAGAATATAACTAGTATAATACTACCTCCTATGTACAAGAATAGAACTACTATAATACTGCTCCTATGTACAAGAATATAACTACTATAATACTACCTCCTGTGTACAAGAATATAACTACTATAATACTACTCCTATGTACAAGAATATAACTACTATAATACTGCTCCTATGTACAAGAATATAACTACTATAATACTACTCCTATGTACAAGAATATAACTACTATAATACTACTCCTATGTACAAGAATATAACTACTATAATACTGCTCCTATGTACAAGAATATAACTACTATAATACTACTCCTATGTACAAGAATATAACTACTATAATACTACTCCTATGTACAAGAATATAACTACTATAATACTACTCCTATGTACAAGAATATAACTACTATAATACTGCTCCTATGTACAAGAATATAACTACTATAATACTACTCCTATGTACAAGAATATAACTACTATAATACTACTCCTATGTACAAGAATATAACTACTATAATACTGCTCCTGTGTACAAGAATATAACTACTATAAAACTGCCCCCTATGTGCAAGAATATACTATAATACTACTCCTATGTACAAGAATATAACTACTATAATACTGCTCCTATGCACAAGAATATAACTACTATAATACTGCTCCTATGTACAAGAATATAACTACTATAATACTGCTCCTATGTACAAGAATATAACTACTATAATACTGCTCCTATGTACAAGAATATAACTACTATAATACTGCTCCTATGTACAAGAATATAACTACTATAATACTGCTCCTATGTACAAGAATATAACTACTATAATACTGCTCCTATGTACAAGAATATAACTACTATAATACTACTCCTATGTACAAGAATATAACTACTATAATACTGCTCCTATGTACAAGAATATAACTACTATAATACTACTCCTATGTACAAGAATATAACTACTATAATACTGCTCCTATGTACAAGAATATAACTACTATAATACTACTCCTATGTACAAGAATATAACTACTATAATACTACTCCTATGTACAAGAATATAACTACTATAATACTACTCCTATGTACAAGAATATAACTACTATAATACTACTCCTATGTACAAGAATATAACTACTATAATACTACTCCTATGTACAAGAATATAACTACTATAATACTGCTCCTGTGTACAAGAATATAACTACTATAATACTGCCCCCTATGTACAAGAATATAACTACTATAATACTACTCCTATGTACAAGAATATAACTACTATAATACTGCCCCCTATGTGCAAGAATATAACTACTATAATACTACTCCTATGTACAAGAATATAACTACTATAATACTACTCCTATGTACAAGAATATAACTACTATAATACTACTCCTATGTACAAGAATATAACTACTATAATACTACTCCTATGTACAAGAATATAACTACTATAATACTGCTCCTATGTACAAGAATATAACTACTATAATACTGCCCCCTATGTGCAAGAATATAACTACTATAGTACTACTCCTATGTACAAGAATATAACTACTATAATACTGCTCCTATGTACAAGAATATAACTACTATAATACTACTCCTATGTACAAGAATATAACTACTATAATACTGCTCCTATGCACAAGAATATAACTACTATAATACTGCTCCTATGTACAAGAATATAACTACTATAATACTACTCCTATGTACAATATAACTACTATAATACTGCCCATATATATATATATATATATATATATATATATATATATATATATATATATATATATATATACCTATAAATAAATAACTATGAAAAAAGTGTTTGCGTCAGGAAAGGGTTAATGTGTCCCGTGTTTTGTCATTTTCGTCATGTTGTCAGCCCTTAAACACTTCCAACACTTGTAATAAACCCCCCACATTGTTCCTTCTCACACGCGGGCTAATTGACTAATATCTTGGAGGTGTTTACCGCTATTATATTGACAAGTGTGAAGGCTTTAGCGGCCTCCGCCTGACTCTGAGAGCTCTTGTACATTCTATTAGACTTCTTATTGTTCCGGCCCTTGGGATATTAATTATTGCTCCTTATAGCTCATTGTCTTCTCTCTTTGTCTTTAGGTGTGTCTATAGGAGACAACAGCAGCGGCAGCCTTGGGATATAGTCATGTAGATGAACATGGCAGAAGACGCAAGAACTTCATTATAAAGTAAGACAAGAGTTTTTGTTATCTAAAAACCTTGAAAAATATCATAATTTCCTACAGTATGGCATCATGTGATCCTTTGTCTCCGGAGATTCTGCCTGTCTATGTCTCCGGCCTCTGAGAATTTCGGAACGTTAATACAATTACCATTTGTTTTTGGATTTTTTTAAAATTTTCCAGTCCTTGTGACCGGCCTTGTAACGTGGTCAGGGTGTCACCCAATAACAATCTCTATTCACCTAGAGATGGCCAAAGTGGTTCGTAACTAGTGATGAGTGAACCGGATACGGGCCAAATTTTACAAAAAAATTGGCTTGACCCAAACCCGAAGCTATTGAGGTTGAGTTATTGTACTATGGGCTCTCCTCAGGAACCAGATTATAAATGGTGGAGGTGAGGAAACCAAACAGTTATACATAACTTCCTTCACCTCTTCGGGGTGTCCCCCGGCATCTTCTTCAGGCCTCTGGGTGATGGCACATGTCCCAGGGTCACCTCTGAGGCCTGTGATTGGCCCATGTCCCTGTACCTAGGTGTCATAGTATCGGGACACCCCATAGGCTAGAAGAGGTTTGAAGAGGACATCGGGAGACCACCAGAACCCGTGAGGGACCCAAGAAAGGAACCTCCACCTGAGGGGACCCCATGGTATAATAATAGCAGTTCTAATTCATATGGAAACCAACCAGAGGGCCAAACCTCATCAAAACAAATCTCATGGACTCTCTTGTGGGAGTTTTCCATCCTCTTCTGGCCTCTTGGATGACCTCAGAGACCCCAAGAGTCAGTTAAACCCTTGAGGGCCCATGGGGTAAGTCAACATCGTGACGCTTCGATGCCACCATCATGACGTTGATGCACCCCAGGTGATCGCTGAGGTCTGTGATTGACCCGGGGCCAGTATATTATCCAGTATGGAACAGGCCACAGCGCTCTTCAGGCCCTGGTGGGCCTCGGATGTCGGATCCCCATAGTCATCAATATGTAAGTCCCGAAAAGCTCCATTAGTTCCATAGCTGTATTATTTATGTAAATGACCTCTTTTTCCCAAAAATAAAGTGCGTCTCTAGCGCCACCCTTTGGAGGGTAATTCCTTACAAGTCAATGTTTCGACCCTTTCGAACCTTGTACCAAGAACAAGGATGCAGGTGGCTATGTATGGTTGGGTGTAGTAGTTTGTAGTTTGTAGTAGTGTCTTCCAGACCTGAGGGTGTTGTATGGCAGTGTTATTAGATGGCTTATAAGGGGATCTGTTATTTGGACACTATTACTGGGGAACTATATGGCGGTATTTACACACAGGTACTATATAGTACATTATTTTATATGTATGATGTTTGCAGCACTGTTTAGCATTCTTATTTAGTCGTCTATATCCCCCTATTATTTAGGTTCAGTACTATAGGGTGCTTATATTTAGGCACCTACCCCATATAGAGTGTTACCCACAGAAACAGGATATCATTACAGTGACCGCAGCAATGCATAATTCGGCTACTGCTACCCCGCTCTACTGATCTCCTGTGCCTGACCCCGGCTTGTCCCTGACCTACGAATCTGAGTACAAACTCTACCTGCCCTGACCTCAGCTGGTACCTGACCCCTCTCTGCCCCCTGTCTTGTGGCCCGAGGCCAGTCAACATTTATTATGTGATCACAACAAGAGGTAGCCGCCTGGGGGTTTCCCTGATGTGAAGTTCAGATATAGCGGTAAAATATTAAAGACCAGAGAGGTCACTTAGTCAACACCCTTAGGAGGGTCCCAAGGTCAAACTGGACAAGTGACACAGTAGATTCATGATTGTTACAAACATTGTGATGTAAGGGGGTGACAAATGACAATCTCAGCTCTGCTACGTTGTACAGGTTTATATGAATGGCATTGTGAGGGTCTTCCTATAGCTCCAGATAGGGGTCTCTGGGTATGGCTACATGTAGCAGAGCTGCGCGTTTCGGTCCTCACCTACAATCATCCCTTGTTTGGCGTCTATATGATGCATTATCATTATCCCATGTTCTAGTCACACGGTGTTCTATGTTTGGTGGATATGCAGCAGTCCAATAGAGGAAGGTCAGGATATTGGGAGTAGTAGGAGTTGTGGTCACGGTGGCAAGGATCTCCAAAAGATCCTCAGCCCCTCCTCACTATAGTGCAGAGGGGGCCTACAAGGTGTATGATGGGGTAGCAAAGCTTTCTTCAACCTGATGGCTGCTCATAGTGCCCTCATGGAAGCAGCTCTGCACAGCTGATCAGTCCAGGTGTAAGAGGGTGAAACAGCCCCTGTGTAGTGAATGTGCAATGTGTAATTGAGTTGGTGTTTTCATAACCTGACATTTTGTTGTTTGACCACAAGAGGTCGCTGTTGCGAGATAACAAGTAAAAGGAAAAAGGCTGCATGCCCCTGGAAGATTGATGTGGAAACCCTGATCGTTGGAGGAAGGTTCTAGGAGCCATTTTGAGTCAGAGTGTGCTGGACTCTAGAGAAGAGAGAGCTGTGGAGACATCACTGTGCAGAGAGGGTCCTTGGAGGGAGAAGCCACAGCAAGAATAGCTGAGGATTTGAGACTTTCAGAGTCTGTCCAGACACCATCCTAAGGAGAAGATTACTGTCAGAGACTTGGCTGAGAAGTGAGACTGTCAGTGAGACCGCATGCTGTCCGAGGAGCTCCTCTTCACCCTGATGCTAACAGAGACTAAAAGGTACCCAACAGAAGTAAGCGTGCACGCACCACACTGCAAGTTTTGCACCATATTGCTGGGACTGAGTAAAAAGCCTGTAGTTAGTTAGTTAGGTATAATCATCACCCCAGGCTGCAATACTGGTGAACTATCTACCTGTCTGGTAAAAGGACTAAGTCACAGAGGATTTCTACAGAGTTATATCTCCCAGAGAGGGACTTGTAAGGAAGTCTGGGAGCAACATTTAGTTTAACTTTACACTGTTTGGCTTGCAAGCTAACTAACCATTATACTTGCTTAGTTGTACTTGGTTTGGGGGGAATTTAGTAGTATTGTGATAAGATTGTAAACCCTGGTGTTACACCGCCGGATGCCTGTGTCACACACACTGAATTGTTCCTGTGTAATAGGGTAATAACAGGTAACAGGCAGCTGCATAGGCGCAGCTTGCAGGTAGGTAAAAGCTTGGAGTATATTGAAGGCCACACTAGTGGGCACCGTGCTGTATAACACCAGGGTCCCAGCCTCTAGGCTGTGTAAATGTAATACCTGGGAGTGTTCTTTTGGACAAAAGAGGTTATCTAAACTAAGTAAAACCCTATCTTGGTTAAATTGAATTGGACTCACTTCCTTTGTTCGTGACTTCGCTGTATCCTGGGGAGCCCACCTCGGTACACGGCTTACAACTTGGCGTAGTCGGCAGGATACAGCGACCCTCATGGACGGGAATGTGGCGGGAGAGAATCCCCTGGCACCAGCTGTGGTGGTCCAGGGTGCCCCTGCACAGCAAGCCCCAGCGCTGGTAATGCCGGCCCAAGTGGGGTACTTATCGGCCGGGGCACTAATGCAGCATCTGCCAAAGTTTGACGGTAATAATATGACGTTGCAGGACTGGACTGAAAGGGTACGAAGTATAGTTAGACTGAGCAACCTGATACCGGAACTGCGTGCAGAGATAGCATTAGGGGCCCTAGAAGGTGACGCTAGACGGACAGTGATGGTACGGCCCGAATCGGAAAGAGACACTTTAGAAAAAATATTTGCTCTGCTAGAGGGAGCTCAGGGAGGGCGTGCCAAGGTAGCGCAGTTGCGGAGCAACTTCTTCAATCGGTCACAGAGGGAGGGTGAGACTTTAACGCAATACTCTAACGCCTTACAAGAGATGCTGAATGAAGTGCAGCGACGGGACTCAGAGGCTATGGGAGCCTTCAAAGAAGTGGACCGGCTGCTACGAGATCAATTCATCCTAGGGTTATCCAATAAGTTGTTACAGGATAAACTGCAAGAGATGATCCGGGCAGATGCCAACCTGACATTCTATAATGTTTACCTGGCTGCTGTAGAGAGGGAAGAAGCGCCCGTGGCTGTGAATGTGAAGGCTGTGAGTAGCACCCAAGTGACAGGGACCCGAGGAGGTCCTGAAGACCCAGGGTCCTTAAAGGATGTAGTCCAGGCTCTACGGGCAGAAATGAGAGAACTCCGACTGGAGGTGTCCCAGATGCGAGCAGGTCAATCTATGGTTCCAGAAATGACCGCATCGTCCTACTCTCCCCCGCTGAGAGTACACCGTGGCCGAGGACCCACCAACCGAGGCTCATCAGCTGGGCAGGTATCAAGGGGACCCCTCTGCTGGAGTTGCAGACAGTATGGCCATATCGCCAGAGAGTGTAAGGGGGAGGTGGAACCCGAGCCGGCTTTAAACTCCCGACCGCCGCAGTAACGGGGCGTCCTGTGGCGGTTCACCAACAATCAAGCCCCGTACATGATGAATGCGACCTATATGCTAGCAGCCCCGTTATGGAAGCTGAGCTGGAGGGCCAGAAGGTACGCTGCTTAGTTGATACTGGATCGGAGTGCACCCTGATGCCCCTGGAGTTCTTCGAGAGACACTTCGGACATATGATGGAGCCAGAGGATGGAAGTGTCATCCGGTTGATAGCTGCCAACAATGGTGCGATGGACGTACAAGGGATCGTCTGGATGCGGGTCCGGCTGTTTGGGCAAGACATTGGCAAAAAGGGGATCGTGCTGATAGACCATCCGTCCAGGAGAGGACTCGATGTGACGCTGGGCATGAACGTGCTGAGAGACCTAGATCATCACCTTTATGCAAAGGAAGGACCTAAATACTGGCAGCGGGCCACCACACACCGGCCGACTCAGAAGGTCCTACAGCAGATGGTGAGGAGCTGTAGTTTGCAGAAGAGCACCATGGCAGGGCGCTCCATTGGATACGTGAAGGTGCCGCTGAGTGCCCCAATGAAGATTCCACCGCGACAGGAAAATATTGTGATGCTTCCGGTGGGGGCTGGACGACCATTAAATGGACTAGAGGTCTTGATAGAGCCTGCCCTGCAGGGAGAAACGCAGACCCGCCCTCTGGTAGCCCGAGCACTTGCCACTGTGAAGGATGGGTGTGTGCCTATACGCTGTCTCAACGTACTGGACAGTGAGTTGTTCGTGCCTGGGAATACCCTGCTGGCTGAAGTTCACGTGCCCGGGGGTGACATCCTTCGCCGGAAGAGCTTCACGTTGCAGCCTGATGGGAGGTCGTCTTGGACCTATGCTGTGAAGGTCCAGCAAAGGCAGCCTCCAACGACAGAGTGGAATGGCCAAGTGATCATGTCTCTGATGGGAGTAGATCGCCGGTCTCTGACCCCGGGACAACAGAAGCTTCTGGAGGACACTCTGTGGGAATTCCAGGAGGCGTTTTCAAGACACGATGAAGACTTCGGGTGTGCTACCGCCATTGAACACGAAATCCCCACTGGCGATGCTGCGCCTATTCGGGAGCGGTATAGGCAGATTCCCCCCAAGATGTATCAGGAGGTGAGAGAAATGGTGGCTAGCATGCTGGAGAATCAAGTGATCCAGGAGAGTAAGAGCCCATGGGCTGCTCCGGTGGTCTTGGTGCGGAAGAAAGACGGAAGTCTCCGTTTCTGCGTAGATTACCGGAAACTAAATGCTAAGACCGTCCGTGATGCATACCCCCTTCCACGGATTGAAGAGTCACTATCCTCCCTCGGTCATGCCAAGTATTTCTCAACGCTTGACTTGGCCAGTGGATATTGGCAAGTGCCAGTGGCCGAGAAGGACAAGGCCAAGACAGCGTTTATCTTACCCATGGGACTCTATGAGTTTAACAGAATGCCTTTCGGTCTGTCCAATGCCCCAGGGACATTTCAGCGGTTGATGGAGCTCTGTTTGGGTGACCTAAACTTTGAGTCGGTATTGATATATTTGGATGACGTTGTAGTGTTTGGGTCCTCATTTGAAGAACATCTCGAAAAGCTGCGGCAGGTCCTAGGGCGATTGCGTGATCATGGGCTAAAAATCAAGCCCAAGAAGTGTCAACTATTCCAGCAGCGAATAGAGTACTTGGGACATGTAGTCACTCCGGAAGGGGTACAACCTGCGCCCAGCAAGGTGGAGGCCGTCCAGAAGTGGCCCCAACCAAGAACCCTGCGTGAAGTACAAGCCTTTCTAGGGTTGGCCGGTTATTACAGGAGATTCATACCCAAGTTCTCTCATCGGGCTGGCCCCCTAAATGAACTACTGAGAGGCACAGCTGGTGGACCCAAGAATCGCCCCATTGAGTGGGGGCCACGACAGCAAGAAGCCTTTGAGGGGTTAAAGAAAGCTCTGACCAGTACCCCGATCCTGGCCTATGCACAGTTTGATAAGCCATTCCTGTTGTACACCGATGGAAGTCTACATGGTCTGGGAGCTGTGCTATCTCAAGTTCAAGATGGACGTGAGAGGGTGATTGCCTATGGCAGCCGGTCCTTAAGGGAGTCAGAGCGTAACCCCGACAACTACAGCTCCTTTAAGTTGGAGCTTTTGGCACTTGTATGGGCCATGACTGAAAGATTCACAGAGTATCTGACGGGTGCAGAAGTGATTGTGATGACGGACAATAACCCTTTAGCACACTTAGAGAACGCTAAGTTAGGTGCCCTTGAGCAGAGGTGGATGTCCCGCCTTTCCAAGTATCAATACCGTATCCAGTTCCGATCAGGGAGAGAGAATGGCAACGCTGATGCCCTCTCCCGAGTCCCTGTGGGGTTGCCAACCAAGAGTGGAGAGGAAGGGCTAGAAGACAGTGAAATCCCACACCTCGGCAGAATACCGCCATTCCAGAACATAACCCATTCAAGTGGGGTGGCTTCAGGGATGCCGATGGTGCTGGGGAAGACATTGGAAGATTGGGAAAGGGTTCAAAATAGCTGTCCGGACCTATGTAAAGTGAAAGAGTGGATCCGGACTAAGATCTGGCCACGGCCGAATGAGCGGGCTAGCTTAACCCAAGAGGGTCAGAAGTTACTGAGACAGTGGGATAAGCTGGTTGTCATCCAAGGACTCCTATGTCGGACCATATACATACAGTCAGAGCTGCAGCACCGGCAACAGATTGTCATCCCGATGTCATTGGGACCAGTAGCCGCTCAGGAAGCCCATGAGAGTGGGGCCCATTTTGGGAGTGCCAAAACGTACCAATGGCTCCAACGATTTGTGTATTGTCCAGATTTGGGAAAGATGGTGACCAAGGCATGTCTTCAATGTCGGTCCTGCGGGCTGAGTAAAAGTCCCGAACAACGTGCCCCTGTACAAACTATTCAAACATCTGCCCCCCTGCAAATTCTAATGATTGATTATGTACAGATTGGGTACTCTACCTCAGGACATTCTTACTGTTTGGTTATGACGGACCATTTTACAAAGTATGCAGTAGCTGTACCCACCAGAGATCAGACGGCTGAATCCGCTGCCGAAGCAGTCTGCAAACACTTTATACAAGTGTTTGGGTGTCCACAGAAAATCCATTCAGATCAGGGGGCGTGCTTTCAGGGGGCTTTGATGAGTGAATTGTATCAACTCTATGGGATCGAACGTTCTCGCACGACCCCATATCATCCACAGGGGAACGGGGCATGCGAGCGGTTCAACCGCACCTTGATACAGATGTTGCGGACGCTAGAGGATAGTCAAAAAGCTCGGTGGCCAGAGTATCTACCTGAACTGATGTGGGCCTATAACAATAGAGTACACAACACCACTGGTTACTCTCCACACATGTTGATGTTTGGGAGGGCAGGTCAAGAGATTGAGGATCTCCACATGCCAGATCCAATGCAGCCTCCTCCAAGGAGCACTACCGCATGGGCGCAAGAACACCGTCGCCGACTGAGAGCAGTACATAAGGTTGTGGGCGAACGCATGAGACAAATAGTACACCCCAACCCAGGGCCGGTGCAGAGGGATGAATACGCCCCAGGTGATCGTGTGATTGTCAGGGCCAAGAGGCCAACGGGAAAATTGGATGGGCGGTGGGAGGCGGTACCATATGTTGTGAAGCGAAAGGTAGACCCTGATATTCCAGTGTATGAGGTACAGCCAGTAGGGACTGGAGGACCCTCAAGGAACCTTCACCGTAACATGTTAAGACGCTGCAATTTTGAACACTCGGTGGCCGACGAGGTGGTACAGGCTCCTAGCATTGCTACCAGGGAAACCCCCTTAGACGATGAGTGGTGGGTTGTCCCTGCCCCAGCCGATCCAGGGAACCAAGTCGAGTCTAGTTTGCCGCCCAGGGAGGGAGTTGTACAACCTGCAGAACAGCCATCATTGGGTGTGCCGGGTGCCCCTGATTCTGTGACTCTGCGTAGGACAGCCAGGTCCAATGCCGGGGTACCCCCACAGCACTATGCGCAAGATGAGTTTATATGGGAAAGGTTGCCAGGGACGTCAACCTCTAGTGGGGTGGCATGTAAGAGGGTGAAACAGCCCCTGTGTAGTGAATGTGCAATGTGTAATTGAGTTGGTATTTTCATAACCTGACATTTTGTTGTTTGACCACAAGAGGTCGCTGTTGCGAGATAACAAGTAAAAGGAAAAAGGCTGCATGCCCCTGGAAGATTGATGTGGAGACCCTGATCGTTGGAGGAAGGTTCTAGGAGCCATTTTGAGTCAGAGTGTGCTGGACTCTAGAGGAGAAGAGAGAGCTGTGGAGACATCACTGTGCAGAGAGGGTCCTTGGAGGGAGAAGCCACAGCAAGAATAGCTGAGGATTTGAGACTTTCAGAGTCTGTCCAGACACCATCCTAAGGAGAAGATTACTGTCAGAGACTTGGCTGAGAAGTGAGACTGTCAGTGAGACCGCATGCTGTCCGAGGAGCTCCTCTTCACCCTGATGCTAACAGAGACTAAAAGGTACCCAACAGAAGTAAGCGTGCACGCACCACACTGCAAGTTTTGCACCATATTGCTGGGACTGAGTAAAAAGCCTGTAGTTAGTTAGTTAGGTATAATCATCACCCCAGGCTGCAATACTGGTGAACTATCTACCTGTCTGGTAAAAGGACTAAGTCACAGAGGATTTCTACAGAGTTATATCTCCCAGAGAGGGACTTGTAAGGAAGTCTGGGAGCAACATTTAGTTTAACTTTACACTGTTTGGCTTGCAAGCTAACTAACCATTATACTTGCTTAGTTGTACTTGGTTTGGGGGGAATTTAGTAGTATTGTGATAAGATTGTAAACCCTGGTGTTACACCGCCGGATGCCTGTGTCACACACACTGAATTGTTCCTGTGTAATAGGGTAATAACAGGTAACAGGCAGCTGCATAGGCGCAGCTTGCAGGTAGGTAAAAGCTTGGAGTATATTGAAGGCCACACTAGTGGGCACCGTGCTGTATAACACCAGGGTCCCAGCCTCTAGGCTGTGTAAATGTAATACCTGGGAGTCTTCTTTTGGACAAAAGAGGTTATCTAAACTAAGTAAAACCCTATCTTGGTTAAATTGAATTGGACTCACTTCCTTTGTTCGTGACTTCGCTGTATCCTGGGGAGCCCACCTCGGTACACGGCTTACACAGGGGCCGGGTGTCGACTCCCCTCACCGATCAAGTATTTATAACTAGACATGAGCGAGTGGTATTCGATTGAGTAGGTATTCGATATAATACTACGGTATTCGAAATGCTCATAGTCGTTCGAATACTATCGCTATTCGCAGTAAAGATTGGCCAGTGTACAGCATTCGGCCAATCAATGCTGGTTCTCGTCTCTGAGGAGGCGGAGTCTAAGATCGGACCACAGCAGTCTCCTGCAGCGTTGATTGGCCGAATGTTGTACACTGTATAGCATTCGGCCAATCAACATTGGTCAAAGCATTCCTATGAGAAAAAGTCAGCTCAAGCATATCGCAAGCTGCCAGATCTCCCGACTAGCAAGGACGAGCCTGCTGCAGAACCAGCGTTGATATGCCAAATACAGTGTATAGCATTCGGCTAATCAATGCTGGTTCTGCAGGACGAGTAAGGGCCGGTTCACATGAGCGCTTGCCTCCTGTTCGGAAGAAGTCCGCAGGAGGACCCCTCCCCCTGAATGGAATATCAGCTCAACTGGACAGTTAAAGCGCATGGACCCCATAGACTATAATGGGGTCCGTGAGCTTTAACTGCACAGCGCTCCTCCTAAACACTCTCCTCCTGCTACTCATGGACTTGGTGACTCTCCTTTAGTGGAATAGTGGTTTTCCCATAGACTATAATGGGATTCGATATTCGATCGAGTAGTGGAATATTGAGGTTCTACTCGAAACGAATCTCGAATATTTCACTATTCGCTCATCTCTATCTAGAACCGATTTATAGCTTGACCCCAGACATCCCCTTTAAGTCTTGATGAGATACCTCCAATAATTTATGTATACTTTGTATTATTATAATTTTAATTTCCCTTTTATCAATTGATATCATTTGATGTCTTTCCCCTCTCGCACACCATTGTGCGTCCTCTCTCATGTCCTGGGCTGACTTGCTCCTGCCTGACCTTGTGATCACCGCTTACATAAACCCATTCATTTCATGGCGGTAATATATTGTGATATACAGTCAATGCATTGTCCTTGTTTCTTCTGTAGACGAGAAGACAATAATTATCAGTAATTATATAAAATTACAGGAATGGAAGGTTCAGATGAACAATCGAGTAAAAGAAATCCATTGGTTGAGAAGAACAGGGCTGACCTTACTTTGCATGATACCTTGCGTTAACACCCCCCTATAGTGTGAATAATTATACCGTAATAATGTAAATGATTATATAATACTGTGTCTAAATAAACCAAACATAGCTATACTATCATTCTCACTGCTGAAAACTGCAAAAATAACACACTTTACAAGGCCAAAGTATCAGTGTGTAAATAAATACCGCCATATATATACAGTGACCAAGTCAGTAGGACAGTGCATTGGAGGATGGAAAGCTTTGGAGCTGGTAGTGTTGGAGAGAAGT